>NW_028263387.1:5116535-5486535 GCF_051168715.1 Poecilia mexicana
GCAGTCGATATCAGCTATGACTGGAGTTTCAGCTGCATATGAAAAGTTCAAAACCAATAAAACATACTGTTGGTATGATTAATAAGAACTCTAATTGATCAGATGAATAAAAAGAAATCAGTTTTATCTTCAGTAAGGAAATACATTTTTTATTGGTCCTTGTTTAATCCTGATAGTGTCTTAGTTTTTGTGAATAATGAAACTTTTAATGAGTTGTTTCTGATTAATATTGAACAAAAACACAATCTAGGTCTGCAGGATGGGAAAAAATGTCTGATTTAAAAAAAATGTATTTGCTGAAACTGAAACTCACCGACTGATCTCTCTTCTGTACATTGATTTCACATGTCAAATCAATGTCACTTTTTTATTCCTTTTTAGTAAATTATATTACAGGATGTCTTAAAAAATCTTAAATTTATGGTAACACTTTATTTGAAGGGGACTGACGATAACACTGTCATAAACATGAACGAGTCTTTATGAATGTCTGACTGTTATCATGAAGTGTCATTTGGTAAATAATGACACTTTTAATGCAAAGTTGCTTTAAAAGTTGCATTAAAAGTCCATTAAAAGTGCCAACTTTGCAGGATTTTGTAAATAATGACAATTTAAATTTAATTCATAATGATCTTGAAAAGTCTTAATTTTGAGCTTAATTTTGGTGAAACCTGCAGAAACTCTATTAAATTCTTGAATTTAAAAGCTCAAAATAGTAAAATTACTACTGTCAAACTTCAATTTAATCTAAAATGATGAAGGCTCAGGACAGCAAACAAAATAAAATGAGAAGCTTTGACACAACTAAAGAACTTTATTGTTCAAATAATTGCATTTTTGAGCTTTGCTTTTTAGCGAATCATTCTGTGAAATTAAAACGTCACCGCCTCACGGAGCGCTCCTTTGAATCCGTTTGCACATGTGAGCTGTGATGTCGGCTCTGTTGCTGTTCGACCGCAGCCTCACTGTTGCTGTTTATACACCTTTATTGAAATGACTGTGACTTCCTGCGCTGACCCCAACCCATCTCTGCACACACATCTGTGCTCTCACCACTGCATATACAGTTTATGTGCATCAGCATCAGTTTATGTGAATCTCCTCTGTTTTCAGTCTGATTAGCAATAAATGCTCCTGGTATTGACAGAGTGAAAGTTCAGGTGTTGAGTCATGGCCGTGCTCTGAGTCTCTCAGACACAAATCACTCTGACTCGCCTCTGTAGCTGTCAGTGTTGCCCGTTAATGGCTGTGTTCTTTCATTTCTTCTTACTGCGGCGCTCAGGTGCAGGGGATGTCGTTCATCGCCGCCGTGCTCATCCTCAATCTGGACACAGCCGACGCCTTCATAGCTTTCGCCAACCTGCTCAACAAGCCCTGTCAGATGGCCTTCTTCAGAGTCGACCACAGCCTTGTTAGTAAAACACACACGCACACACATGCTGACACTCAGAAACCACATCATACATACATAAAAATCACACGTGGGGAGCCTCTTTACAAACTCCATACTTATTCTGACGGAATGTTTGGGTAGGAAATAGAATTAAAGGGTTTCTCAAAAACTACACAGGGACTTTACCCATCAGATATTAACATCTGTATCTATCCCAATATTGAGGGAGAAAACAAATCTTTGAGTATTGGTGAACCATAAGGTTGGATCTGAGCGACATAATGTGTTATCATTTATTTTCCATAATATTCAGAAATCCTACTTGCTCTTTCTGAAGCATTTAAAAGGTTTGCTGCAGTTTATTTTTACATTTGACCAATGAAGTCAATCTATTTTTGTTTTAGCAGTTTTTTTTATTTTGTACTCCTAGTTGCACTGACTGAATAAATTAAGGTTGTTATTTTTACATTTGACCAAGCTTGTGAAGATATTGATGTATTTAAGTGTGCTGTACTGGTGCAGAGTTATCAGATCAATGTGTTATTCAGTACATTTATGTCTGTTTAAAAAAAAAAAAAAAAGAAACGTTTTAAGTCAATTCAGCTGTTTCTCTGCATCAGATAAACGTCAGATATCAGTTTTGGAAGTGAATAAAGTGGATTGGTGCATCCCTACTCTATCCTATGCAATGACTGTTAAATGTTGGTTTCTTTGTTTCCATGGTTTCCTCTCTCTTGTTTCCAGATGTTGACGTACTTTGCAGCGTTTGAAGTGTTCTTTGAAGAAAATCTACCAAAGCTCTTTGCACATTTCAAGAAAAACAACTTGACTCCTGACATTTATTTAATTGACTGGTGAGTTTGTCACTTTTACACATTTCTACAGCTTTTTCTTTTTTAATTGACTTACTCTGAACTTGACTGGGTGCTTTAGATAGTTTTGACCCAAATCTTAAAGTTGCTCTGTCAGTCGGCGTGTGGAGCTGGTAATGTGTTCACCTGCATGCAGAGTGAACTTTGCGCTCCATGTTGCTGCAGGGGAACTTCATGCTGCCTGTGGGTCACATTCAGAACCTCAGCTGGGTTTCTGAGAAAACAGGATGGGCTCAGTTTGCACATCGGTCTGTGTTAGTGGTCTGCACCTTCCACTGGAGGAAATTCTGTTCACTCTCACTTGCTACTCAAATGGCACCTCCCATTAGACGGTACAGCTTTAACCATGCATAAATGTGCATCCCCTTTGGCAGATAATGTCATATGTCATTTTATTCCATCTCTCTTCTAGAGAGGTGGAATACACAGTTCTTATCACACTGTTTAATGAGGTATTTTAACAGCTATATGAAACACTGAGGTGTCAAACCACAAACTGAGAATTTTCATCCTTAGCTGCGTTTTCGTTGAGCATAGAATTGAGCAAATTAGAGTTACAAAAACAAATGCACTTAACGACAACGGCAGTTTTCAAAGAACTCACATTTTTACAATAAAAGGTTTATGAGCCAGGATGAGTTATTATTTTTTTAACTGTGTTGAAATTTGGGCATTTTGCAAAACTGCGATATAAACAGTTGATTCACATCATCCCTGTTTATGGACAGCAACTTGTTTATGACCAAGTTTATTCCCGTGTTACTTTTTTATTGCATTTTTTTGTTTCATGGAAACACTGCTATTGCAAAATTGTTTTCTTTATTTCAACTTTAACAGAGTATTGAAAGTTTAGCTCACATTTTTAATGGAAATGCTGCTAGGCAGGTTCTTAATGAGGAAAACATGTTGCAAGTTACAAGTTGACAGTTACAGACATGACTGCTAACACCTGCTGAGAAAGTCTGTCGGAGATAATTGGATCTTTGCAATTTGGTAACAGGTTCAATGAGGTCAACAATCGATCAAAACAAACCTTGCACCCCAGAAAAATTGGTGCTGTTTGTTTTGTTTAATCAGTGATGGTTACAGGAGTCACATGTGTTCCACAAGGCTTTGTGTTCAGACTCCCAAACTAGTACAGGGGAAAAAAGTGTCCAGACTGTCTTGAGTGAGTTCACATCATGATTTTTAGCACCATTTAAGTTCTTTCTGATCACTCAGATCAGACGATGATTCCTGGTCTGAAAGTTTCCAGCTAATTCTGACGGTAGTGGACTGACATCATGAATGTAAATGAATTGATTACCCCTAAATAAACTATTGCCAGCCTCTGTTGTCTCTTGCAGAGAGATGCAGTTTTTATTTTGGCTGCCATTTACAGTCTTCCTCCTCTTTCTTTTTTTTCTTTCCTCCCAGGATCTTCACACTGTACAGCAAGTCTTTGCCACTGGACCTGGCGTGTCGCGTGTGGGACGTGTTCTGCAGGGACGGCGAGGAGTTCCTGTTCCGCACGGCGCTGGGCGTGCTGCGCCTCTACCAGGACGTCCTGACCTCCATGGACTTCATCCACATGGCTCAGTTCCTCACCCGGCTCCCTGACCTCATCCCCCCTGAGCAGCTCTTCCAGCACATCGCAGCCGTTCACATGACCAGCCGCAACAGGAAGTGGGCCCAGGTACTGGTTCATCCACTGCGTTTGTTTCACAGTGCATTGCAAAAGGATTCACTCTCCTTGGACTTTTTTTTTTTTTTTTGTGTGATACACCAACACAACGTACCACATGACTGTGAAGTTCAAGGAAAATTAAATACAAATCTGAAAAGTGTGGCTTACTAGTAGTTCTACGACCTGGCCAATACCAATATTGATCCCATATATCGTCCATCATTAATTCTATTGTTTGCTGCACCCTCTATTTTTCACAAATTTATACATTTCAGATTTAAAAGTGTTCAGTCAGAGGCTTCTTCTGAGCCGCTGTAATACAGACTGCTACAGGAGACCCTTCCTTGAGACCCCACTTTTCCTTTAGGGTTAAAGTATTCTTGATTCGAATGATCTCTAATTCATGCGCCGCTCTGTTTTACTCCTTTGACTAATTTTAGCATTTTAGACACAATTAGAAAAAGTTATGAACGCTTCCTGTTTTGTATTTTCTGCCTTATTTTATTTATTTTCATGCCACCTGTGAGAAGCGAGGAAGTTTAAAAACGTCTCTGCTGCCTTCCATCCTCTCAGGTCCTGCAGACACTGACAGAGCAGAAGAGATCCGGAGCGAGGCTGTCCGGAGCCGAGGCGCTGAGCTGAGGTCAGAGGGAAGGTCACACACTAATCCACTCAGATCCCCTCCAGCTTTCAGGGCATCCTGCACCTGAAAGAGACAGAGACACCCCCTCCTCCCCACCTCACATCAACTTATGGAGGAGAAGTAAACTACTGTAGCTGCTGAGATGGAGCTCTCCTTCGTGTCGCCGCTCAGACCCTAAACCAGCATCCTAAAGGAGGGTCTGCCGGTCAGGAAGCACCGGGAGGTGAAAGGAATACGAGGCCTTATTTTCCTGTTTTACTCCCCAACACCCACCACGAAGCCCAGCAGTGAACTGGAAACTGTAGCTGGGAAACGGTGAAGAATGTATCGCACTCCCACTGTCATGAACACCAGGCTGAGTCAGATCTCCTCAGGCGGAGGGAGGAAACCACAGAGGTACCACTGAAGTTCCTCCACCAGTCTCTCCACCCGGCGCCGGGTCCTCTGCTGTCAGCCACCTGAACCGCGTTCCACTCGTCTTGTCTCTTTCTTCCTCTGGTTACCGTGACGAGAATCACAAAGCCCTTTTTATTATTTTTTTAATTTATTTTTTTTCCCCCAGATGTGTACCAGTCAGGGAACATCACTCTTATCTTTAATTTCCACTCTTTGCTTTCAAAAAGGCCATGCTTGTTTATAATGTGGCCAGTGGATTCTGTTTGCACATCTATCATTCCCTCATGGTGTGTGTGTGTGTGTGTGTGTGCGTGTGTGCGCGTGTGTTTTATTTAATTAGTCAGGCTTGTTTTCTGAATCATTCCATTCTGTCGCGCTAAAATCCACGAAGCTGCTACTCGATCACATGCTGACTCTGCAGCTTCTATCCAACATGTAAGTAATGAGAACTCTTCATCGAGGTCGTATTAGCTGCCTGGAAAATTCTTTTTATTTTTGCATCAATGAAACTGGGTTAACTTAAAAAAAGTGGTGAAGTTGGTCTAAACACTGCAGATGTTGATTTCTTTTTCATGCTTTTAATGTGTTGGTGGTACATTTCAGCTTTGTAGTGACCTGGAGTGTGAAGTCTTTTTGTGTGGTTATTTAATATTTATCGAAAATGTGATGAGACATACAATTGAAATGAAGGATGTGGTGAAGTTCCTCCTCAGCAAGTGAGAGGAGTGTGAACATGTTGCACCAGACAAGCCGACACGTGTAACTATGTTTTACTGTTGAGACGGAACCGGTTTACTTGATTTACTAAGTGATCGAAGAAACATTTTATTAGTCTTTGTTAAAATTTGTCCAGATAGCTGTGATAGTAAAATATGAACTCTGTATTCTCAAGCAAGATCTGCAGTTTTAGAGTGTGCAAGTTCTGCCTAGCTGATACTGTAAATTCAAGAAGGAGCCGTCGGAGGCTGATGGTGACAGTTTAAGAGCTTTAATATAAAGTATAATTCATGTCTGAAGCTGCAATATGTCATTGATTTTTAAACATGAATGCATGAATTGATGAAGTTTCCCAACAAACTATTTTTCTTACATTTTATTTTAGCACTTTCTTCCATGAGGCATCCATATTGGATCTTGAAGTTGCAGCTGGGGAGGCTCCTCCCATTTTTGGAACAGGCTCCAGTACATTTTGAAGAACACTTGTAGACATAGGCTACTGTAAGTTTCTCACAGTATGTAAGTAAAAACGAGGAATGTTAAGATTCAACAATTATTCCTGCTGTAAAATAATACGACAGATTATTGCAGTCAGGGCCGGATTTAGAAGTACAAGGGCCCAAACTAGTTTTGGTGCCGTAGAAAAAAAAAATCTAACTCATGCAAATTACAGAGCATAATGGATCCTGTGTATGTCTGCAGATGACTCCATTTTGGCTCCAAAGTGATTGGTTTCAAATATTCGAGAAGTTTAAATTAATAGAAAAAAACACGGCATGCAAAATTAGTCCACGACTTTAATATGAGGTATGATGTTTGCGAAAGACGCAAAGTACACACAAAAAAGTGTTTTGTTTTGGGGGGGTTTTGCGCCCACACAACTCAGAGCCCTGGGCTACTGCCCATGTCGGCCCTTTGTAAAGTCTGGCTCGAGTTGCAGTTACAGTTTGTCAGCCAGTTTGTCTTTAAAAGTGAGGGGAAGGTGTAGCTAAATTCTTCCAGCTCTTAACTGGAACTTTATTAAATTGAATTTTTTTTAAGTGCGAGTTAAGAAGCTGTGAATTCTTGCTTTAATACCAGAAACTTCCCCCCACCTAAACACACATTAACACACTACACGGCTGCTCCTGGTTTAAACTCTGCTGCTCCGAAGCGCAGCAGGATGCATTGGAAGTACGACTGGCTGTAAATGTCTTGGATGTTGGGGATCAGATGTTGGCTCTGCTTTAGTCAGACTTCTGTGGCCTTCACAGTGGATTCACACTGTGGTAAACGTGTCATCCCATCATAACCAGGTGACGCCTGCATTTATATTGCCGCCATCTGTAAAGTTAAAGTAAGGACCACATAAAATGCCTAAAAATGTATTTCTTGAAACTTTTCTTTATTTTTCTTATTTTTTAAGCCCCATTTTTAATCTAATCAGGTTGAAAGCATAGACATCTGATTGGATCTGAAGGTCAACTGTGGATAAAATTGTCGTTTCCTCTTGCTTGTTTTGCTGCTGATTTTTTATTTTTTTATTTTTTGAGGCTACTTTTGTTTTCTGTGAAAATCTCCTCAGTGGGACCGCGCTCTCTAAGTACACCGAAGTCTTGAGATGACTTGAAACCAAAAATCGGTTCTGACTTGTCGGATTCTTCTCACTCATCTTTTGGCTGTCTCCAGACGGTTTTCTGTTTCTTTTCTGCTTTCACATCATCATCTTTCTGCACTTCGCCCCCCCTCCCCTCCACCCACCATTCAACTCCTCCACTGTGGTTTTTTTAAAAAACCACACAGGACTGCAATAAAGCTTTTTGCACAAACATGTCAGTCTTTGCATTGAGTTGTCTCGCATCATCACTTCATGTCATCGGTCACAGTTAAACTGGTTTCCGTCTTTTTGTTTTCGTGTTGTTCGCACTGACGTTGCCGTGCCGATCTTTTCTCTGTAATGTGTGCTTGTGGTAAGAAGGTAATTGCTCAAAGATGTTGGTTTCTAACATGTTACATTAAAGGTGAAACCTGGTGTTATCTATCAACACTAATTGTCCTTTCTTTAATCCAAAGCACTTAAAACACACAAAACCCCTCAATCATCAGTGTCACTTTCCTTGGTTCAGTAATCAGGTTGATTTGTTGGTTTTATTTTATATCGTCACTTTTGTTTTGGTTTTTTCTTGAGACCCGTCTACTGTTGAGGACTGAGGGTCGTCATGCAACTGTATCTCACTTGAAAATGTACATAAATGATGGTTTTATCATAATAAAAAACTGTACATACCCTCCTGCTTTTTTTTGAGACTTTGTTAAATCTACAGATGCATCTAAAAAAAATTTGATTGTGAAAAGAAATATTTTTTAACACTTTGGTTACGATAAAGACCAGCCTGTGGTTCTGTTGAGGCATAATGGAAGCCCAGGTGTTGGGTTGGTGCTTCTCATCTTCCTCTTCCTCGATAGAGAATCTTTGACAGTACGCCAAAGATTTTCTACAGGATTCAGGTCATGAGAGTTTCTGGCCAATCGAGAACAGTATCACCATGGCCACTGAACCAGCTTTGACAGTGTGGGCTGAGTACCAAATCCTAGCTAGAAAATGAAATCAGCATCTCTATATTCTTGTCAACAGAACCAAAAGTTGCTCTAAAATGTCCTTGTAGATGGTAGACTGCTCCCCAAACCTTCACAGATTGTAGAAACTTTACTCTCAACTCCAAGGATTCTGTGCCTCTCCACCTTTTTTCTAAAAACTCTGGGACCTTGACCTCCACATGGAATCCTTTGTTTTCATCTGGAAAGACGACTTTGGATCACCAAGTTGGGTTAAACTTAAGCAGGTTGTTTAATAAAAATGACCTCGTCATCAAAATTGTAAGCGTTAAGCTAGTCAGTCACTTTTTCCTAAAGCAGTCACTAGAACTACAAAGGATAAGAGGAATTTACCGAGAAAGAAAAACGTCATGGATTGTTCCACATTCTAGGAATGATGCATGGCACTTAGAAATATCTTTGTGTAACGTGTAGCGACTCTCGTCTCATTCTTTAATGTGCTTTGAGGATGTTGCAGCTTTTCTTGATATTTGGTGTTGATATTCCTACAAATTTTAGAGATGTTTTCAGAATGTTTACAAATGAGATGCACAAGATCCTTTTCAAGAGCAACCTGGCAAGATAGCAGAGTTTACAAGCTTCAGCATTCGCATCCCAACGATGGCGTATGCTACTTTCAAAGGCATCAAAGTATGAAGTAAAAAAAAAAAAAACCCAGTTAAACATGACCATCAAAAGCAATTGCAATTAGTAAGCCTCTTCTTCTTTCAGCAGTGCTTTCAGTTCACCGAGTCTCAATTGCTCTGTCAATTTAGCCTTTCACTGAAAGTCATTCCAGACTGAGGGGGCGGCGTATTTAAATGCCCTCTTACTAATCAGTTCAGTTGTTTTTCTCTCTAACGCAGGTATGATGCTTCCAATGCGTAGGATTCATCTAGACCTCGGTCCATGAACGGATTCTGCTTGGTAACAGCAACAGATCTCCCTGCTGCTGATGCACCTTTTCTTATCACAACCCAACAGATTTACTTTCACAAGTATATAATGCTCCACTTGTGATATATAGAAAATATACATCAAGTACCGGACGCCGAAACCAGGAACCGAAATCTGAACGACTCCATCACCGTTGTAAACTGAATAATTTAGGTCATTTCCCTAATTTAATTAGGTTATGTGAAAAAGCCTTATTTTCCTCATATATGGAAGTAATTCCTCTGTAGATGAACCTCTCAGAAATTTCTCTTCTGTTTGAATCCAAACTGGGTTAAGTTGTCTCATTTCAAGATCAAGGCAACCACAGAAAGAGACAACCATGTGTGGTGAGGACCTCCAATACAGACTGGATAGAGATAAACCTTAGACTTTAAAGGTTCGCCAAGAAGCCACAGCCAATGAGGTCATATGCAAATTGAAGGAAGTTTGCAACCACCAATATAATCTGTGTCTGTTTGGTCAAGACTCGAAATTAGCAGCAATGCTGAGATGAATTATTGTTCAACAATATCTTTGGTTTTGGCCATCAAGAATGTTTAATAAGTGCATTCTGGGAGTCCAAGTATTGATCAGTGTCTGTATGCAGTTCAGTTCTTGTTTTTCAGTCGTGTTGGGCCCAGCAGTAGTATAGATATATGGTGGGTTTTTTATGTTTTTTCAGGAATCAGTTCAAGACGTTTGGGTGAGTTTTCAAACCAGAAGCATGAGAAACGTGCAGCAAACGCAACATATAAATCTCAACGTCACCTTTGTATTATTTCTCTCATTGTTTAGTAAGAACCAGTGTTGTGTTCCGTCACCATCTTGCTCGACGGATGCAGCGGTGGTCAAACCGCGGCTGCGTTCCCTCTGTACTCCTCCATCATTTCTCACTGAGTGGAAAGTTTCACATACAGTCTCTTCATAACCACACACCCTCCTACTTTAACCCCACTGACACCTCGTCACTCCTCCTATCCATTTTGAACCCTGATGCCCCCCAGACGCTGTGTTAGTCTTCATCATCGTCGTCATCACCTCCAGAGGAACATCTGGTCATCATGAAGGCCGAACACGTCTTCCTGCTCTGCATCCTGGGAGCCGCTCTGCTGTCCACTGTCCTCTGCATCAGTAAGACCACAGCCAGACTGCAGCTGCGTCTCCAGGCTGTCGGATGATTCGTTTCATGTGATCTTCTTGTTCGCAGATGGAATTGGACCCGACGACTGCTGCTTCAAATTCTATCCACGACAGATGAGGAAAACTGCCATCCGCTCGTACTACTTCACTGATTACCGCTGTCCCAAGGCTGCAGTCATGTGAGTAACTCAAACCTCCAACTGGATTCATGTCAGTCAAGTTTTGAACGAGTCCTAAGAAGATAAATAGGTAGGTAGGGATTTTCTCTTAGGAAAATTATCATAAGAGTAATGTCAATTATGCTTAGAACTACTAGAGATGTTTTGTATTAACATTACCACTGGACGAGGAAGTGTTGACGGTATTCTTATTTTCGAATCTCCTTTCTTTTCGTTTAGTTTGGTCACAGAACAGAAGGGTCGTCACATCTGTGTGGATCCAAGTCTCCAGTGGGTTGAAAACATGATGAGGCATCTGGATGAGAAGGACTTGAAGTGAACCTCTTGCTCATCCTTTCATCTTTCTTTGCTTTGTTTCATCCATCATAAAAGATGGAGAACATTGGTGGCATATATTTAGATATACCTACTCAAAGCTTTTTGCTTCCAAGCAGAGTCATTTCTCTGACTGTTTCAGTGGTTTTGTTATCTTGACGGGTTAACCTCACTGGAAACCCGTTTTGATTTTATCTTGTTTTCTGATGTTTTATAAAGTGATCTGCTGTACCTGTGGATTTAATCTAAAATAAAAAAAAATACATTGATCTGTTTTTGTTCTAACTGTGTATTTCTACATTGCTCAGGCTTATAATAACTTCTTTGGAAGGACAAGATGAAAAAATGAGAAAATCAGATCAGTAGATATGAGGTTTCCACAAGTTTCATTTAAGATCTATAGATCTGAATTAAATAGAGGAACAGCATTCATTTTCTTATAAACAAGTTAAATACATTGGTCAGAAGCAGCTGGTGTTTTCCAGCTCTGACATGTGACTTGAGTGTTTTTACACCTGAATTATCAATGATGTGGTTTGGAAATACCTGTTACTAAATAGATAAACAGAACGGACAGACCGATACTTTATTAATACCCACATAGGGAAATTCATGTAGCACCTAACACTCCCAAACCACACACACCATCAGTACAGTACCATAAAAACCAGTAATATTTGTGTTATTTATAAATGCTCGTGTCAGCAGGTGGTGTTGTGCAGCTACAGCTCTAGAAAAAATGAAGGAACCGCTGCACTGAACCCACTGAAAACCTCCTGGTTATTCAACCTAATGTTGATTTCTGAACTCTTCCTGAGTTCAAACGTCATTGTTGTTGTTTCTAAGTGAATATGAACTTGTTTTCTTTGCATTATTTGAGGTCTGAATGCACAGTACCTGTTTTTTCTTGTTTTGACCATTTCTCCTTTTCTGCAAATAAATACTAAATTGTTGCTTGGAATTTCAGAGACATGTTGTCAGTAGTTCATAGAATAAAAGAACAATGTTCATTTTACTCAAACATAGATCTATAAAAGAGAATCTGATCATTTTAAATGGTCTCTTAATTTTTTCCAGAGCTGTTTATTCGGTTGTCATGGTGAGTGATTGAGCACTGGACAACTAGAACCAACAAACTATTCTCCTAACCAAACAAAACCATTAAGTCAGACGAGTCTTAATGTCTGTTGACCAACCAGTGGCCTCAGGTCCATTCCTCCAGAGCTGCTGTCCTTCATCATCATCATCATCATCATCAGTCATTCAGCTCTGCAAAGTGTGACTGTAAGATCCCAAATGCAGATAAACGTTTGTTTTTGTCTCTGAATATTATTTATTTGCCTTTGAGGAGAGTCGAGGTGAACAAACTGTCCCTGGTGTGTGACAAACTCACACATTGAGCAGAGCGTATCCTGTTGGGTTTGTGGTCTAAAAATGTTTAGCATGGCTGCACACACACACACACACACACACACACACACAGAGACATGAAATGGCTTTCATGTTGACTGCAGCTTACAGCAGGTCGTTCAGGTTGCTTTAGTTCTGCTAAATGTTGTTATTGTTTAGTTTTTAAGAGAAACTGAAAAAGCCGAACTTGTCAGAGTATCATTGCTTCAAGACTTTTAAGGATTTGTCTGAACCAGTATTTTTTTTTTCAGAGTGGAATCATTTTTCCATTCAAAATCATACAATTTGTAAAAACTGTACCTACTGTACTTTATGTACAGATTTGAACTGCAGATTCTCTCTAATCCAGAATCTGAACAATTTATTTATTCTCAGATATATTTAAATATGTTACAGGAACCCACTAATAGTTAGCATGTTAATGATACAGGTCAGTCTTCAATAAATCCATCAATTTTCTGATAAATTTTGAGATAAAACTTATAACAATTTTGTTGCCAGACACTGATTCAAATTGTAAGAACTCTTCTTGGTTTTGAAAGCGTCACCTTGACTTATTACTTGTTGT
The DNA here is from genome assembly GCF_051168715.1 of Poecilia mexicana. Lineage (NCBI taxonomy): Eukaryota > Metazoa > Chordata > Actinopteri > Cyprinodontiformes > Poeciliidae > Poecilia > Poecilia mexicana. The sequence goes on from NW_028263387.1 coordinate 5,129,348, forward strand.
TTTTGACAAATTGTTCAACTTTTGCCTTTTCTGACCACAATTGTTTTTCTCCAGAAGTTATTTGACTTGTCCACGAGGCCTGGATCCAGGAAATAGAAACCACTAGAGGCAGCAGGAAGAACCAAAGGTGTAGTTAAGGACTGTGGCAGAGAGATGGAAGGTAAGGCAAGTTTATTTTTTATAGCACAATCTTTAAATTTAGCAACAAGGCAATGTAAAGTGCTTTACATGATGAAAACATGACAACTAACAACTAACAAGCAAGAAATGTTACATTTCAGTGGGATTAAAATACAGACTACAGTTAACATTCCAAATATTACTGAAAGATTTTAAAAGAAATTTTAGAAAAACAAACAATAGTACATTCAAAGCAAAATCTTTACTTGAAATAGAAAGGCTTTAATACCAAAATCATGATCACATTGCCAGTTCACTTCACATGATCTGATAAAGCAGAACAGCAGGCAGATCCTTTACAGGGACTTCTTCTCCAGAATCTGAACAATCTTCTCTACCCACTTTTCCTTTGGATCCACACAGATGCGACGTTCCCTGTGTGTTATTAAGCTGAAAGAAAAAAAAATGTTTTGTTTTTTTTTTACACAAAAGAGGAACGGAAATAAATGAGCTTCACTTTTAAAATGAGAAAAAACCAAGTCAAAACTGATCATTTTAGGCTTTATCATATACAGATACTAACAGATCCAAGTTATCAGTACTTACACAATTCCACTTGTGGGGCAGCGAGCATCAGTCTTGTAATATGAAGAGATGAGATTTTTGTTCACCCGGTTTCTGAAGAATTCAAAGCAGCAGTCGTCGGGACCACTTGAATCTGAAAATAACATTAATTAATAAAGCATTTTTGAATGAACATGAGTTACAACAACATTTAATTTCCCTTTGGGATCAATAAACAAACTTTGAATTTGAAGTGAATCAGAATCAGAATCAGAATTCCTTTTGTCATTGCGCAAGAAAGCACAAAATTTAAAAAGTAGACTGAATTGAATGTAAGATCAGCTGATCAGAGAATCGTCTCCAGGTGAACTTACAGTTGCAGAAAACTGTGGACAGCAGAGCAGCTCCCAGGATGCAGAGCAGGAAGATGTTAACAGCCTTCATGATGACCAGATGTTCCTCTGTGAGTGATGATGGAGACGCTCTGGGTTGTTTGAACAAACAGCGGACTGATGCTTCCTTTATCAAAACAGAGGTGTTAAAGAGGCAGGGTCTCCGTGGTTACACGGCACCTGAACACCTCTGACATGGTGAAACTTTCCACTTGGTTAGATGGAGAGATAGATTGAAGAGGAAATGCTGTGGGTCGACCAAAAAAAGCATGAAGTCAGTGAGCTGAAGAAATAAACACCATCACTGATCTCTATTTTAATCGTTGATTTTGGGATAAACTTTAAGCATGGAAAAGTAAATCCTTTAAATGACAGTAAATGTGGGGTTAGGATTGGAAACAGACTAAATACACTTAGAAACAGTGCTGTGCTTTTGTATTAAACCCCTTTTCCTCTAAAACACCAAAATAAATTCAGGAAATTAAATGTGTTTATTTGTAACTTGTTCAATAATGTCTTGAGTTTGAATACATTTTCAATTTAGGAGCAGAAAATCTTATTTTCACCCCCTGCTGGTAAAAGTTAGCTAAGGTCATCTTTTGCAAGACCTGGAGTTACTTCTGTTAAACAGCAAACAGAAATACACTGCTCAAAAAAATAAAGGGAACACTCAAACAACCCATCCTAGATCTGAATGAATGAAATATTCTCATTGAATACTTTGTTCTGTACAAAGTTGATTGTGCTGACAACAAAATCACACAAAAATCATCAATGGAAATCAAATTTATTAACCAATGGAGGCCTGGATTTGGAGCCACACACACAATTAAAGTGAAATGTTCCCTTTATTTTTTTGAGCAGTATAAAATAGTGAGTTTTATGTTGCTAGGTAAGTTTAGCAACAGGTAAGAGACTTTAAAAATGATCTGTAACTACAGTAAGTTAATACTGAGTTAAACTTATATTACTTAAATAATAATTATTAGGACTAAAAACTCAGGGATGCTGTGGTGACGCAGGGGTTAAATACAAACCACACAAGGAGGCTTTAGTCCTTGATGTGGCCGTCACAGGTTTGATTCCCGGCCTTAGCCGCATGTCTTCTCTCTCTCTTTACCAACTTTCCTGTCTTATCACTTTCCATCAAAAATAAAAACCTTTAAAAACTCAGAACCGTTTCATATGTCAGGTTTATTTTTTAACAAAAGCAAGCAAAGGAAAACATACAACAACCAAAGGAACCATTTTTGGTGATTGTTTATTTGATTAGAGAAAATTATGTAAACAGAACAAAACAATCAGAAAAGGAAAAATAAAATCAACAGAAATAAAAAATGGTTCCAGTCACTGATGTAGTTAATGTACAAAGCTTCCAAAAGAAATGATAAAAACATCAACAATGATTACATTTAAAAGCAAAATCTTTGATTATTTCAAACAGAATAATTCTGAAACTAAAAACATGATCGCTTTGCAGAATGTGTTTTACTGGACTATCAGGAGAGATGGCCGCTCCTTAAATGGACGTTTTATCCAGAAACTTAATAATCGTATCCACCCATTCTTCTTTTGGATCCACACAGATGAAGCGTCCTTTTTTTCCTTTTAAACTGAAAGAAAATACATTTTTTTCAAAAGAGGGATAAAAATAATGAACTTTGATTTCAATAGAGCTAAAGCAAAATTAAAAAAGCAGAATAATTCATATACAGAGAAAGCAGGAACTCAGCTGGCAGTACTTACATAACTGCTCTAATGGAGCAGCGATCATCAGTCCTGGAATATGAAGCGATGCGATTTTTGTCCACCTTGTTTCTGAAGAAGTCAAAGCAGCATTTATCAGGACCACTTGCTCCTGAAAATGACAGTTAGTTAATGAACATGAGTTACAACAACGCTTAATTTCCCTTTGGGGTCAATAAATTAATGTTGTATTTGAATTTAATCAGAATTTCTTTTATTGTCATTGTTTAAGAGAGCACAATAAAATATTTCTAAAAAAGACTGAATTGAATGTTAGATCAGAGAATCATCTCCAGGTGAACTTACTGTTGCAGAGGACTGTGGACAGCAGAGCAGCTCCCAGGATGCAGAGCAGGAGGATGTTAACAGCCTTCATGATGACCAGATGTTCCTCTGTGAGTGATGATGGAGACGCTCTGGGTCTTATGAACACACAGTGGGCTGCAGTGCTGCCTTAAATATTAAAATATTAAAAAATGGGTGGAGGTGTCAAAAGAAAGAGGAGGTGTTGGTGGTTACTCGATGACAGAATGCTGCTGTGAGGGTGAAACTTTCCACTTGATTAGAAAGGGTAGATGACAGAGGAAATGCTGCTGTGGTTGGACCAAAATGCACCTCAACAGCAAGAAGTAAAAAAAAAAATCAAGTGTAAAACTTCTATGATTCCAAAAGAAAAAAGAAAAAGGTTGAAAAAAGCTGAAAGGAATATATTAAAAAATGTATTTACTTAATGATTTGAGTTGGTTTTTAGCCCTTTTTTTGCTTTTTGGTAAAAAAAAAACCAAGTTGTGTTTGATGTTAAAGAGGACAGCTCTGATCCTGATCAGTTCTGGGTCAGGAAAGTAACACTTATAGTCTCGAGCATCAAGGACCTATCCCCTGTCTTATGATAAGACAATTCAGATAATCTAAAACAGGAGTCCCCAAACTTTTTCCTATGAGAGTCCATAAACAGTCCCAGGGGAACAGTCTGGCGGGCGTCGCCGGCGAAGGAGGCGGATCCCCTTGGGCAGGTCCGGCGGTCTCCTCCGCCTGCGCAGGAAGCGAGGAGGCGGGTCCGGCGGTCTCCTCCGCCGGCGCAGGAAGCGAGGAGGCGGGTCCGGCGGTCTCCTCCGCCGGCGCAGGAAACGGAGACGTAGAGGCGGGTCCGGCGGGCGGCATCTCCGGCGCAGGAAACGGAGTCCCGGAGGCGGGTCCGGCGGGCGGCGTCTCCGGCGCAGAAAGCCGAGACGTGGAGGCGGGTCCGCCGGGCCGGCAGGATGGCCGGCTGGGGTCTCGGGGGGAGCCGACTCAGGAAACTCGGGGGGAGCCGACTCAGGAAACTCGGGGGGAGCCGACTCAGGAAACTCGGGGGGAGCAGACTCAGGAAACTCGGGGGGAGCAGACTCAGGAAGCTCGGGGGGAGCAGACTCAGGAAGCTCGGGGGGAGCAGACTCAGGAAGCTCGGGGGGAGCAGACTCAGGAAGCTCGGGGGGAGCAGACTCAGGAAGCTCGGGGGGAGCAGACTCAGGAAGCTCGGGGGGAGCAGACTCAGGAAGCTCGGGGGGAGCAGACTCAGGAAGCTCGGGGGGAGCAGACTCAGGAAGCTCGGGGGGAGCAGACTCAGGAAGCTCGGGGGGAGCAGACTCAGGAAGCTCGGGGGGAGCAGACTCAGGAAGCTCGGGGGGAGCAGACTCAGGAAGCTCGGGGGGAGCAGACTCAGGAAGCTCGGGGGGAGCAGACTCAGGAAGCTCGGGGGGAGCAGACTCAGGAAGCTCGGGGGGAGCAGACTCAGGAAGCTCGGGGGGAGCCGACTCAGGAAGCTCGGGGGGAGCAGACTCAGGAAGCTCGGGGGGAGCCGACTCAGGAAACTCGGGGGGAGCCGACTCAGGAAGCTCGGGGGGAGCCGACTCAGGAAGCTCGGGGGGAGCCGGCTCAGGCTCGGGGGGCTGCACTCCGGCAGCGGACTCGGGGAGCTCAGGCTCGGGGGGCTGCACTCCGGCAGCGGACTCGGGGAGCTCAGGCTCGGGGGGCTGCACTCCGGCAGCGGACTCGGGGAGCTCAGGCTCGGGGGGCTGCACTCCGGCAGCGGACTCGGGGAGCTCAGGCTCGGGGGGCTGCACTCCGGCAGCGGACTCGGGGAGCTCAGGCTCGGGGGGCTGCACTCCGGCAGCGGACTCGGGGAGCTCAGGCTCGGGGGGCTGCACTCCGGCAGCGGACTCGGGGAGCTCAGGCTCGGGGGGCTGCACTCCGGCAGCGGACTCGGGGAGCTCAGGCTCGGGGGGCTGCACTCCGGCAGCGGACTCGGGGAGCTCAGGCTCGGGGGGCTGCACTCCGGCAGCGGACTCGGGGAGCTCAGGCTCGGGGGGCTGCACTCCGGCAGCGGACTCGGGGGCGGGCCACGCCACTAACCGTGCCGCCTGACGTCCCGGGGACAACCTGGCTCCTTGAAACCCCATCACCATGGGGACTGTTGTAGCTGGAGACGGGCAGACTGGAACCAGAGGGACTGGAGCTGACACGGGTAGAACCGGAGCAGAGGTGGTGGAGCGAGAATCCAGCTTGGGAGGTTGGGAATTTGCAGACAGCACTTCCTTAGCCGTCTGAAACTCCTGCTCTATATCCGGGAGTAACTCCCCCAGCCACACCTGAGGGAGAAACGGAGCCCATTTCTCCAGGTGGATCGCTATCCTGGTAGCTGCGTTTAGCCGTCCGGCCGCGGAATATGGCTTTGCCAACTCAGCCTGATACTTCCTGATCTCGCCGATCAGGTAGCGACGGTCTGCTGGGTCCATGATGTTTGCCGCGATCCTCACCTTTACTGGTCGGATCCTTCTGTCATGGTGTGTGGTTGGTGGTGAGGATAGAACGCTGAGACCCAGGTATGAAGGTGATAATGATGAAGAATTTATTGATGCAGCTCACAGTCCAACAGGCAGCACGGCAGAAGGAAGCACACAGCTAACACCGGTAGCAACTGGATAACGGACTGAAACTCTTGAGCTGACGCCGACACAGGACTTAGCAGTTCCACTGCGACGACGGACAGACTGATGCAGACGACTCTGACTACGACAGACAACAATAGACACGACGAGGATCCGACAACGAACACTGACAACAGGTGGGACTAAATACACTGGGAGGGTAATCACAGGAACGACACACAGCTGGGATCAATCAAGACAGAGACTCAGGGGAAAACAGGACTAGACAGACAAAAACTCGAACTCAAAACACAGAACCTAACAGTTCCAGAATATAAGCCGCAACCCCAAAGTAAAAAAAACAAAAAAAAAACATTAAACATACACATATAAGCCACAGATTTCTCTGCTACTCCAGGTTTTCCACAATGATGCAGCAGCAGCAGAGGGGGGCAGAGACCCAACATTTGAGTCACAACAGGTCAATTGAATATCATATTTATTACGGTTGAAAAAGAAAAAGTTGCCAAGTTTAGATTTAACTGAACTCATTACGGTAGTTTCCGAACGATAACTGTAACAGTAAAAATGCTGATCCTTCGTGTCTGCTACTAGCATGAGATAAATGAAAATAGGTGATTTCTTCTTCTTTAGAATACAACAGCAGCTTCCATCCATTATTGTTGCACTACTGCCATATGTTGGATCCTAATATCTATACCTCAAATTATCATAATGATCCCAGTATTATTTAAAAAATGAAATATCTTCTTTTTCCCTTCAATGCTATTTAACTGATCAACAACATTCTCATATTTCAATTCCCTATTAAAACCTAATTCCTTTTTAATAGGCGCTTTCTTTTTTTATGTCCAATTTTGACTTCCGATTCACTTCCTGCTAAAGAGCCCCCTGGTGGTTGAAAAAAAATCGACATATAAGCCACAAGGTTCAAAGGTTCAAAAAGTAGCGGTTTATAGTCCGGAAAATAAGGTATATAAAAAAAAATCTAAATGCTCTCTGGTATTGTTCAGGGGGCCGAACTAAATGTGGATCTGGCCTGCGGGCCGTAGTTTGGGGACCACTGATCTAAAGCAAAAGACGGATGGGGAACATAATATAAGGTTTTCGATTACATTCCCTTCTTTTGATTAAGATAAAAGACGTTAATGAGGGACATTGGGCTTAAAAACCGTGGAAGAGAGTTACTGACAAATTCTTTCCATTGTCATAAACACGTTTGTGTCTGTTCTCTGAAAGGTGGAGCAGGTCTCTGGCAGTACCAACCACCACCCACATGGAAGGAGGATGACGCTGATGAAGAATGTGCACAGGAGCTTCTACAGATCATCCCTCTTGAGCGATTGGCAGGATCCCCGTATGTCTTCTTTCTTTGCGTTCAGAGGTTTCTAGTACTTGAACGCACCGTTGGAGTGACGTTTTCTCTTTGCTGCGATTAGGTTGGTTGGTGTCTGGATGGTTTCACCTGGTGGATCATGAACTCGTCTGCAGTGAATTACGTGGACACAGCTGGTTCTTTCAGCATTCTGAGTCACAAACAGCCCTTGGAAGAGTCCTTGCCAAGTCACCGGTGTTCTCTATGGAGCTTCTTCAACACCGTCCAGTCAGCAGGCTTCAGTCGGTGCTGACGGATCTCTGCAGGGGTCAGTGTGCAACTCTGACAGCCTGTCAGACTTCATAAAGAATGGCGGAGAGGCTGTGGAGTAAGATAATGCTGCATCATCACAAACAGCAGAGGAAGGGCGTGGCCTGTTCCTTTACAAGGTTCCTGACCACAAACCATGCATGATTTGCAGTATTTATTACTGCATAGCTGACAATGTGGCATCATCAGGGCCTCTTCACACCACTGGAGAGGCCTGCTGTCTGCCACAGACATGTCTCACCTGTGGAGGCAAAAGACTGGAAGGCATACAAACCAGCATACAAAACGAGGGGTTGAGTGTGGGGTGTGAGTGAGTCCAAGCAGAAGATGGGGAATATGGCTGCATCTTTTACAGCAGAATCTTCTTTTCCAAAGAAAAAAAAAAAATGCGCAACTCCAAATGTAGAACATGAATCCACACAGATCGTCATGACTATCCTGAGGCAAGTTTTCAAGCTTTAATAGAGAGAGAAAGAAATAATTTCAGCCACTTACGCAGAGTTACAAGACGCCGACACATCCTGAAAGAGAACAAGATCAGGCTTTGAGAAGGTTGAATCAGAAATACCAATCCCAGTGAGGATCCCCAGCTTGTGTAGTGACATTCCAGACTGCACATTTCTTAATAGTGATGCTAGTCGTGTCCAAGAGGACAGATGTGTATCTGAGACAATGTCCCATCTGTTTATTTTTATTCTGCTCCAAAAGGGGCAACAGATGTTCCTCTAATAGCGATGATAGAGAGCAACACCACAGCTGACGGTGTGGGCCTTTAAAAAAACAGCATACTATAGTGTAGTGCTGCCTTTATCAAGATCAAAATATTTAAAAATGTGCCAGACTTGTAAAAAGAAGGAAGAAGTTCATGGTCACACTGTGTCTACTCTGGGTCACTTCCTGTTCCTACTATCCAGCCTTTCTCAGGACCTGAGCTGGTTCTCACACAGAACCGTTCAGAAGAATATCCAGATGGAAAACATCCACAGAACTGTCCAGAGACGAGCATCAGGGCTGACCTTCCCTCCATCCAGAATGTGATTAGGGTTAGGAAAAGGACCGCTAACATCTCTGGAAACCCCACACATCCTGGACACAAACTGATGAACATTTAACAGTCAGAGTTCCCAGATCAATACCATATTTATATACCTGGGCTGTCAACTGTGACGTGTTACCTCATGTGATTAATCTGAAAATATTAATGTATAACATAACGCAGATTAAGCTAACTATTTTGACCTAAAAGTCTCTTTCCTGCAGAGCGTAGCCTAGTTCACAGCAGCAAGTTACAGGTTTGATGAACGGCAGCTTAAGATGAAAGTTTTCTGTGACGGCAACAAATGTTGAACATTCAAATTCCTTGTTTGCTTGTACAAACTTGACAGACAAGGCTGATTTATTCTAGTTTTTACATCAAAATGACTTTTCGTCATCATTTCTAGATGTTTTCTGCAGTTGGGTTGTCACTACGCACTTTTCTGAACCATGACAGATTGTTGTTTTAGGTGCCTTTAACCACCAAACCGAGTCAAGCTATATATACATACATGTGTTTTTTACCTATGTGTTTTATGACCCACATGAAAACTCACAAAAAAATGTCTCCCCCTCAGCTTCCTCTTTAGCTGAATTTTGCAGAGGCCTGCATTTCTGCATTAACTGACTACAAATATAGACATGAGACACTTGTATAGTCTCAAATGAAGTTTTTTTTACTCTAACATTAGCTAGATGTTCATGTTAAATTTATTTGGATAACATATTTGAAAACATAAACATTTGATGAAAGTACTTCACAATTTACACCAACCGTCATAATACAGAATACATCAGCAAAAAGAAATGGTAAGAGCGAAACGACTGTATTAAAAGTATCAGAAGAATGTGGAGGCTTCAACCTGATTTTCAGAAATATGAATAACAGCTGATGATCTTTCTGACCAAGAAGGAACATGTAGAGTACATCTGTTGCAACATTGATATGAATAAACTTATTAACAACATTAACTGTTAAGTTGACGCGAGTGGTGAGGTTTACCTCTTCTTAGCCTCAACTAAATGTGTGACTGCATAATCCTAAATGTACATGAATGTTTGCTCCTCTTTTCATCTTTCTGATTATGATTAATTTCCTATTAAGGAAATTTGAGGTGCAACAAGCTGTCCCTGCTGCAACACAAAGTCACACATCGAGCAGAACGTATCCTGTTGGGTTTGTGGTTGTACCCAGAAATGTTTATCATGACTCCACACACACATGAAATGGGTTTAATGTAGAATGTTGCTGACAACGGATTATTCAGGTCACTGTGGTTCTGCTAAACTCTATACAGTTTGTTCCAGGTTTTTGGTTAGTTTTCCTGAAGATCCTGGATTAACAACTGCAAAATCTAACAATCAGAAAAGACAAAAACCTAAATTAATCTTAAACGTAAGAGTGACTAAATTCAAGCTTTCTCCACAGCAAATAACAGTACTTTCCCCTTTATATATTTATGATGGCTTATAATCTTTTAGTTGAAATGTTCTTGTTTTATGTTTTAATTTGACTCACCATTAATCAGCCATTTTAAGCTTAATAATAAAACTTTTAACACATTACACTAACAATAACTTTGTGAACAAAGTTTTAATCAATTTATCTGTAGGCCATAATATACAAATGCTACCAAACATTAACATTAGGTAATGGCTGATTGAATTATTTCTGCTTTCAGCTCACTGCTGAAAACCAGCGGGAGTTTGAAACGAGGCGCCCGAGAGACGGACGTTCTCTCTCGGCATGGCGACCCAGCTCCGCCCGGTCCGCTGGTAGAGCGGCGAGACGAGCCGGCGGTGGAAGCGGGAGCGGACATGTCCGAACACGACTGAGCATTTAGGTAAATTAAGCGACATGTTCATATATCGAGCAGATATTTCATATTTACTCAGCTAAATTGTCACCTAATAACTAGTGGGCTTATCGCAAACGATATACGAAGTTTTTGTGTGTGTTTTTATATTCTGAATGGATATTTTTGTACTGTGAATATATGTAAACGTAACACTGATAGCTTTGGGCACAGCAGCGTAAATACTTAGATACGTCTGTCACTTTCACAGTTACGTGCTACAGCGATCCGCGCGCCTTTTGCGTCCACAAGTGAACGACGCGCGGGAAAAGCAGGAGTCGGAGGAGATTGGAGGATTTCTCAAACATGCACCAGAGAATCAAAGCAACTCTCCAGGTATGTTTCTGGTTAAATAATAACATCATATTATGATGTAAAGCTAAATAAAGTTGATTTTATTTAGTACTGCCCTTCTGACATTAAAAGCATGAAGTAAAAACTGAAATGTTCAATGATGTTTTAAGTTTGAAGACATCTTCAATCTAAGAGCAAAATGTATTCTTTTCGCCCCCTGCTGGTAAGAGTTAACTAAGAAAATCTGTTCAGGGACTGACTGGTACTTTAAAAAAAATCACAGAAATAAAATTTAGTAACATAAATTTGATATACAGGTTTTCTAAATAAGTTGTAAATTGATAATAAAACTATAACTACAATAAATCAACGCTGCTGTTAAACCTGCCTTGCTTAAAGCTTCATTATTAAGATTCAAAAATCAGAACCATTTGACAAAAGTTACATTTATTTTAGAATAAAAATCAAATAAAAGAAAGCACCCAACAACACAAGCATTGTGTTTGATTAGAGAAAAATAGAATAGAAAAACAAAAAAAGGGGAAAAAACAACAATCAAAAACACCAATTCAGTCAATTCTGTAGGATAGCAGGTGTTGTACAAAGCTTTCAAAATAAATTTTAGCATAAACGATGATTACTTGAACCAAAATCTAATGCCTAAATCATAATCACTCTGCCACACGTGTTTTATTGGGCTTCATGTGATCTGATGAAGCAGGACAGGCAGATCCTTCAACGGGACTTTTTCTCCAGAAAGTCAGTAATCGTCTTCACCCAGGGCTGCTTTCCATCCACACAGATGGAGCGTCCTTTTTTTGTTATTAAACTGAAACGAAGACGAATAAAAAGAGACTCACCAACGAGCTTCACATTTTACAGAAGTAAAACAAAATAAAACAAACAGAGGACAACAGGAGTCCAGCTTGCAGTACTTACACGATTCCACTCAGCGAACAGCGGCGATCAGTCTTGTAATATGAAGAGAAGAGACTTTTGTTCATTTGGTTTTTGAAGAAATTGAAGCAGCAGTCGACCGGATTATTTCCACCTGAAAATCAGACCGTTAGACTGACATCAGCTGATTGGAAAAGCTTCATCTCCAGGTGAACTTACTGTTGCAGAGGACCGAGGACAGCAGAGCTGCTCCCAGGACGCAGAGCAGGAGGATGTTAACAGCCTTCATGATGACCAGATGTTCGTCTGTGAGTGACGATAGAGACGCTCTGGATCGTTTGAACAAACGGCGGGCTGCAGTGCTGCCTTTATTGAAACCCAAACATGAAAAAAAAATCTGTCAGAGCTTCTGTCAAAACCCAGAAAAGTCTGGGTTTTTGTGGTTATGCAATGACTGAACAACTTCTGTGACGGTGAAACTTTCCACTTGATTAGGCAGAGTGAAGATTTCAGAGGAAATGGAGAGGTGGTTAGACCAAAATGCATGTCAAAGGCATGAAGTAAAGATACACATGTAAAACATCTGTGATTCTGATATAAGATAGATAGAAATTTGACAAGACTAAAAGGACGTGTATATATTTGTGTTTATATCTTTGTATTTACCATTTGCTGCATGATTTCATGTTGGATTTTACAATTTTTCCTAAAGTCAAACAAGCAAACAAAAAATTATTAGGCCTCATAACTAGGACAGAGTTTAAGCGTATCAATTTGATTTTTCACTCTGTTTTATGAGGTTGATTTGATTTTATATTTCTCAATATGAATGAAATTTATTTGACATGTAAAATATCTTCCTATGACATTTGTTGTGAATTGGTTCAATATAAATAAACTGAATGGACTGGGATTAATGGTGAATGAAGTCTAGCAATAAACCTCAAGAATCAAACTTCAAACCTTCATCTCTGACCCTCGAAGCCTTTAGATGAATCGACCAGTGATGTCTAGAAACTGGTCCCAGAATCGGACCCTGTGGTACCAAGTAAGGAAGAGGTGATGAAGGGGTAACATTTTTGCTGTTTCAGAGTTTAAAACTAAACTAAAAGATTTCAGGAATGTCATTCTCATTTAAAAAAGTGTTTGTATATTAAAAAAAACATCATTATCTTTAAGATTTTAGAAAGAAAAGGAAGTTTGGAGATTGGTCTGAAATTCAAATGAACTAAGGAGTCAGGTAGATTTACTACTGCATGTTTTAAAACTTCAGCGATAACATTTGCTTTTTAAACAGCATGAGGATTGTTACAGTTTGTAGCAATGATTTCAGAGAAATATATGTAGAATACCTGGTTATTAACTAAATGCACAAACCTAACACAAGACTCCTGATAGAGAGAAACTCATGGTGCTTTAAAGCACAAAGGATTGGCTGTTAGTAACGGCTACTGGTAAAAACAGAGGCAAAAACGGCAGCAGTGGAGAAGCTAAATACACGACAAAGCTTGTTGAACCTATAAAATATTGTAGTTTTCATCTTTTTTTTCTATTTTGCAGACGCATGAGATTTTTTCTGCAGTAACTGGGACAGAAGACTTCACACAGATGGAAACATTTAATTGATTTGACTAGAATAACACGTCTAATCAACCTCATTATAACATGTTTATGATGAGTCGTTTCCTGCTGCGTGGCCGTGAAATATTAAACACTTAGTAATACGTTAATCAAATTTTGTGAAATTGTAACATAATCATGTCCATAAGCAAGCTTAAATTCTTCTATTCTTGTTTGGCTTTATTTTAACACTTGAATTGAGCTGAACTGCGAATAATTTCACAAATAGTGGCTGAAGTAAGTCGTTTTACCAGCAGGGGGCAGCGTATGTATATAAGTTAGTGTGTCTGAGCAGCTTGTGTAGAAATTCTTAGTTTTATAATAAATGACTTCATATTTTCTAGTAATGATAGAAACTTTGATACTTTAGTTCACATTTATCTGACAAGACTAGTTACCATGACTACGATACACATTTTTTGATTGATTATTGTGTTTTTAACATGTAAATCACCGGCCTTGCTGCTGAAATGGGCTGTTCAGGTAAACTTGACCTGACCTGAATACAACCACAGAGGTTAAACTTAGCTTAACAGAAGATCCCACCGCCTTAAATATTTTTTCTCTACATCACTCAGCTGAGATCTAGTGAAATTTGTCTGACAGTTTTGTTTGTGGTCAGAACTCACCAAGCTGAGGTAGAGGTGTTTCAGTGCAGGCGTTTCTCACTGCTTCATAAAAACATCGTGTTCTGAACTCAGCTCAGGAGGATGCACTCAAACCAGAGAGTCCAACTCCAGAACAAAATGTTAAAAATTATCTCTGTTTTAATAATAATAAAAATAAAATATTTTAAAGAATGAAAAGTTTATGTTCGAGAGCTGCCTCTTCTAGGCAGGCATCTGTAGAAACTCACTGCTTCTCAAAGCCAGGGTTCAGTTCAGCAGAGAAAAAGCAACGAGAAAATGTTTCATGCAACGATGCGTCAACAATATGACACCATGTTGGTTTGACTGTAAGATGAGGAAACTGGTTCCTGTCCCAAATAAATCTCCTTTTGACAAATTCTATGATCAGTTCAGATTATCTGGACACAGATCTGAGCGATCTGTTCCTCACATTCTCTACTTCATCTACCTAATGCAGCCAGCCAATCAGGATCAGCCGAATGCTCTTCCTGCCAGCATTATGACCCAGCTTCCTGCATTTATAACTTTCTAACTGGCACACTTAAAAGTATTCCCACCCCTCTTACCAGTGCCCCGCCTTTCCTTTCTTAACCGACAAATTTTCAGATTTAAGTGAAGCCAAACATGTCAGATGTTACTTCTTAAAGCTTTTTAGATAAACCTCACTGATAGACAGAAGAGCAGAGGCCAAAGTTCAACTTCAGTAAGTTGCAACCAGCTGTTCCTGTTGGGTCACATAATCACGTATTAAGCAGAATGTCTCCTGTTAGGTTTGTGGTTTCATCAATATGTTCATCATGGCTGCAGAGAGACATGAAACCATCGTAACCATGCTGAGCTGTGGTTCATCCTGTAGCTCTAATCTATGATGTTTACAGTCTGTCTTCTTCACTGACTGAGTGAAGTCAGAGATCAGCAGCAGATCAAATCATGCAGCAGGTAGTTTGGATCAGTGTGGTTCTGCTGAATGTCGTCTGGATCTCCTTCTTCTTAACTCCAGATCTGGACTTCTCAGGTAAGACCAGCTAAACCAAACATCAAATGTTCTTTTACTTTTGATGTTTACTTGGATACATTTGAACCTATTTGTGGAATTGTGAAATGTGGTACATCCAGATCCACACAGAGGCTTTGGTTCAAATAGATCAGTTCCAACATTAATATGCAACATGAGTGGATGTGACCTTGTGACCTGCTCTGTAACCGGTTTTGTGTCTCTCAGTGTTTGTGCAGAGGAGAAGCATCAGCAGCTCTGATGAGACGTTCATGATGGAGTTCTGCCTTCAGTCAGACTCTGACAGGAAGTGGACATCAGCTGGACCTTCAGCCAGCGGTCCAGATGGAGACATCAGCACCGTCACAGAACGTCCTGGTGAGACGTAGACGGCTTGGTTTGAGATCTGAAGATCTCAATGTTCTTGATGTTTCTGTCAGAAAACTAAAACATAAAATGATTCTCCATTTTGGATTATTTTTAGTCTCAGTACAAATACAGCTGTTTTGTGGAATCCCAATGAAATCTATTGAGGTCTATTTGAGCAAAGTGGCAAAATGAGATGAAATTCTGAGTTATATCTGAAACAAAATAGTAATGAGGTACTGGCTGTACATGTTCCTGAGAATATATTTTTATATAACTGCATATATAGTTCAACATTCAATCCATGCATAATTTGCAGTGAATAGAAAGAAAACTCAACATGAAGAATCCAACTCAGGTGACAAGTTTCCAACATCTGCAGCTCCTGATGCTGATCCTGATGAGATGTGAGTAATTAAAGCTTTATGTCTTTTCTAACTGTGATGCATCAACAGAAACTGACCTTGAACCCATTTATGAACACAAAGATGTAAGCTAGTTTAATCTGAGTCGTCATGTGGAAACTTCTTCTTATGCTAGTGCAGTGTTTGAGAAAATAGACGTTACTGACATAGTTTAATATTGTCTGAAAAACAATATATTGTCATTTAAAGACATTGTAAACCACAGAGCTGTACGGTTTGACACATATGTCACGTATGAGACGAATAAACTTTGCAGTTAGTAGTTTGTGTCGGTCTTTGAGCAGAGACTTTAGCTAACAGATGGGAGATGAACTGTTTAGGATTTTAATATGTCTCCATGGTAACAGCTTTTCCTCAACAGGTCTCTGTATTTCTATCGGCTGCATGAGTTCACATCACGGTGCACATTGCTCTGCTTAGCAGCTTTGGGTCAATAGGAGGCGCTCTGCATCCCTCAAACATGCATGAATGAATGTTTTGATTACTTTTAGACTTGGGCTGTTAATCAGGTTAATTGGTAACTAATCACTGAATAACTCCAACAAACAACCTTCCTACTCATTATGTAAATTGATTGTGTGTAGATAAACTTTTTTGTTGTTTTATTTTTCAGTGATTTGAATGGACCGACTGTATCTACTGATGAACAGAGACTGACTTCACCACCAGAGTTCAGCTCCAGCTCTGAAGCTGATCCTGTTACAAAGAGTCCAACAACTACTAGAAATCAGAAGGTCACCATCAACCGACCCA
Source organism: Poecilia mexicana (assembly GCF_051168715.1). NCBI lineage: Eukaryota > Metazoa > Chordata > Actinopteri > Cyprinodontiformes > Poeciliidae > Poecilia > Poecilia mexicana. The sequence goes on from NW_028263387.1 coordinate 5,145,611, forward strand.
GACAGCACAAAATCACCCTCAGTCCACTCAGACCAGGACCAGGAAGTGAGTTTTTCCTCCAGCAGGTTTCCATCCAAGCAGAGATGTCATAGATTTGGTGTAAACAAAAAAATATATACTTTTCATAAATGTATGCTTGTGACATTGAAACCGTGAAATGTGACAGAAATGGAAAAAAGGAAGAATGAAGGCTAACACTTTTTTGTATTCATTTAATGGAAACTCTTGTTTATTTTATGGATTATTTATTCATTATTTATATGAATAAATAATCATAGTAACAGTATTTATGTATTTATTGATTTTCGTAATTCTGAAAGAAACATATAATTACATATAGTTCAACATCCAGTTCATGCATTATTTACAGTGAATGGGACGAAAACACAAACTCCAAAATCCAGCCCTGATGACAAGTTTCCAACATCTGCAGCTCCTGATCCTGATGAAATGTGAGCAACATTTTAACACACCAACCAAGAACCAGACCCAATAAATCCACTGTTTACATTTAGGATTGATTGTTTTTATCCACTTTGAACTGTTTTTAATCTTTCTGAAATTGCAACATGTGAGTTAGTGAACAGATCTTACTGCTCTGAGGTAGAGAGTCACTGCTGGGAAGGAAGGAAACGACTTTTGGAAATTTTATGATTTTTAAATTTACTCCTTTTTTATTTATTATGGGCCTGATACACAGTCATAGTTACATACATGGTACCATCCTTTTAAGAAAACAGAAGCTGGTGTTTTACGGAGACAAAGACGAGCCTGAAGGATTTTTACCTGTTAAACTGCATTTCATCTGAATTTCACTGCAAAAACACAAAACCTCACCAGGAGTTTCCATCTAGTTTCTAGTGCAAAAGTGATAAGTCAGTTTTCAGAAAGATCTAGAAGCTTGGCTTAAATCAATAATGCCTTAATATTGATTAAATAATAATAATAATAATAATAATAATAATAATAATAATAATAATAATAATAATAATAATAATAATAATAAACAAGTACTAGTCCCTCTTTTAGATTTCATTTATAACATGGGAAAAATGTTAGTGGGACACACACCTTTTAAATAACCAATATTAATGAATTATTGAGTTGAAACCAGGTCTTATATCTCACAGAAAAGTTACTTGTAAGTTAGTTTCATCTTTTTTGAAATCTACTAAAGTTTTTGAAATAGAAATGAAACAAAAATACTTGGTAAGATTTTGTGTTTTTGCAGGGAACTCTGAAGTATTTTGATTATTTTTAGTCCATAAAACCTTTATTGGGTTAATTAATGACTCTAATTATTGATCATTCTAATTGATAATTGATCATTATTGATAAATCTAACCATCCTAACCATTCTATGTTGTATTTGTCAAATAGGAGATTTGGAAAATATAAAAAAAAAATTGTTTTATTTTTCAGCAGCTTGGCTGAACCGACTGTATCTGTTCATGAACAGAGACTGACTTCACCAGCAGGATTGAACTCCAGCCCTAATCTTATTACAAAGATTCAAACAACTCCCAGAAATCAGAGGATGGACATCAGCCGACCCGTCCAGCAGGAACTACTCCCTACTGTCAGACAAATGAGTGAGTGTTCACTGACTGTGGAGCTGATCGGTTCAAGTCACTGCAACCTCTTTTCTGTTTCAGCAACAAGCTATGCTAAACACACAGTTACATACAGTTACATCTATAAACATGTAAATTTGCTTTACTTGCAAATTCATTTTATTGGTACAACTCTAAATTATCCAATTCTTTGGCAATAGAGAAAGTACACAAGTATCCTTTAATTAAAATAAAATGGGTGATTCAGGGATTTTCTCCAAAGTCAACACTAAATCCTACTTTCAGCAGTTTCTGCAAAGTCAAATTGCTCTGTGCAGTTTTTGTAATAAATGAGAATATTGCTCAGGCTGTAACATCGACATGATTATCGCTCTACCCAATCAGAGGACAAGTCAGCTTTAACCCTTTCAGACCTGCAGTAGAAATGTGTTTTTACTCAGACTTTCTCCGATGCCATGGTTTTGTTTTCAGGTCTAGCGTTTCCTGATGACTGCTGCTTTGTGTTAATGAAAGGACCAGTGAATGAGAAGCTTATCGCTTCATTTGAGGTGACTGATTCCTGCTGCCCCATGAATGCAGCCATGTAAGTCCTGCAAGTTGGGTTTCTGTCACTCCTGGTAGAATACGCACAAAATTAGCTCTGTTTCACTGCGGTGTTAAAGGGGTATTACGTAAAATCCACTTTTGTGAGCGTAACCTGGAATGTTGCTTTGATTCTTTCATGCATGTTTGAGAAATCCTTTAATCTCCATGGCAACCATTTAGCTGTGGAAAGCACATGGGTGGACCTAGCCCTGCCTTCAAGCTGAAACTCCTCCTCTGAGCTGCAGTTTCCAAGATTCCACCTCACAGTGCGGCCCCTCCCCCACTCAGCTCCTTCAGACTAGCCAGCAGCAGTTAGCAGATGCCTGGTGGATCTGCTGAGCTCATTTTAGGTGTTACTTCTCAGTGCAACACTGGTAAAAATGTTGTTAAAGGGTTAATAGAGGAGCCATGTTGTGACAACTTCCTGAAGGCGGAGTGTCAGAAAGAGCAGGGGTTTTTAAAGAGACGGGGGCCCAATTTCAAGACGCTTAATTACAAATTTTTAAGTCATATTTTATATATAAATAACAACTTGGAACAACTGAAGGTAACAGCTACTTGGATGAGCTATAAAATGACACTATGTGCCCAGAAAACACATAATACTGCCCTGTTAACTGTTAAAGCTAAACGTTTATGTTTAATTTTATTCATTTGAGAAAAAAAACTGAATTAATTTGCATTTCTTTTCTTTCAGTTTGATAACAAAAAAGGCGCAACATCTCTGCGTGGATCCAAAGGAACCCTGGGTGAAAAGGATTATTGATTTTCTGCAGACAAGGTCAGTTTAGTGCAGTGAATGTGTCAAAAATGATCATGATTATGGTAGCTGCATTATTCTACTTAAATTAAAAAGGTTTTGATTATAATCATTGATTTTTCTTTCATTTAATGTGGAATGTTTGGACATTTATCTTACAGCAGTGACTGTAACTATTCCAGTCTGTTTTATTTATAAAGTACATTTAACAACAACATGTTTACCCAAACTGCTGTGCAGGGACTGATAAATCCGAGACAATAACAAAAATAAAAACAGAATTATAAAACGGACAACAAACCAACTTATTTGTCAAAAGCTCCTGAAAACAAGTGTTTATTAACTTTGTAATCACTAATCAATTGAAATAAGCTAATTCAAATATGTTTTTTCTATATCAGAGTCACTAATTAGAAAGTAGTTTTATTTCTCAGGGATTTGGATGGACCAACTCTGTCCACTCCTTATGAAAGTCTGACTCAGTCTGAGGTCAGCTCATCCCCGATGCTGAGGCAGCACTCTGACGTTAACCTCACTTTGAAGATTCCAACAACTCCACGACATCAGAAGGTCAACACCACCCTCAGTCCACTCAGCACAGAACCAGAAAGTGAGTTGTTGCTGCAGCAGGTTTTCATCTAAGCACAGATGTTAAAGTTCAAATCTCTGAGGCTGAACTGAAACTTTAAAGACAGGGATTCAGGTTCTGTTGGTGCTCGTTGTTTAAAACACACTAGCTGTGTTCCTGTTGCAAATGTCCGCAAAACGTTGTTGATGTCCTCCTACTGTCAATAAAAAACAAACCCAATTTCATCATTGCAGCGTTTCCATTAACTGAGAATCAATTAAAATCACATGAGAATAAGTTTGTTCAAGTGACAAGTCATTAAAAAACACGCAGCACCATCATCCTCTGACCACTTCCTGTTCTCTTCTTTTGTCGTTTCCTCCAGTAGTAACATCTGGTTGTTGATCATGTGATGACAAAAGTGGTTTTATTGCAGTTTTTTTCCCCTTCAAAATACACTCATTTTGATACAGCTGAATCACCACCTCATCGTAGCACCAGAACATTTTTCTGAAGAAAAATATTAGCTTAGCTGAAATTGACCTGTTTCCATTAAGCAAATGTATTTTTGTAATTCAAATTTGCACATTTATGTGATCAGTAGCTATTAACATTACTGAGGCTTCGAAACAGGTGTTTTATTTTATTTATTATTATTATTATTATTATTATTATTATTATTATTATTATTATTATTATTATTATTATTATTATTATTATTTGCTTTAAGTTTCCAGGTGATACCCAGATTTATATTTTTACTGCTGCTTATGAAATATTTGTTTCACACTGCCACCTACTGGTGAAAAGAAATACTGTGTTTGGACAATTTCGGTTTCTATGGCAGCAGAAAGTGAGTATGTACTCAGACGTTCAGCAGTACCGCGGTCTGGTTTTCAGATGGAACTGGTCCGATTGAGTGCTGCTTCCAGGTTTGCAAAAACCCAGTCGACATAAGAGAGATCGCTTCGTTTCACATGACTGATCCTCTGTGCCCCACAAGTGCAGCTGTGTAAGTAACTGCAAGCTGGGTGAGAAAATCTTAGATTTACTCGTATAGAATTGAAAGTTGAGTTTTAATGTGGTGGTAAAAAACTAAACATGTGCATTTCTTTTCTTTCAGTTTAATAACAAAAACAGCGAAACACCTCTGTGCAGATCCAGAGGAACAATGGGTGAAGACGATTATTACTTTTCTAGAGAAAAAGGCCCCATAGAGGAACTTCACCATGTCCTGCTTTATCAGATCATGTGAAGAACATTAAAAGTGATCATGATTTTGGTATCAGAATAATCTGGTCCAAGCAATCAAAGATTTTGTTTTAAAGTTAAAATAATTGTTTATTTGTCTAAAAAACTGTTTTGTAAATTTTGTACAACTATCCTAGAGCAGGGATTGTAACCAGATGTGTTTTATCCACGAATAAAAAAATTATGCATTTTCTTCGGTTTTGTTTTCCATCAATAAAAGTTTTGTCAAATGGCTTTGATTTTTGATTATTACAAAGGAAACTTAAAGGCGAGTTTATCTGTGTGGCATTTGAAGACATTATTATGTTCAAATTTAGGCAAAGAAGGAAGCAGTGAAATGAAAATTTCAAATAAATGATTTTGCTAAAACTTTAAACAGAACTTGAAGTGTTGAACAAAATGTCTAAATGAATACAAATGATTACACATATCATCAGAGGTGTAACTTTAAATGTCAAAAGAAAAACATGTTAATGTAGCTGATATCTATATACCAGATGACAGTTCATGAATGTTTCTATATGTTCTGCTTCAAGCAGTCTATGTGGTTTGAAGCAGCCGTCTCAGGTGCATCACCACGTTACACCTTAAGCAAAATGTCCGCTGTTAGGTTTGTGGTTGGATCTAAAAATGGTCACCATAGCAGCACAGAGAGGTGAACCCGTCTAAACTATCTGACTTTGTGGTTCATCCTGTAGTGCTAATCTGTAACATTCTGTCTGTCTTCTTCACTGACTGAGTGAAGTCAGAGATCAGCAGCAGATCAAATCATGCAGCAGGTAGTTTGGATCAGTGTGGTTCTGCTGAATGTCGTCTGGATCTCCTTCTTCTTAACTCCAGATCTGGACTTCTCAGGTAAGACCAGCTAAAGGAGAGAAACCTTTAAATGTTGATGCTGCTGATGTGACATTAGTTTAAACTGATCTGTCAGACTTCCTGTTTGTCTGTTTTGCCTTTGTAGGATCTCATTTATAGTAAATAATCTGCAGTGACTTCCTTTGTTTCACGTATTTTGGTGGAAGGTTGACATCCACTCATTAAGAACATGAATGTCATCACTTTCAGTCTTTTAATGATTTTAATAAGCCGTTCTTTTTTCAGGACAGTATTTTAGTCCTCCACTATAGTTTCCATAAACAAAATATAGTCAGAGTATCTGCTGTTTCACGTTCTTTTAAATTAGTTGGTTTCCTGCCACAGACTTAATGTTAAAGGATGGGCGATGGATCTTAATTTGAGTCCAATTCAGTGCCATTCCAGAATCTTGTTTTGAGTTTTAGCTTTGTTTTTGACAAAAGTGACTTTGGCAAAAAAATAAATAAATAAATAAAATAAAATAACTTTTAGGGAAAAAATGACTTGGGTCATTAATTTAGGATATTTACAGTATTCAACATGAGTGGATGTGACCTTGTGACCTGCTCTGTAACCGGTTTTGTGTCTCTCAGTGTTTGTGCAGAGGAGAAGCATCAGCAGCTCTGATGAGACGTTCATGATGGAGTTCTGCCTTCAGTCAGACTCTGACAGGCAGTGGACATCAGCTGGACCTTCAGTCAGCGGTCCAGATGGAGACATCAGCACCGTCACAGAACGTCCTGGTGAGACTTTGTTTGAGAGGTGATGTGGTCAGAAGATCTAAATGTCCTTGATACGTCTGTTAGAAAACATGCTTAACCTAAAATTTTTGTCCATTTTGGAGATGAAACACAAACGTTCGCAATGGAGTTCCACCTTCAGCCAGACTCTGACAGGAAGTGGACATCAGCTGGACCTTCAGCCAGCGGTCCAGATGGAGACATCAGCACCGTCACAGAACGTCCTGGTGAGACGTAGACGGCTTGGTTTGAGAAGATCTGAATGTTCTTGATGTTTCTGTTAGAATACGTAAAATTATTTCCCATTTTGGACACAATAAAATGCGAAAAATAGTCCATATGTGTGTCAGGAAATATGAACCTTCTCAATACACTGCTCAAAAAAATAAAGGGAACACTCAAATAACACATCCTAGATCTGAATGAATGAAATATTCTCATTGAATACTTTGTTCTGTACAAAGTTGAATGTGCTGACAACAAAATCACACAAAAATCCTCAATGGAAATCAAATTTATTAACCAATGGAGGCCTGGATTTGGAGCCACATACAAAATTAAAGTGAAATGTTCCCTTTATTTTTTTGAGCAGTATATTTTACATGTAGAACTAAAAAAAAAAAATTCCATTCTCTGAAGTTTTTGCCAAACTTTAATGTGATTCATTTGATTGATAAACTCCAAGTGGTTTATAACCGAGAGGGTATGGAAATTATTTGTGACTTTTTTTTTAGGTGTTGACACGGAAAAAAAAATCTGAATTTCTTGTGCATTTCTTTTCATTACATTTATGCTGCATTTTATCCAGTTTCCTAATTATTAAATCTGATTGTACGAATACTGCTATTTTCTGGAATCCCACTGAGGTTTGTGGGTATAATGTGTCTAAATGTGATAAAATATTGAGTTGTGTGGAAAAAACGAGTTCAAACATGAAACTTTGTGTTCATGTGAACAGCTTTATATAACTGCATATATAGTTCAACATTCAATCCATGCATTATTTGCAGTGAATAGAAAGAAAACTCAACATGAAGAATCCAACTCAGGTGACAAGTTTCCAACATCTGCAGCTCCTGATCCTGATGCTGATGAAATGTGAGGAACATTTTTGAATTTTGAGTAGAAGAAGTTAATGTGTAGAAGTGTAATAATAGTCTCTAGCCTCCTAAGGTTAAATCAGAATGCAGCCTTTTGGGTTTTTTTTCTGGTAAGAATATTTTTGGTTTATTCTGAGTCCTTCATCCAAACAAAAATATATTTCTAGTGTTTATTGGTGAATTTTCTTCTTATGTGGAAAATAATTGAATGACTTTGAAAAAACAAACAGTAGAATCGGTTTCACTAACAGTTATCCAACGTCAAAAAATGCAAACATTTTCTGGGAAGAACAAGGAATTTCAAAAAGTACAAAATTTCTGACTCAAAAATTTTCAACTATTTTCTAGAAAATTTCTGAGATTTACCTCTATATCTGAGGAGGAGTGTGTGGAAGGGGTAGAAATGTATTTCTCCTTTTTTCTATCTACAGTGGCCCTAACATGCTGTGATAATCTATGCCAATTTACCATCCTACTGATAAAACCTGATGCTTTATGGAGACAGAGTGGCCAGAAGCCACTAAAGAACTTGTAGCTTAAACAGCATGTTGTCCAATAATTTTCTGAAGTATTTTGATTATTTTTTTTCTTAGGACCTTCATTAGGTTAACTGGTGACTCTAAGCATGGTCTGTGGTCTATGAATTATATATTATGCGATTGTTTAGACAAGCTTTTTTGTTTTTTTTGTTTTTCAGTGATTTGTACAGACCTACTATGTTTACTCTTCATGAACAGAGACTGACTTCACCACCAGAGTTCAGCTCCAGCTCTGAAGCTGATCTTGTTACAAAGATTCCAACAACTCCTAAAAATCGGAAGGTCACCATCAACCAGCAGAAACTCACCCTCGGTCCTCCAAGACCTGGAACAGGAAGTGAGTTTTTACTCCAGCAAGTTTTCATCCAAGCAGAGTTTTGGTATAAATAAATGTTATGACTATATTTCTGATTCAAAGTGAAACATGGCCTTTGTTTTTACCTCTGCTGGGCTCAAACAGTGGATGAATTATGTTCTCCTGTTCGGGAGGCCAACAAGAAAACTTTGGAAATGCTCACACTGCCACCTGTTGGTGATAGGAAGTATTATGTTTGGACAATTTTACAGGTTTTTACGGCTTATTAGGCCGTTGTGTTGTAGATAGAAAGAAAGAGAGTAGAAAATCAAGAATGTTAGGCTTTTGACAATTTAACTATTTTTCAAAAGTCTAAAATTTTAAACTTTTGCAAGATTTTTCTGGAACATTTCTGAGATAAGTCTCAAATTTTCAGGGGAAATTTATCAGATTCATCTCAAAATTTCTGAGTTTATCTAACAAAATTTTTAACTTTTGGAGCTGAGAAATATTTTTTCTAGAAAAAAAATCTAAGCTTAATCTCAAAATATCAGATTTTATTATTATTATTATTATTATTATTATTATTATTATTATTATTATTGCAAATTTTTGACTTTTCAAGCTATTTTGTTTTTCCTAGAAAATTTCTGAGATAATCCCAAAATGTTTGAGCTTTTTGGCAAAAAATGACCACTCTTTTTTATGTATAATATGCCACTGTAGGCTCTGGCCTTATGACCTCATTTATTTAAAAATACTGATCTGTCCATTTCCTATTTATGATACTGTAGATGAAAAATCACATCAACCCAATCAAACAAAGGATTGGATCAGATCAATCAGAACTGAACCACAGGAGACTTGGTTTGAGGAAATACTTTTGCATATGATTACAATATGGCTGTTGTCGACCAATAGAAAACAGAGTTAGTGCAATAAGTACATGACAGAAGAATAGTTCAAATAAAATTAATGTTTTAAGGATTCCATGTAATGTTTGCAGTGAATGGGGAAAGAAAATCACTCAAACTGTCCTTGTCCTAAAGAGCAGAACATCAACCATTTCAGACCTGCAGCAGGAAATGACTATTTATTTGGTCATATTTTTACCAACGCAACGGTCTTGTTTTCAGATAGAAATCATCCTTATCCCTGCTGCACCAGACATTCTGGAAAACCTATACCCCTGAAGCACATTTCTTCATATTTCACTACTGGTCCTCAGTGCCCCATCCAGGGACTCATGTAAGTACCGCCGGCTGGGTTCCTGTCCTTCTTATGGATACAAAATTTCCTCTGCTTCATTTTTGACTTCACTGTTAAAACTAAAGTTTATGACTGTATTATTTTTTCTTCTTTTAAGAAGAAAAAAAAACCCAAAATGATGTGCATTTCTTTTCTCTCAGTTTTGTAACCGTAAAGCAGCGCCACGTCTGTGTGGATTCACAGAAACCCTGGGTGCTCAGCGCCATGAAGAATCTGGAGAAAAGGCCACGTTAACAGGGCCGACTGCTGTCCTGGAATCCGTCTCCTGTGTAAACCTGCCTGGGTCAGACCGTGATCCAGCCAGAGGAAACCACCGGTGAAAAAACAAACTCAGGTCAAGGTTCAGCTGCAGCGACCAGAGCCTTGATCTGAGGGGACGTTGAGGTCGGAGGAGACCAGAACCAGGCAAGACGTCAAACATGTTAGCCAAGCTGATACAAGCCTTCACAAGTTGAAAAACATCATTGCTTATAAGTAATATTGAAGGTTATCATTGAAGGAACTTGATTGAAGTTTTATTTGTTGGACGAGTTAGATATTTTCTTGTTTAAATTGAATTTGAATGACTTAGCCCATAAGCTGCATGTTTTCTGTGACATTTTGATTCCAAATGTTTCTAAATTAACATAAGTTCATGTTTCACTAAGCAGAGAAACACTGTGTTGATGTGTGGTGGATATGTGGCATTACTGCTGTGTTTTATTCTACCGCATGTTGACACATTTTCTATTGGATTTATTTCTGGTTTTGTCAACAGTATCACTTTATCCCTATTAAACCATCCAACTCAACACATTGGTCTGTTCTTTAGATTTTGATTAGATGTGTTTAGCTGTGCATTCAGCTAAGCCTGTGTTCATGAGGACAACGTTTAGTGAAGACACATTATTATTATTATTATGGGTTGTTTTTTTTTTCAAATATAATACCCAAATATTCTTCTGAGGAAAAGAAAAGCAAGGGACATTAGAAATCTAAATATTTATTTTGGCTTATTTATTAAAAATAGCCACACAGACATTTTAGTTTCACAAAAGTTTTCCAGACGGCAAGATAAAGAAAGAACAAATAGGTTTGTAAGGCGGCAATCAGGAAACATGGATTTGCAAAACAGTTTCTACCAGAAAATATATAAAGAAATCAACTTCATTTTGTCTAATCTCAGACAGTACTACATTCTGAAGGCTGTACATGTTCAGCAATAGCATTTAAACCTGACAGATACTTAATACTTGAAACTAGATATAATATGCAAAATATATTTTCTTCATTAGAACGTAAATCTGAATTTATGATTTTAGTTCAAACATTTTTGTCATGAAGCTGAAAGAATGCGTCATGAAAAGCTCCTCTGTCCACACTGAGCTTTTCATGACGCATTCAGGAAGAGACCGTCTCTTTCAACCAAAGTGACGTCACACAGGCAGAAATACGACTTCTGCTTAAGAGTTTTTTTTAATTAAACAGTAAATTAATGAGTTAAATGTTTCACTCTGAGCAGCGGTTCAGTTTCTGTCTCGACGCTTCGTTGTGGCTACATTCACTCCGATGGCACTCTTCTTCTCTTCTCTTCTTCTCTTCCGCCTGGTGTCGCTGTCTGCCGGGTGGTTACGGTCAGTCGAGTCAAGAATCTGTAAATGGCATCGAGAAAATGACATTTAAACATTATTCATTGTTGTTGCTTAAAAAAATAAAAAATCTCGAAGGGAAAACATGCAGGAGAATTTTGAGATTAGACCTGAAGCTGATGTTCATCTTTGTCTCCATGTTGAGCTGAGTGACAGCATGACAGAAACATATAATAATGTCACAAATCACATCTCATGTAAAAAGACTGCTCTGATATGAGTTTTGCACAAGACCTTAAAAGAAACATTTATGTCCTGTAAAAATGCATTTTATTATTCTACATTCTTTTCCTGTTCCTGATTACCTCTTTGAAGTTTCTTCATCTGAATGAACAGAAAAGAGATGATGATGAAAAGCAAACCACTCTCAGCTCCAGGAAAGATCAGCTTCATGTTGTTTGGCTTTTCTGCAACAAACATGAAATCACCCTTAAAATTAGATTACAATCTGGAAAATTAATGAATTTTACCACTTATTTTGTCTTTGTTAAATTTATTTAAAAACAAAACAACAAACAAGCAAAAACAAAAAGACAAAAAATATCAGTATGGGATGAAATCACTGTAAATAACTAAAACTAAAAAGAAACCAAAACAACAGACTGACATAAAGTGAAGTGTTCTCACCGATTACATGTAAATGTTGCACAGTGAACTTCAGCTCTCCACTCTTGTAACGTCCACAAATATATATTCCAGTGTCTGAGATATTTACACGTTTAATTATGAGTGAAACATTGGAGAAGTTTACGGTCATTTCGAATGATTTTCTATCAAATCCTTCACAGTAGTCAATGATTCTACGATCTCCATTAACCACAGTGATACAACTGGTGTTGGTTTGATTAATCACTCTGAACCAGAACGTCACTGAACCATGCTGGAACATGTTGGCGCTCTGCAGTGTGACATCTTCACCTGGATGAACTGTCAGGATCTCAGACCCAGAAACTGAACCAGACGTCCAACCTGAAACAAAAGGAAACAAGTTATTCAGTCTGAATTAGAGCAGAAAATAAATAAAGTCCAGAATAATGCATTCTGCTGAAGCTGCAGACATTATGATGCATTTATAGTCATTAAGCAGTCAGTGCTTACAGAAGCTGTAAAGCAGAGCTGCTATCAGGACAGAGTTCTTCATTTCCTGTTGACTGCAGCAAAGAACCGAGAGCCAATGAGGCTGCTGCAGAGAGAGAAGGAATAAAAAGTGTCAAAGTTTTTTTTCTAAGGTTTCTGCTTATGTTACTGGACCTGCCCCCATCAGGCAAGGCAAGAAGAGACGTTTGTGTCTTTAACACCATTTATGGGCATTATATATCAAAGTGCTTCACAGGAACACGAATGAACAGAGATAAAACACATTAATGACTTGAAATATGTCTCTTAAGGAGGAGTAGTTTTAATACACTAGTCAAAGTGTTTGTCTTGCAACTGGAAAGTTGTGGGTTTTGATTACAATTGTCAACTTGATGATTTTTTTTCAATATTTGACTATTAATGTTTACATTGTTTTTCAGCCTCATGTTGCATTGATGAGTGTAACACCAATAACCTTCTAAAGTGACTAAATTATCTCGCCAAGGGATAATAAGGTATATTTATATTCTTTCCTATAATATTGGCCACATTAGTGTCATGACTTCAGTACATTTCAGAAAAAAAGAGCTTATTTTTAGCACATTTACACAAAACATGATATTTGTTGAGCAGTAGAAGAAGATCTTAATTTCTACAAGTGTATTTTTTTTTCCTGAGTCATAGGTTAGGAATGTACTGCACTCTGGCCTATTTCTCTGAGATAGGCCAGAGAAATATTTAGCTAGTTAGGAATATCTAAGTATCCTGATTGGCTGTAAGAAAAGAAAATCACAAATCTTGTTATGAGCTTCCTTTGTTTACTATAATTTTTTAAATGCATCCTTACATTTTAATATACAGGTTGTTTTTTTTTTTTGCATACAGTTTCGTTGCAGAGCCAAAGACTTTTTGTAGAAATGTCACATGAACCACCAAACTTTAGTTACAGTTTAACACTAACTCTGTTTACTTCTGTTTTTGCTCTCTGTGTTTACACTTCTCTAACTCTGAGATCATCATTGAGATGCTGAGCAGCTCAAGACATGGAGAGAAATTTATTTTCATCAAGACGAACTTCCTCTATTCAAACATTCACACTGATCAGTGTGAACAGTTATTTATACACAAAACTGATAAAGATCATGATTGTTTGCAAGCAACAAGTCAGACTTTATTTTCCACTGTGGTTGAATCTTTAGCAGCAGAGTTTAGTTCAAAACAACAAAACACATCATCACTGATCTGTAATGAACTCCCTTACTGAAACTAGATGTTTCTACTTTATCTTTAATAATTAGGTCAACAGTTTTACTGGATTTACTTTAGAACAAAGGCTCAGAGTACAAGTGCAAAGAAAGTCATGTCATATTTTATGAAGCTAACAGTTCTCAGAATCCAAATCTTTTCCTCAGATCACAGAGTTTCTGTTTCTCTCAAATCAGGCAATGACTTAACTGACCTTGACTTCCTTCAGCTGCTTTCTAACACAAGTTGGAGATTTAAGACAAAGATCCAAACATGTGGTTTTGTCTCTTCCACTATTTTAATTCATTCATTAAACATTCAAAGCATCAGAATCTCTTGGAGCTGCAGTTCCACTTCCTCCTAAACTCAAAACAGAGAGAACAGAACTTCAGTTCTGGTTCACTGTTGACCCGGGATTCTGTAAATGACACCAGAACACTGATTAAAAAAAACACATTGTGTTTGTAAGTTAAAAGGAAAAGAAGAAACTTGAAGCTAAACCCAACTTAGAGAAAATAACTGAAGTTGATTCACCTCAGTCAGGTGTGGACGTGTCCAAATCATCACCTGGGAAACAGAGACAGAAAACGATGATGATGATGATGATGATGATGATGATGATGCATTATGAGAGTTGAGAGGTTTTATTAAACACATTCTGATCAAATTCTGCTGAATGATAAATTCTCTCAGTAATTATTGCGATAAATGATATTTCTGTTGTTTTGAGACTGTTTCCAATCAATGTATCAATAATGGCTGATAAATGCACTTTAGTTATCTTAAAGACAAATAAACTTTAATTTTATAAAGAACTTAATGCAAAAACTGGAAGATATTTTAAGTATCCAAAATGAAACATCAACTGAAAACAACAAATAAAATGAAAACAAAAACCCCACTTACAATCATAGCCATAAATAAAATGGATTATGAGGTCTCTGAGGAAAATTGCCCATAAAAATATTATTCATAAGAATGAAAATCCATTTTAATTGACTATTAAATTAATTAGCTAATTAATTGATTGATTTATTGTTTCTGATGACAGAAACATTTCTGGTGATCGCTTTTAGAGCTCATTGTTTTATTTAAACAACATTTAGACATAAACAAGGAATTATCACTGAGAATAATTACTAAACACTATAAAAAGTCAGAATAAATTCTAGATGATTCTTGTTGTGCCTGAAATCTGATGTGAAATATGTTTGATTTATAAATCTAGTTAAATATTCTTCCTGGAAGAGATTTAATCAAACCAGAGCCTTGTTGAACTTGAACTTTGAAATTATAAATTAATAAGAGAATCTCTGGGAATAAATGTACATAACAAACATCGATGATGTAAGAAACAATCAAAATAATATCAGTTATTTAACAAATTACCTTTCAGGAGTCGAATAACTTTAACAAGCAGAACAATGATGATGGTAACAAGCAAAACATTCAGAACTCTGAGAGTCAAAGTGATTAACTTTGTGTTATCAGGAGGACTTTCTGCAACAAAACAAACAACAAAAACCATTAATTAGGTTTAATCATGGCTTCCAGGGATTTACTGGAATGGTGGTTTGAAAATCATCCTTACTTTGAACTTCTGTGTCATCATAAAATGTCTCTGTCCCTTTAAATAAAATTCACGAAAAGGATTTGTAAGAGAAATAAAATTAATAAAAATGCAGCAGTTTCTCCTTGGAGAATTTAAGAACATTATGAAGTTTCCTCTCACCGTTCACATGTAACTGAGTCGCAGTGAAAAGTCGATGTTGTTTGGTAGCAAATCCACAGAAATACAGTCCAGAGTCAGAAACGTTCAGCTGATTTATTCTGAGAACTGATGTGGACGAGTTGGACCAAATGTTAAATGATCCATTTTTAAATCCATCACAGTATCTGGTTGATCCTGACAAACTGACAGAGATACAACTGATCCTGGTTCTGTTGACTAATCTGAACCAGAACAACGGAGGACCAGAATGTTTGTTACAGAGCAGATTGACGTTTTCACCTGGCAGAACAGACACTGTCTGAGAAACAACAGAGATCCAGCCTGAAACATTAGAAACCAGAGATTTATGACCAAAAAAACACCATTTCCTGAGCAATACTTACAAATTATGCTAAATGTTAAAGTTATTAATGCATTTGAAGAGATCAAATAATAAAACTTACAGCAGCTGAAGAGAACAGCTCCTATAAAGACAAAGTTCTTCATGTTGAGTTGACTGAAGTGACGAGACGTCAGGAAGCTGTTAGCAGAAGTAAAATCATAATATAAAAAGATTATGATGCTGACTGGACGGCCCACTGTGAAGCTTTCTGAAAAATAACCACAAA
Source organism: Poecilia mexicana (assembly GCF_051168715.1). Taxonomy (NCBI): domain Eukaryota; kingdom Metazoa; phylum Chordata; class Actinopteri; order Cyprinodontiformes; family Poeciliidae; genus Poecilia; species Poecilia mexicana. The sequence goes on from NW_028263387.1 coordinate 5,161,437, forward strand.
AGTCTAATTGTGGTTACCTTCATTTGGGTCGATGACAGGGGAGGGGCATCATGTCAGGGGGAGGGGCTTCATGAGAGGGGCAGGGGTAAGTACTGCAGGAAGTACTTTCTGAACAATAGTCCCAGTGATCAGTTGTTTCCTGGGCATCATTTTGTTTCTGTATATAGTGTGTTTTAGTTTAGTTGTTATTGTGTCTTATTGGCGTCTGGCGCCTCCTAGAGGCCAGGTGCTGAGTCACACAGTGATAGAGTAAGTCTGCCTCAGAAACAGAATGAATTCAGTTTAACAGCAGCCTCTGCTGAACCCTCTCAGGTAGGAGAATCTGAGTCAGAAAGGCTGTGGTGAATCCCATACAACTAGTCATTCATCTCTACAGATACATGGTAAAAAACTGCAGACGGACAACATGGGGCTGAGTACACAGCCTTGTGGACAACCAATCCTAAGTTGAGGAGAAATGAGGGGTCCAAGTTTCACAGTTGTTGTTTAGTTTCTAAGTAAATCCTTTACCCAGCTAATATAAAGCCTCTATTGGTCACTTTACAAAGTAAAATGTTAAAAACGATCACAGTGAATGACAAATTGCAGTCAGTGAGTAGTAAGTCTAACTGAGACACGAATTAGAGTAAAACCACCTGAATGGACTCTGAGTGGACGGACTGTCAGTAGAAGTAATTATAGAAAATAAAACAGGTGTAGCTTTGCAGAGATGAAATCTTCATTCTCCCGTTCTGCCCAGGTTGGTTTTGTTTGTCATGTTGATCGTTTTAAAGGTTAATCTGTGAAGTTTGATCTTTGTAACCACATTTTAAATTCTGCGGAGGGGTTTGTTGGTTTTGTGGTTGCACAATAGGTAACCCAAACATGCTCAGATATCACAAGCAAAAACCAGAGGTAAAGTATTGGCTCACTTTACAGTAGAGTCTTTTTCCTTTCAGTGTTTTAGTTTGGACAGACGCTACAAAAAAACATGCTGAAGGTTTTTCAGCTCCGTGTGGCTCTGATGGTCGTTCTGTGGATCTCCTTAGTTTTGCCACCGTGTCATTCTGCAAGTAAGATCAATTCATAAAGATTATTTTTAAATATTAGTGTTGTTAAAAAGGAGAGATCAGATCATGTTCTGGTTTCCTTCTTTTCCAATTTGATTCATTGTTGACAACATGTTAAAAATAAAGTCCTTTTATTTGTTGTTCTGGGTGGATCATTAATTTGTTTCAGCAGCAACTTGTTGCTGAAACAAAGACTAGAGCAAATGCATGGAAAGAGTTCCACCTTAAATCATACAAGTTTGGTGTTTTGGTAAAGCTCTAAATTGGCCAAATTATTTGTAATAAACAAATTACACTAGAACATTTTAAATAATTTAAATCATAAATCAACACTAGATTCTACTTTCAACAACAACAGCAAATTCCAAATGATTCATTCAATGTTTTGTAGTGAATGAAAAAACTGCTGATGCTGTTTTTGTCCTAGAAAACAGAAAACTGACATCACTTTGCCCATTAAAAGGAAACAGTCAGCTTCAACCATTTGACATCTGCAGCAGAAATTAGTTTCTATTCACTCAGACTTTCACCAGTCTAATGGTCTTGTTTTCAGATGGAAGATTTCCCACTGACTGCTGCTTTCAATTCTTCAGAAACCGGGTGAACAGAGATCTCATCTCTTCATATTACAGGACTGATCGTCGCTGCGTCTTAAGAGGAGTTGTGTAAGTACTGATAACTGGCTTTCTGTTCATAGGAGGTTACATGATAAAGTCTGGAATTATATTTTATTTTCTCTTTTTAGAAAAAAAACAGCAACCAAATGATGTGCATTTCTTTTCTTTTAGCTTAATAACACGCAGGGGACGCAGCATCTGTGTGGATGAAAAGGAACCGTGGGTGCAGACTATTGTTGAGCATCTGGAGATAATGTCCTTCTAAAGGATCTGCCGTCTGTTCTGCTTCATCAGATCATGTGAACAATAAATCACATGTGGAAAAATGATCAGGATTTTGGTGTCAGAGCTCTTACAGTTCAAATAATCAAAGATTTTGATTTAAAGTTAAAATCATTGTTTGGTTTTCTATCATTTCTTTTTAAAGCTTTGTACAACAACTAGTTGTTGTTTGCACTAAACTCTGCTGGTTTAATATGTAAACCATTAGTGTGCTTTGGCTCAGACTGAAGAAAATCTCCTGAGCCTTTGATCAGGTTGTTTTTCTACTAAATAACATCAAACATTTATTTAATAGTTAAATGAAAGGAAGTTTACTTTTGCAATATTTCTACACATTACAGTTCCATTCAACCTTAAGCCAAGAGGGAAGCAGTGACATAAATGTCAAAGAAACAAACATGCTGAAGTCTTTATTTCAAACGAGTAAAATGTCAGATAAAAAAAAAAGATAAACAAATAGAACTCCCAAATGCAGTTCAAAAAGGAGCAGGAAAAAGACAAAGCCAACATCTAGTGTTTACTCATGTCATGATTTCTACACTTTCTAAATTATCTCAAGGCAATTAATTTATTATGATGTCTGATTTTTACTATCTAAAGTCTCCTGTAAGACAATCCGTACAGCTACAATCAGCAAAACAAACTGTTCTGTATAAATCCGTTATACACACACAACACGCTTTGTGTGTTTACATCTAGTTGTTTGTATCTGGTTATATAAGCTAATAAGCTTTTTTTAATCCTTCACAGTTAAAAGTTGCATTAAAAGATAATTCAGTCTAAAATGAGTCAAAATTCTCCTCACATCCCAAGTTTCCATACAATTCCGTTTCAATTATGAGCAAAAAGTTTTAATCACAACTTATTTAGTAAACCTGTATCAAACACATGGTTATGTAATCTGCATCCTTATCCCTAAAGTATTAATTTCTTTGTAAGTGAGCAAATTGCAGTATCCACAGAAAATCAAGTAAATCAAATAAAGATTTTATCCTCTGATGGCATCTACACAAGCCATCCAATTTTAGACATTCTTAACAGGGGTCTGTGTGTGTGCACCAAATCAGGTCCAAATAACTGAAAATCTAAAGGCTTAAAATATTCTTATCATCTTTGCAAAGGATGCAGAACAAACAATTTCTAAAGAGTATGAATAATGCTTTGAACAATGAAAAACACCCAACAAGTGAGAATAAGCCTCAAGAGATTTTTTGGAAAATGAGTAGTCAACAAATGAGTAGGTTTTCTCAGATTTATAGCAGGTTTATAGTAGGATCAGGTTGTTCTGGTTGTCATGAAGCCTTGACGCAAATTCAAACTGGAAGACTCTTCAACCTCACCTGCATCATCCAATCACCGCATCATGTTCACCGCCAACAACCTCAGCACCAGACCATGACCTGCCTCGTCCAATCACCAATCAAGCTCCTGCTTATAAGGATCCTCATCCATGACATCATTAGCTTTCAAGCTGTGCTCAACCCACCTCCACCCCTTCTCCACCTGCATTCTCCCAGCTCTCCAGGCTGCCATCCTTTATCTGACCTCCACCACCAGTGTACAGGCCCTGGGGGGAACATATCTCTAATCTGCATTGGGGATGCTCATCCGAGCTTATTGCAATTCACAGCTCAAGTCTTCTGCCGGGGCACCAGCGCCAAATAACTTTAATTTATTCATGTCAATAAACCTTTTTAATTGCTGTTTTTCAGTCAATTAAGACTGGCAGATGAAGTGACACATCCATTTTGTCATTCTTTTAAATCTGTTCATTAAGTTTGTATGAAAGAGTGAGTTTCAGCAATGGTTATTTTCCCATACAATGAAATTATATGACTAATTATATCTCTAATAAACTATCAAGATTTGTTTTGCAATTGTCTTTGTTTTCTTTATTTGTGGCAAAATGACATGGCAAGTTAGGGTTAGGGTTATTGAACTAGCAGTTTGTGTAAGTTCAGTTTAGTGAAAATTGTAGTCATTATAGGAGTAAATCAGTTGTTTTCACTCTCATTTATGTAGAACAGTAACTATAACAACTAACACTTCAAACTGAGTTAAAAAGGCAACGATGAAATGTTAGCTTTAAGAGAAGATGTAAAAACATGAACACTCTGTGTCTAATATGTAGTGATAACCCATTCCACACGCTGCAGCTCGCTGCTGCTGATTGCACATGCCTATTATTAGCCTCCTCCTCCTACCTACATTGTGACTGAAGCTCTGACTTGTTCTAGGAAACAGTCAGAAGACTTGTTTGCTGTGTTCAAACAAGTCTTCTGCTGAGATCTGTCTTGCCTGCAAAGCAGTAAGTTTACTTAGTTTTGTATGTAAATGTAATTTCAGCTATAATAACAGTTTGCTTCTGTTCTCAAGTGCTTGGAGAACATGTTCACCTCTTATTTAGGACAAAGTTTTAACTTGACTCCTAATTTGCACTGCATCCAACTCCGCTCCACTGCTCACTACACAGGTGGTCGGCAGCCGTTCTGGAGCAACCTAATTTCCACTGCTTGCGTCCCTTTTCTGCGTCGCTGCACTGCAAACTGCAGACAAGCTACAAGACATACGCATGGGAAATGAGAGATCGAAGTTAGTGATTTATGAAAAGGATGCTTGGTGTCATGTAGAATATCATTGTTCTCAAATTGTTTTGCCCCCAGTCACTCTCGTACTTTGCCTGCCTTGATTTGCGCTTTTGTTCTGACTAGAGCAGAAACTTGAATAGGTTTCAGCATTAAATTCACATGATTTGTGTGTATGCATAGTTATTGGTGATATATCCTGACATCATAATGTTTAGCCGGGGCACCTCATCCCCAGAATAAGGAATATGGAAGAAGTGGTTCATTATGAAGGCAGGTAAATAAGCACTTAGATTTAATTGCTGAGACATGACTATACATTGATTCTTGCAGATGTATGTCTCTAAAAGTTGTCTCCTTGGGAGCTTTGCTGAATCACTCCTCTTGATTTTAAGGCTTATATCGTTTTAGAGGAAGTGATGCACAAGGGCCAGGAGTTAAAGTCAACTATTCCTATTTTCTCTGTTTATTTAAGGTGCTGGTGTCACTTAGTTTGCAATTTTTGTGTAAGTTGACCTGCTACTGTCTCATTTTGGTTTCTTATGTGTAAATACAGTAGTAGCCTAAGACCCCAGGTCTACAGTACGGTTTGTGTCCTGAAGGGGGCGTCAGTGAGACCACAAAATGAAGATTATCAACTGAAGTTTTCACACCAACCTTGGAAAACTCAACAGGGAATTTGATATACAGGTCAAAAATATTGAGAAAATATCTAGATAGCCAAACTTGTGCACCTCATTTTTCTTTTTACATGTTGTTGTTTTTTCATAAATTACTGTGGACTTGTTCCCCATTATAAATTGGTTTTGTTATTTCATGCCTTTTAAGGATTTTTTTTTTTTTTTTTTTGGAAAAGAAACCTTTAAAAAGCCCAGGGTTTAACCTTGTCTTCTGGACTCTCAACCTGCTTATTTGAAACCGAATATAGATTTGCTAAAACTTAGTTCCGTCTCCAGTCTCTGTAAACTCGGTTCTGCAGCACCTGAAGACAGAGTTTCAGAAAGAGCAGGTGCTTCTTAAAGAGACAGAGGCCCAATTTCAAGGTGTTGCGTTAGTCAATTTTTTTTCAAGTCATGTTTGATATATAGAGCATTTTTATAGCAACTGTAGGTAACATAGTTACTTGATTGTGCTATAAAGTGGCACTATGTGCCTGGAAAACACCTCACCTTGACTTTTAACCCAGAACAAGATGTTTATTTTTAGCATTATGGTTTCTGCCTTTTTTTTTTCTTTTTGTTTTTTTTTTATAATTTTACGTTTTTTATTTGTAGGTTACTCATGTTTTATGCTCATCACTTTTTGATTACTGTTGTTTGAAAGTGCTTTACCAGTAAACATGGCTTGGCTGTAAAAAGTGGGCTGTTTCTTTTGTGGTTAAAATCTAAAAATGCCCACAGATACACACACACATACATACACACACACACACACACACACACACACACACACACACACACACACACACACACACACACACACACACACACACACACACACAAAGTGAGCATAGCATTGTAGGTCAACTTCCTGTCACATGCATGCTGCTCAGGTCGCCATCAACAGCAGCAGCAGGATGTTACAAACCATCAGCAGACAGAAACATGATTCGGAGGGTTTGGGTCAGTTTGGCTCTGGTGAACCTGCTGTGGATCCTCTTCTTTTCAACACCAGATTCTTTTTTGGGTAAGAACAAATGAAGGGGCAAAACTTTGATTGACTCCACCTCTGTGTTATGTTCTATGTCCTGTGATGTTCGGCCTTTGTTTCTGTTTTGTTTTGTGACTGCCATGGCCTTAAAATTCCAGCCTTTAAAGCGTTGTGTGTGACGTTGTGGCTTTTGAAAAAATAAATGCTTATGCAGTGTTTCTCCAGAAAAGAAGCAGCAGCTCTGAGAAGGAGGAGTTTTGTATTAAACCTCAATTCGATTTTAACTGGACAACAACAGAAAGGGAAGTCATCACCGCCAGCACGATTCTGCAAGGTAAGCTTTAGCTTTGCTGGCATCAAGTTTCAGTTTTGGACAATAGATTAACATCTTACTTTATTATAAACTCTGACTTGTAGAAAATGTGGTAATGTCATTATTGAAAAGATAAGGAAAGTTCCCTCAAATCTAATGGCACTCCTTCAAAAGACATGCTCTCCAATCAACTGCAACGCAGGCTTGGTGGCAGGAGAGGGTGGCGCCTTGGTGATTTCCAGGGTCACATCATGACTATGGGACATTGAATGACATCACTGGTAGTGAAAAAGCTGGCTTTGTATGGAAGGCCTCATGTACAAAGACATGCATGGATTTCTTGCTTTAACATTGGCTGCATTTCCATCACAAATATGTGTGCAAAACTTTGTCAATATTCTGCTAATACACACACACACACACACGCACACACACACACACACACAAGCACACACACACACACACACACACACACACAAATATCCCCACAGTTAAATAATATGTTTTATTTTTGCACCATACTCACATATGCATATCTATACGTCCTCTGCAGCAGGCGGGAAGAGTGAAGAATTTAACTCCATGGACAAGTGTCCCACAAGTGCTGCACCTCAAATGTGAGTGGTTTCTTCCATCCATCCATTTTCTTACACCCTTGTCCCTAATGGGGTTGGGAGGGGTGCTGGTGCCTATCTCCAGCGAACAGGGGGGACCCCCATAAAATAGTTTTTTTTTTTCTTCATAGAAATATAAAAAAATTGGGCCCTGCCAATTACAAAATTAATTGTATCTTGTTTTTTAAATTGCTTTCAGAAGTAAAAATTAAATGTCACAATTCCCAGACCAAAAAACACACATCCATATTTGCACTGAACACCCCCATGGATCTGAATGAAATGGTTTGTTCCTGCTTAGCGCACTTGACGGTGACTGTGGTGAGCAGTAGAGCAAGACAAGAATGAGTGTGGCAGGTACTGTGCTGCCAAGAGAAAATAGTCATGTTTTTTAAGAGAGAGAGAGAAAAAAGACAAGTATCAATATGTAGCCCAGTTTTTCTCTGAGAGAGGTGGGTAAACTGTGAGATTAACAACCATTTAGCATAGTTAGCTTAGCTACAGACTACTGTTTGCTTCCATTTCACCAGCATTTAATGAACAAAAGGAAAAATATTGCCAACATATCCTTATATTTAACTTGTACTTGTCAACACCGACTTTCCTTTGCTGCCCTTCCACGAAATATCTCGACCATTCCCTTACTGCATAATTCTGCTTGATTCTCATCTCCTTTCTATGCTCTGGCTGAGATTTCTCCTATTAAACTGAATTTCTCCAGCTGAATTTCAACCAGGCCAATCAGCGAACAGAAGGAGGAGTTGTGAACAATTGTTGTTGATTTTTGTCCATAGCTTTAACAATGGCAGTGGAGGAAGTGAGCAAAGACATTCAGTCCGTGTTGACCATGTCTCAAAATATTGAGCAATTAAAGCTGGAGCTAGAGATAGATGTAATTGCTCTACTCCCCATGAGTTGTTTACAGTGTTAAGCTTCATCAAACTAACCTCATGCGTCGTATATCTTGCCCAAATGTTAGCCACTGGGTAAAATTTGAAACCTCAGCAGAGTTCATGCCTCCAGCTGGCAGTTGTTTCTCAGTAACCGAGTTCCAGACTAGAGATTCACCAATCCGATATTAATATCTGTATCGGTGCTGGTGAAGAGTCTTCAGATACATCTGTAAATCAGTACACTTATGTGACAGCTTCGTGTACCCGTTCCGTCATACACACTCGGAGGCCTGTTGGTTGGATTTCATGCCGTTTAAATCAATGCAATGACCACCTATTTCCACCTGGACATGGGTGTCCTCCACCCTTTCAAACCATACAGCCAGAGAGACATTTACAAGGGAGCAGCGGTAGAGGCAGATGAGATTGATTTACCAGTTTATTACAATAATTTATGGTGTCATCCAAGATTTGTGATTGTGGGATATTGTCACTTAGCATGTGCTAACCACTTAATACATGCTAAGTTTTAGAGTTTGTTTCCTGTTTAATATTGCTATAGCTTAAAGGGCCAGTATCATGTAAAATTGACTTTTTTCAGTTTTCCATCATGTTATAATTATATTCGCTCATCAAAATCATACCTGGAGTGTTGCCTTGATTTTTTTCACACATGATTGAGAAATCCTTGATTCTCCATGGCAACCATTCAGCTGTGTAAAACAGCTGGTTGGACCTAGCTCCGCCTTCAAGGCGCAGCTTGAAGTTAACATAGTTACTTGATTATGCTATTAAAAGGCACTATGTCCCTGGAAAACACATAATGCTGCCCCTTCAAACCTATGTGTTTAAATATAGACAAGAAAAAGCAAATAAATGTGTATACTTGTTTTCTTTTGACTTACAAATTTATAAATTTTGACAAAATAAAGCAGTAAGACAGTTCTATGAAGATACCGGCGCAGAGATTGCTTTTGGTAAAGAGATTCCATCCACTGATTTAAACAGGAAAACCAACATCAACCCAGAAGTAAAACCAAAGGTCATCATCAACCCAGAAGTAAAACCAAAGGTCATCATCAACCCACCTGAGCAGCGGGATGTGAACCTGAACCGAAGACCTTTTAACAGTGAGTGTACACTGGATCTAACTTCAAATTTCTGTTTATAAATTGAATTTCCTTCTCTTTTCTTTTTGTGAAAATCCTTCACATGACATTTATTGTGAATTCATCTGGCATACATGAACTGAATTGAATATATAAGCTGATTTACTGAATATTTATCAGAAAAATAAATAAATGAATGAATGCTCCAGTTTTATGTCCATGCATGCTGGGTAAAGAGCCTAAAACGTATTGCTCTTTGAGGCTGAAACATCTCCAATGACATTCCACTGCCTTCTGTTGTTTCTTGAACTCTGTGGCTGTACAACCATCAAAACTTCACCTGGGGTTTATATGTTTGGTAATCACATTCCATTTTACCAAAGGAAGGGGTAAAATGACGAATGCTTTCAGAGAAATATCCGTGCACATTTCTGTTTGGTGTCCAAGAAGTGGAAGGCTCACTTGTCACGGCGCCACAATACTTGATTGTCTTCTTTTCAGGTCCAAATGTCGCTCTTCACTGCTGCTTTATGTTTTCTACAAGAATGGTGGCAAAAGAACAGATCCGTTCATACCACATCACCGGTCCTCACTGCTCAAAGTCTGCAGTCTTGTAAGTGTCGGCCAGCAAGCAAGCTCATATCAATCACTAATAATGTCCTAAGAAAGTATCTTGTCTTAAGAAAGATACTTTCTGTGGCGTAACAGAATTGTTCTCCTTCTGTCACGTTACAGCCTCAAATTTAACTTTAAATAGTGCTAATGTTTGATTTTTATTTGTGTTTCCAACTCTACCAGCTTTGTTCTTCTCTTCTGTTGCAGGTTTGTCATGATATCAGGGAGTTACATCTGTGTGAATCCAAAGCTCTTGTGGGTCCAGAAGATCATGAAGGGTCTAGACAAAGAACGATATTAAGGCACCAAGAGCCCAATTTTGCTTTTTTTTTATTTTTTTGCTTACAGTGGGAATGATGATTATTTTTATGCTCAGAGGATTTTGTCTGTGCATGATGTCAACAAACAACTGACAGCCTCTAACTTTTATAGTGGTTTCTCTTTTTGGAAAGACACAAAATATCAACACAAAGTCAAAAACAGAAAAAGAAGATAAAACAGATTACATCAAAATTACAGATCATCTTGCATGGTATTGAGAATGTTATTTGCTTAACCCTAAAGAAAAAACATGACTTGTAACTTGGTCAATGTATAATGGAAGGGATTTCTTGTAGTTGGTTTGCATGGATTCTTAAAATCACTTTAACCTACTTCTTCAAACTTCCAGCTGTACAAACAGTGATTGTAATTTAATGTGTAAGCACCTTATTCCATAATAAAAAATAAAAAGAAAATCAGTAAACTTTCTTTCTAATTGTTCTGCAGTTTCAATTACTCCTGTTGTTCAAAGCAGCCAATTCAGCAAATCTAACGGTGACAGGAATCTGGATTTCATCAAATTAATGTTGATGTGTTTAAAATGTTCATATAAACAGGAAGACTATAGGAAAAAATAACACTGGAAGAACACAGATAAACCTATGACTGTTGAGTCTTTTGAGTTTTGAATCTCTGTCACAAACTGAGATGAGCTCAATCATAACTAGTCAACATTTACAGAATAAAAAACACACAATCAGCAATAAAACCTTCATTCAAAATGGGATGCTCCATTTTGTCCTAAAATCTCATAAAGGTATTTGGGTGTGAGTGATCTTCAAAATGACCTATTTGCTGACGATATTATAATGTACTCAATGAACCCAACAAATTCTTTCACTCAGTTGAATGGAAACTTGGTCTTTCTGCAAACTCCATACAGAAAGACCCCAGTCTGGGATTTGAACCCAGAAACTTCTTGCAAGGCAGTGGTGCTACCATCTGCCTCACTATGCAGCCAACAACAAAATAAAATGAAAAAATAAAAAATAAAAAATTCATTTGGCAGCCAGAGTGATGAATGAGATGAACTATCATCACTCTGGGGTGACTCTGACGGTTCTTCTGTTCATATTAGTTTAAATCATTTTATTCTGTTTTCATTACAAATACACACAGAAACAACCAAATAAGGTCAACCTGTAGAGTCTATTAGCAGATTGTTTATCAGCTTTCGTTTCCTTCCTTATTTGCTTCTGGGCAATCAGATTATGATCGTCCTCCATAATGTAAACTTCATGTTGCATAACCAAAGCCAGTAAGTCTGATCACAGCCTGAGTGGTTGAATCAACATCCAGATGATCAGGATGGGTCCCATCTTCTTCATTCACCTGCTACTGATGGCTCCGCTGCTTCAACACACTGAAGAAAGTGAGTACAGTACAATGTTGTTTGTTTCTCTAATAATAATAAATTTTTCTGGGTAGTTGTGTTGCACAGATTTACAAGTTATGCATGTAATATAGTTAATAGGAGCCTACTGTATGAAAGTGGTTAATATTCTCTAAAGGAATAAAAGTCTTACTTTTTTTATCTATTGTGTGAAATTATCTAGACTTTTGTCAACGACAGAACTGTAATCCTTGTAATCTTTTTGTGTCCTATGAGAACCATCAGGGTGAATACAGACAGCAAACTAGACAGATAGAAACATGGAATATCATTTTGCCACCAAAGAAAAAAAAACATTAAAAAATTTAATCTTGTTCATTTAACAGGCACATGTTGACTTTATTGTTTGGGCACAAACACATTGTTGAAACTCAGTCTTCCAAAAAAAACTCGACAACACCAATGAACAGATTCATGTGAAAGACTAAATGAACGCTTCACCTCATCTGTTAGTTTTTAGGTGACTGAATCTCCCAGACTATTCAGGTGTCACCATATGATTTTCTACACCACCTCTCAGTCTGATATTCACTCACTCCATACAAACTGAGCCTTTTTTGATTATCTCTTAACTTTTCTGAATACATGGTGATGCAAATCTTCTGTGTTTCGCCTGTCTCACCAGGTTCTGCTGGTCACAGTGCTTCCCTTGTGTCTTTTTACATTGACTCTCCTAGGTTTTTAATGATCTGTTTGAAAGTTCTGATGATATTGTTGGTTTTCGTAGCTTAGCCTATTGACATAAGAATTCTTAACCTATTATCAATAGATCTTTAAAAGAGTGAAGAGCAGCCTCTCGTTGCTCAGTTTGGGTTACGCAATGACAAAGTTGCATGATTTCAGATTGTTAACAACTAAAAACTGTCTATCCCTGCCAAATGGACCAAATGTCCAGTTACTAGGCGACCAAATTAGAACAGGATCACCTGATTCTGTTCAAGTTTACTCAACAACACTAATGAACATTTTCATTTTCAAAGGAAACATCCATACCTAACCAAGTATATTTAGTCTTCTTAATCATTCATTATTTTCTCTACAGACGAGGAACTGGGGAGACAGAAGCCACCTAAACGTGATGAAGCGGTGCATCATCAAGAGTTTTGCTTGAGTATTCCTGAAGCTCCACACTCAACCAGTTTGGTTTTTGAAACCCCACAGCCTACAAAGTCGGCATCCAAACCCAAATTAACTAAACAAAAACCCAAGAGTCCAAAACAACCTGATGTTCATAGATCCCCGATCTCTGGGGAAGAAAACTATCCATCTGCTGGTGTTCCTGAAATAGTACCAATGAGATCCCCGATGTCTGGGGAAAGAAACGATCCATCTGCTGGTGTTCCTGAAATAGAACCAATGATCACCCCCATTAGTTTCCACAGCCCAGGTGAGGCCTCTTCCCGTAGAGTTTAAAGGTGTTTTCACACTTAGTAATCCAGTAGACTTGGTTCGACCGAAGTTGCAACATTTTTACATTTTCAGCTGATGTGGTTGACTTATACACTGCAAAGTCAAACAGCCAAAGCCTTTTGAATAACCTGTTTCCCTCCTCTCCTGTGGGGGCGCTGCACCTTGAACAAGTGAAGGAAACAACACAAAAACTTCTGAACAAGATTCTGAGAATAACTTCCGTCTTCACGAAATGTAAACAAAAATGGAGTTGCGTTAGATCTATGTAGGATTTCTCTTTTGTCTTTGGCAAAAGACCATGAGCCATTTCTCCTGCTAGTGCCTAGATATGCTTGTTTGTTTTGGTTATATTTACCCAAAATCCCTTACGTTGCTTTTGGAGTGGTCTCCATTTGCTTTGAGTTCACATATGCATTTGAACCGCACCAGAGTTCAGTTCAACCAAACCTACAGGCTTCATTCCAGTCTTCTGTAGATACTATAACGTGTCTGATGTTCTTTGACAGTTCTTTGGTTCTAGAGCCCAAAGCCCTTGTTGCTATGAAACACTTTTCACTAAGGACAAAGGCAAACCAACTCTTAGCCAGTATGTTCACAAGGTCTTTTACTTTTTGTGCTGGCTAAGTTTTGGCAACTGCTTAATCAATCAATCAATCAATCAATCAATCAATCAATCAATCAATCAATCAATCAATCAATCAAATTTTATTTGCATAGCACATTTCAGCAGCAAGGCATTTCAAAGTGCTTTACATAATTAAAATAAAAACTGCATGTAATAAACAGTGAGAAAGAGAAATAAAAAGCTGTAAAACTTTAGCTGAGACGCCGTCAACTGGGACTCCAACCCTTTGGACTTTAGTCAAAATGCCGTTTGACAAGGACTCTAACCTCTCGGACTTTAATACTGTCACTGTTAATGCCTTGTGGTGCAACTCTTGATTTACCAACGAATTCAAACCATATTACACTCATAAGCAGGAGTACCAAATGATTTCCAAATTCTTCCTGGTTGATAAACTTGTCACTTAATTTTTTGTCAATGAAAGTTTATATTCTGTTTGATCATATATGTATTTTGCTTTGCTGAATGTCAGATGTCAAAGTCTCAGACGGATGCTACTGCAAAGACCAAAACAAGAAGCTGTCCACTGAGATCTATCGAGTCAGCAGCCTGATCATACACTATCCCAGTGAAACCTGCAGATCAACTGAATACATGTGAGTCAGTATGTATTTATTGGAGATTATGCTTGAAGAAAACATGTTAAAATTCTCTGTCAAATCAAACACATTCCGTTCTTTGTAAGTCGAAGGTTTAATAGTTTCTATGAGATCATCCTCATGACTGTTGAACTCAAATAGGATCAGCAATGCCTCGACCTCTTGTCTTTCAGTGAAATCTTAAAAGATGGAAGGAAAGTTTGTGTGATGCAGTTCAGCCTCGTGACTCATTTTCTTCGGTACGTACAGAAGACGACTTGAGTTCTCTGCTGCTCTGCAGAGAGATACCATACTTTCCTGTGAGAGGTACAGCTTCTGTGCAACATCTTATCTCACAGTTGCTATTTCATAGTCAGAGTGCACTCAAAACTATTTCCTGGCAGATTAAAAAGCAACTTTTTGAGTATCCAAGGTAACAGTTTCCCCTAAGCTGATTTACTGATAAGACTCAACCTACTCAACCGACCCACAGGTTTCTGTCCAAACCAGTACCGGAGCAAAGGTCAACAGAATCACCTGAGATCTCATCTACTACACATCAGACCACAACTGCAGAGACATCCACCTCGACACACCTGACAATCAGAACCAATGGGCCACCACTTCTTTCCGACTCATATATCCATTATGGACCAGATGGTCCAAAAGGAGTTGGAGTTAGGTAAGTTTTACCTGTTAATCTAATGTTAGCACTGGACGATATTTCATGTCCTTAACTTATGATAATATAATAATGAGCAAATGTTACCACATTCACAAGACTTGTTCATGAAAAGAGGGCAAAACATAGTTGAAGAGTTTGTGAAAAAATAATTAGCTCCCATGTTGTGGAGGGAGAACAGATTATTTCAGACAGCTGAAATATTTGGTTCTTCCCAAGTAACTTTGGCAAATAAAAAGCAAATGTTTAGAAATTCTCAATGATTGGTATGTGTGATAGCATGTTTGAGCCACCAATAATTAGCAACTAGAAATTTCTTTAATCCAGTAATCTGTCATATTTTACATGAGATCGGGATCTTACAGAAAGCCTACACTCATCTTTTCATGAAGTCTAATTTTTCATGCCCTACTATCAACCAGCTTCTATCCCTTTATATTAGCATTAACATTAGCATGAGAAAAAAAATATAAATACAGACAATGTGTTGGAAAACTGTTTTTGGTGGCTGACTTTTATTTGTTAGGCTTAAATGTCAAAAGTTTAACAAAGACAGATTATCATGGCAATTAAAAAACAACAACACAAAACCGTGTAAGAAGATCTCCACACCAGACCTTGTTTATTTATTTATTTAACAATTTTGCTTTTGCAGCTGCCTATTGAATTGAATGATACAACCTGGACATGAATATATGACTTGTTGTACCGAGAAATCAAACAGAAGCGATCGATTTCTTGGTACTGCAGCCTCTCTGGAGCAACATATGGACAGAGAAACTAATTGTAGTTTTCAGTGTAATTTAGTTTAACTCTAAGATTGATAAAGGGAATATAATAAGAGAAATCCTTTCTTCGTCTCAGTCGTTCTGTTTATGCTGGCGTGTTTTCATTTGTCATATTTTACTTTTGTCAATAAATTATGTTCATTGCATATCATCCATCCGTTGTCTATATCCACTTACCCTTGCAGGATCACAGGGGGCTAAGCAGTGGCACAAAAAGTGGGTACACACTTTAAGCGAAGCTTAGGGGCGCTGTGCTAAAGGGGGCACCAAAAACATTTTTGGAGAACATGATTTTTTATTTTTATTTTTTTCATTTGAATCGTGTTAGCTGATGACAGAGAGCTAAAGATGGAGAGACAGGAAAGGAAGCTGTTGGGGGCAGAAAAAAATATGGAAGATGATCAAGAGTAAAGATGTGTAGAGATGAAAAAAGTTTTTCAGTGTGGTTGACAGACAGTAGTTAAGTTATTTCAGTCTGTCAACATGAGGCTTGTAAATATTCAGGCTAGCTTAAGTTACTATGACAAGTCACTGCTGTCTCATGTCTCTGTGCTGCAGTTACAGGTGTGTCAGGGTTTGAATCCAGGACCTTCAAGGCAACATTTATCTTTAACAAGTGTTGAGTATTTGCAAGTGTTTTTAGTCTATAACGATAATGTGTAATTTTTGCATTCTCTTTTCTTTTTATGTAATCAGTGGCAAAATCCCCATAGAGGAATCACATCTTATGGATTCAAGTGGATCCAGGTTTAAAGACCCCACAGGTAAAAGCTATATCTTCTAGGGATTGTTTAAAGTGGCATTGGTTGAAAACAACAACAAAAAACTGCCAAAAATTCCAGAAGCAATTCAGCTTTAGTCTAATTATTTCATACTTTTTTGGCTACAGGATTGCCTTAATAACATCAATATGTTTCAGAAAGATTTGTGCTTTTGTTTACTTGGTAGTTTTGGTTGGAAACGGCACAGATTAAAATAGTGTCATAGAGAGATGTATTACTTACATTTACTTGGTTACAGTTTGTTGAGTAACTTTTTGGAAGAACTATATTTTTATCAGTATTCTTATAACACGTTTTTACTTTTACTTAACTAATATTATGAAGTATTGCTAATTTTATTTGAATAACATTTATGAATGCTCTACTTGCTGCAGGTAGCTTCACTGACTCAAAACACACTCACGGAAACATATACTTACTTCTACTTTATACTTTGTTTCATAAGTTTTACATTGAAAAATATATATTTTAAAAGTGTTTTTTCTCCCTAAATTTGGTATTTTATAAATATATTCTTTAGTTTTGCAATCTTTCCTATTCATTTTAGTTTTTAAAAACCAGAATCTCCACATAACAAATTTTTTTTTGTCTGTCTAGCTACATAATTTTGAAATACTTAGTCAGATGTTATGATCAGTTTACTCAGTATCGTAGTACCCTTTTTAAGAAGTAAGAGTAAAATATCATTTATAATCTAATGTAATATTCAAATCTTAAATGTTGTTTTTTCATTTAATAAAAAACAGAAGTAAAGTCTAGAAATCATCAGTCTTCCAGTAATGAATCCATAATATGTTTCATTTAGTGGCTTCAGTTGCTAAAACAATTAACTTTTCTATCACACTTCAACTTGTTGAATGTGAGTTATTTATGGCCATGTGTATTCATTTTCCCTGACTGTCTAAAGTTTTCTTTCCAGAAACTTGTGTTACCTGCATACATTTTGTAACGTGGAACAACTTTGACCTGAAGGACGTTCAGTTGGTGGATGTGAACTTCCTATCATCCAACTGTCCTGCCCTCATCTTACTAAGGTTTTCTCTCTGCTGTAACACAAGCTGAACGATTACAATCACTGCTTCATTTGAAATGTTTTATATTTGCCCGCCATAATTTACACCCAGCGATGTGTCTTTTGCCTTCCAGTGTCAGCCTGACTGATGGACGCCATATTTGTATGGATTCTCTCCACCCTGAGTTCCAGCAGCTTCTAGAGAAGTTGGAAATTAAAGAACCTTAAAGCTGACACTTAATGTGGTAGAGTTTAAGGTTCATGTCCAGTAAGACCGCGGCAGGATTAAGTCAAAAGGAGAAATCTTATGAAACTCGCTCTTGGTTTAATCTGGTATTTTATTAGCTTATTTTAATTCTATCAAGTTTCTCGATTGCTTGTTTTGTTGTTGTGTTTGTAATTCTATTTGTTGCATCTGAACCAGGCTCTCTTGTACATGAGATCTTGGACTTCAGTGACACAAACTGTATATATATATAAAAAATTTATAAAGCTAAGATTGTATTGTGTGCTTCACTGTGTTCTCTGATGTAAAACAAATACATCAAAGGTCAATAAAATCATAAAACATAAGGTTAAGATCACATTTTTTTAAAATTACTTTTGTATTTTAAGTGCAATGATTTATTTCTTTATTGGACCATTTAAATATCTCTGCAAAACGCAACGCAAAACGCTACAAGTGTTCTCATTTTATAAGGCTAAAAGGCACCTACTGATTGATTTTATTTAAATGTGGCAGAGCATATTAATGAACATGCAATGTTGTAATAATACCAACATTGCATGTTTTAGCAAAATTTTAATTTTCATCCATAGTTCCATAAAACAAACTCAAAATACAAACATTTATACAATTTCATACATACAAATCAGACATACAGTAAAACAGTAGTGAGGGAAAAGAAATGGCAAATGGCAACAGAGAAAAAAGAAAGAAAAGGAAGGGCAAGGGATTAAAAAACAGAGTTAGACAATATCAACAACAACATATATTGCAATAGACATGTGATCAATAATCAACCAAAACCGCACAGCATTCTGGGGGATATAGGCAGAGGAAAGGCTTTATCTGCTCAACCTCTCACAACTGGCTAAAGAAGGTTGGTGGCTTCAGGAAACTCACTTGCTCATTGGTTGCCTAGCAACAACCTGCCAGTAACTTGTCAGCAGCAGTTTCAGGTTTTGCCACAGTCACTCATCACTGCTTAAAAAAAATAATTAAAAAAACTACAGAATGAAATGAAAACTGGATGAAACAGGAAAGTTTAGAGTTTTTCAGATATTTAAAATAAAAAAATAATAATCATTGATATCAACTGACATGAAACGCTTATATTGTGATGCGTTTTCCAGCCATATTGTCCAGACCTTAAAAAAACATGAGGAAAAAAGGAAAGAAGATGATGGGTAGTAAAAGAAAGGAAAGAAGGAAGAATTAAGCAAAAAGGGCTTAACAAAGAAAAAGGTTAAAAAAAAAAAAAGCTTAGGGTCTACCCCTGAAATGACTGTGGTTTGCCCCTCCCCGCCCCACACCTGGAGGTAACCTCGGCCTTACTGAGCCTCAGCTCCTCCAGATGTTTCTCTAAAAGCTGTGAGGCGTCCATCGTCTGCTCCAAGTCCAGCAGCAGGTCTCCGTCCCCCAGCAGCCCACGGCGCTGCTTCAGTCTGCCGTTGGCTCTCTGCAGGCGGTTCCGCTCCAGCCTGGTTTGGGTCAGGACGTCCCTCCTCTCCGCCACCAGGACCTCCACCTCAGACAGCTGCTGTCGCTTGGCCTGGACCTCCAACTGGCTCCAGAGCAGCTTCTCTCTGACGTTTGACAGGACCTGACGGGCGCAGCGGGTCAGAGCTGGTTAAGCGGTTAACGCTGTAACACGTTGTTGGACCGGTCAGCTCACCTCCAGGCTGCTGCTGATCCTCTTTTGCAGCTTTAGGGATTCTTCTCTTTCCCTTCCCGCCTGTTTCTTCCTCTCCAGCATGCTGGCCTGCAGCTCCTCCAACTGGACCCGCTGGGGGTGCTGGCCACGGAGCTCCGCCTCCAGCCTCTGGATCCTGGACCTCAGTGAGAAGTGCTTCAGACGCAGCCTGGTCAGCTGGTTCTGCCGGAGCTGCTCCGCTGTCAGCACCGCCTGCACTTTGGACCGGGCCAGGTCCGACCCCAGGTGGGGGCTCAGCGCCGCCAACGCAGCATCCCGCTTCAGCGCAAGGAACGCCTCCCACTCTGCCTCCACCTCAATGTGTCACACAAGACATATTTATAAAAGAAAACGTTTCTTTATTGTAAAATCAGTGGTAAGCTCATAATTTTGCAAGTTTTTCTCTTGTCCTGCTGATTGCTTGTTTTCTTGCTTTTGAAAACCTGTTTGAAATAAATGAAGGAATATTTTCTGGGCATATAGTGACATTTTATAGCACAGTCAAATAACCCCATTTGTTATAACAATGGTGCATAAGTCAAATATGACTTCAAATAAATTTTACTTCCTAATTTAATCCCTTAAAACTGGGCCGTTTAGCCGTCAGTTTCCAAAAAGTTTTAGAAGTTGAGTTTGTGATTTTCATCTGTAGGCCATAGTCATTGAAATTACCAAAACCACAGGGTTGAAATATTTCACTGTATGTGTAATGAATCGATTTAATATATAATTTATCAAACAAGTGACAAAATATTTTTAATCTCCTCACGATTCATTTTTTAAGATGTAGCTAAAAATGATGACATCACAGGACTGCGTCGTGTTGCAGTTTGTGCCACTAGATGGCAGCAGATCCTACACATTCAGACATTAAACGTAATTTGGTTCGTTACAGAATCAAACTTAAAGTTATATATGTTTAAATTCTCGAGTGAGTCAGCTGACCTGCTCCATCATGACTGTGATGATGGAGCAGTCATCACAGTCATGTGAAAAACCCCTGAATTATTCTAAGAAAAAATACATATTTTCTGGCAAATAAAAATGAGAATATAGGAACTAATGCTCTCACAAGTATGACATTAAAAATACTCAGATATATATGTCAGTATGGTTATATGAGCTTTTAAGTGTATTCTCTTTCTCTCTGTTCTGTCATCCATTTTAAACATTTACTGTAATACCCTGTTCTTTATGTCCTCTCCTCCTCTTTCTGCTGTCTTTCCTTCTCTTCTCTGTTCTACCTTCTGTTCTCGTTTCCTTCCTGCCAGGATTACAAAAAATTGAAAAATTCAACACATAACAGCAACATTAAGCTAGTTTTCTTCATATTCTTATGCAAACTTCACAACAGACAACAAAAATAATTCTAATTTATTAAATAACATTGAACTCACCTATGCAATAAAAGGACTTTCTGCACATATTCACCCATCAGCCACATGTTCTACATATCTAAAAGAGCTGCTAGTTTTCATTAAGGTCTTCAGAGTGAGAGCTGCGGGGAAACAGCTGAGTTTGAGCAACAATGGCCGCCTTTGTAGCTGCTGTCTCCTCCTCTGCCTCTCTGGCAGAGATAAATTTGCACCTGCTCAACACTTGGGAAGAACCACTGGGCTCTTCTAATCAGAGGGACCCAGAAATGTCTGCAGTTCTGGTAAAAATGTGCAAAAAGTCATCATTACTTCAATGCTGATTGACATTCAAGGCCTTTCAGCCTATCTTTGCCAGGGTTCACTATAAATGTACATACTTAGACAGTTTTGAGTGCCTAAGGCCTAAAACACTTAAGAGCTCAATTTCCAGACAATATTCCACAGTAACATGTCCTGGATGGCACCATCAGTTGTTAGCCCGGTAATCCAAAACAAAATAAAGCAGACATTTAAAAGAGTCTAAATGAAATAGAAATAACATAAAAGCATATCAACTGATAACTAATCAAAGGCAATGGAGGGGAACAAAAGAACAAAGAAAAATCCTAAGGCGGCCAAGCAGTCAACCGTCGTCTGCCATGGTTAAATAGTATGGTTTGTAATTTCCTGAAATGCAGTTTTGCACTACATGTAACAGGATGAACAGTTTCCAAAAAATCCACTTTTGTCTCATCAGTTTAAGGAACTTTGTCCAAAAAGTTTCCTTTTGTTTTTTTGTTTTTTTTGTGACAGCAGTATTTAGTCAGAGGCCTCTTCAAGTTTGTTGAAAGACTGACTGCTACCAAGCAATCAGAATTACTCATTGTGCAAGAAAGCAAAACATTAAAAAAAAAAAAAAGCAAATAGTGCAAATAACGAAGCAACCAGGCTGAACATCATAAATAAATGATGTTCAGCATTTGGGTGAATTTGCAATGTTCAAAAAGCTCCTTCCTTTGTGTTTTTTCTGGTGTTGGCCTGTAGGAACGCTCCAATAAATACAAGTACTGCCACAATTCGTTGCTTTTTAATATCTTTTAGCCTACTTTATGTTGTCAGGCAGTTGATTTCTTGATTATATCTGTCTGTAATCAAACCTGGATGAAAATGAACTTAACTATCAAATTGTGGTAAAACAGTGAACTCGTGACTTAACAGAAGGAGTTAATTACTTTTCTCACACACTTTTGTAGCCCAGACACCAACCTTCCCCAGCTTGTCGCGGGCCTGTGACCTGAGCTCCTCTGCCTGCTGCTGGGCCGTCTGTGAAGCAGTGCTGAGCTGCTGCTTCAGCTCAGACAGGACCTGGACGGACCGCTCATACTCCAGTAGCTGCTCCTCCTCAGGCCTGCCTCTCCCCAGCTGGCCCCCATCAATGGCTGTGTTGTGGAAGTATTGAGCCAGCTTCATCTGCAGCTGCCTGTTTAGTCGGCGGGCCTCGTCTCTCTGTGTGCTCAGCTCTTTGAGGGAATCTTCGTATTGGTCTTTTTTGTCGTCTGTACCTTCAGCAGCAGCAGTAGAACCGTCTCCCTCCTGCGTGGGACTCTCTGTCTTTGGGGTGTCTAGGTTTAACCCCAAATATCGGCCACTGTTCCTCCTGTTAGTCTCAAAAATAACACTCTGACTATGTGACAGCGCGGGCTCAGAGTTGGTTTTGAGAGCCGTTGTGTGTTCTGACTCACAGGTGGCTGGTTCTTCAATAGAGGGGTCTGTTTTGACTTCCCTGCTGCTAGAAAATTCTTCGTCATGATCTGAGAATACTATTTTATCAAATTCCTTCTTTTCTTCATTCTCTTTCTCCATTTTAAGTTTTAAATTCGCTGAAGAATTGTTTGATTTGCCTAAAACTAAAAAGCTCGTGCAGTTCTGTAGTCGGTGACACTTTTCGTTTGGTTTGCGTTGTCTTGGAAACTGAGTTCAGTAGCCAATCAGAGGCGTTCTGACGCTTTCCCATGATTATTAACAAGAGGAGTGTGCGAGTGGCTCGAGCTGTGAGGCTCGTTGCGCGCAGGCGCCGAGTGGAGCCTCCTACAACAAGAAGCAGCAGCCAGGCAAGATGGCGGACCTGGGGAAGAAGTACTGCGTTAACTGCCTCGCAGATGTCACCAACTTGCGGCTTCGCTGCACCGACTGCCCAGATATCGAGCTGTGCCCAGAGTGTTTCTCGGCGGGCGCCGAAATCGGCAACCATCGTAGATGGCACGGCTACCAGCAGGTCGACGGCGGGCTTTTCTCACTGTGGGGTCCAGAGGCAGAGGGAGGATGGACTAGCAGGGAAGAGCAGTCGCTGCTCGATGCCATCGAACAGTACGGCTTTGGAAACTGGGTACATCACTTTGTTATCATTTAATGACATAAGTTTGGATTGAAATAGCATAGAAACACCAACAGGCAGCGGCTAATGGCATGAGTACAACATGTCCACTGGTTTTAGCGGCGAAATATGTCAACTTTTAAGTAAACATAGACTGTTGTTAAACTTTACGAAACCTTAACAATGTTATTGAGAATTAAAAGAACAGACCGAATTGGAAATACTTCATTAGTAATGTTTTACCTAATTTTAAAAGTTTGGCAGTGTTCCGATTCCAGGCTTTATAGATTTCGGAGATACTTTCATGGTATTCAGAACAGTTAGATCTTTTCTTACCAAATTAATTATGTTTATTTGACCAATCAGCATTTACAGTTAATTCTCACCGTCTTCCCTGTCCCTGCTTTATAAATACCACCACCATGTTTCAATAGAACAATGGTGAACAGTGGCAGTTTTCCTCCATACATAGTATTGTGATGAATATGCAGATAGCTTATTAATTTGTCAATATTTTTCTGATTGAACACTGATTTGTCAGTTTTAGCCTGATATGATCACATAAAGTCCCACAGTAAGCTGAATTTAAATAGACTTCTGCTTTGATCGGCTCACTCTGATGTAAAATCTGCATTGCTATAGAAAGTCAAACCTGACTTTGATTTCTCTTTATAGATTCTAGATTTCTTATTGTAGAGTGTGACACTTCCTTTATGCCAAACAAAACGTGATCGTAATGTGTTTGGCATTTTGACAACCTTACATGGTCAAGTATGGAAGCTGCAAAAGATGGAAGCTAAATTGGATCAGCCAACTGAACAGACACTATTTAATATTTGTAAAAAAATAAATAAATAAATAAATAAAACTAAATTAGAATAGAATACGCTTCACATATTGGAAGCTGGATTTTATCTATTTAAGTATAAAGTAAATAAGTTTAAGTTTGATCGCTTTAAATAATTTGGATTTTGAACTAAAACTGCTTAAAGTGAGTGCAGATCTGTCACCGAAGTTTAAGATGAGAATACATCAGCTGCATGTAATGCATATGAAATACTTGCATGATTTATTTAAATTATTTTTCCATTTTAATGCATTGCTGCTTCTGAAGAAACTATTCATGAATCGGATCTGTTGGTGTGTTTCGCTGAGGCGCAACACTACCACTGAGTGTTGATTGTGATAAATGACCACAGCAACGGCGTTGTTTTTGCTTTTACCGCATTGTTTCTATTCCTATATTGCATCGGTCAAAAAGAAAAAAAACAAAAAACATTGTTTAACAAAAGTCTTTCAGAATGAATCATTTAAGGAATATTAAATTATCTAATTAATGATAATTCAGCTGCATTTCATAAATTATTTACACATCATTGACCAAAAATACTAAAGAATTAATCCATGTTTTAAAATGTAAAAGTAATTCAAGAAAATGTTAGATTTAGCCATTTCTAAATGTTTTCAAGCAGTATATTTATAACATTTCCAAAAGTAAACACTACAAGTGTAAATAATCTTTTTTATGAAGTATTTTTTGTCAATTGGTTGTAAAAAAAAAAAAAAAGCAGATTTTTCACCTAGCCATACATACTACCCAATATTATAATTTGTATTATATCAACAGATATATAAATGTATCCATTGATATATTTATTTTTGCATGTGTGTGTGCTTACACAAATGTGCATCTCTCTCCTGAAGGAGGACATGGCTGCACACGTCGGACCATCCCGAACGCCGCAGGAAGTCATGGAGCATTACGTCACCATGTACATTCACGGTAACCTTGGAAAAGCCTGCATTCCCGACAGTATTCCCAACAGAGTAACTGACCACACTTGCCCAAGCGGGGGCCCCCTATCACCCAGCCTCACCACCCCGTTGCCCCCGTTGGACATAAGCCTGGCTGAGCAGCAGCAGCTCGGATACATGCCTCTGCGTGACGACTACGAAATCGAGTATGACCAGGATGCGGAGAAGCTCATCAGCGGGCTGTCGGTTAACTACGATGACGAGGATGTGGAGATCGAACTGAAACGTGCCCACGTAGACATGTATGTGCGCAAGCTGAGGGAGAGGCAGCGGCGCAAGAACATTGCCCGTGACTACAACTTGGTGCCTGGGTTCCTCGGCAGAGATAAGAAAGACAAGGAGAAAGAGAAGCCTGGAGGGTTGCAGGTCTTAGGCGGTTCTGTCCCTACGGGTGGATCGGGAGCGTGCAGCGCTGCAGTTGGACCGGCCTCCACGACAACGACGGGGTCCGTCCCTATCCCGAGCACACCCAAAAGAAAGATCAGCAAGGAGGAGAAAGAGCAGCGAGTGAGGCTACGGGCGCTCTGCCAGTTCATGGCCCATCGAGAGTTTGAGGAGTTCTTCGAGAATATGCACAAGGAACGGGTGCTGAGGGCCAAGGTGCGCGAGTTGCAGCGCTACCGCCGCAACGGCATCACGCGCCTGGAGGAGTCCGCCGAGTACGAAGCCGCCCGTCACAAACGGGAGAAGCGCAAGGAGAACAAAAACGTGGTGGCCTCCAAACGCGGCGGGTCGGGAGGGGCCGGGCTCGGCTCTGGGTTGGGACTTGGCAGCGGCGGGGCAGGCGGTGGAGGCGGCATCACTGTGGGGCTCGGGGTTGGAGGCGGGATCAAGGAAGAGAGCAAAGATGGAGAGTTTGCCGCCATCGAGAACTTGACGGGGTTTGAGTTGCTGTCAGATCGGGAGAAGGTGCTGTGCAACTCTCTTAACCTGAGCCCAACACGCTACCTGACTGTCAAAACCATCATCATCAAAGACCACCTGCAGAAAAGGCAGGGCATCCCGGCAAAAAGCCGACTTCCCGGCTACCTGGACAAGGTTCTCAAGAAGCGTATTCTCACCTTCCTCACAGAGAGCGGCTGGATATCCAGAGACGCCTCGTAGCGATCCGTCTCCGGTCGGTAATCAAAAGCCGACGATCGCCGGTAGCCAACTAGCTTCACACTCTGGAGGCTGGATGGAACTACTGCCTCTGACCGACTACTTTTTCTAGTTCTTCTTTTTTCACGTTGCGAATATGTACAATTCAAATAGAAAAGATGCCCCACTGGAATAATAACTATTTTCATACAAGGTCTAGGAAGAAAAGTTTAAAAAAAAAAAAAAAAGATGCTGGGCTCAAGAATGTCCAGCACCTTTTGAGTTTACTATTGTGTGCTTCCCGCTACAATTCTTGATGAATAAATTATGGTATTTTGCATTTTGGGATTTATTTATCTCAAGTGTCACTCCTAAGCATCATTGTAAAGGTGAAAGAACAAAAGAGTGAAACCTATTTCATACTGAAAAATAAGGGTGTTCCACTCATCTGGTGTTTGAAACCACGTGTTTGCTGA
Source organism: Poecilia mexicana (assembly GCF_051168715.1). Taxonomy (NCBI): domain Eukaryota; kingdom Metazoa; phylum Chordata; class Actinopteri; order Cyprinodontiformes; family Poeciliidae; genus Poecilia; species Poecilia mexicana. The sequence goes on from NW_028263387.1 coordinate 5,187,771, forward strand.
GGAGCCTTTGTGATGACCTTTTTGTTTTCACTATATTTGAACTGATTTACGGAATTCCATTCAGTTTCATGCACTGGTACCGTCACATTGTTTTGTCAATGCTACATTAGCACTAAAGGGGTAATGAATGGTCAGTAGACTAAAGAAACATTTATTGTAATCACCAAAAGAGAAGCTTAAAATTGAGTGTTGTCCAATAGCGGACACTGCCAATGTTCATTGAAGTTCCAGCTGAATTAATAACCGGCAGATTGAAAGTATTTTGATAGTATGTTAAAAATGGGGAAAAAGTAGGATGCTGAGTCGTGTTTAATTCAAACCCGCCGACGTCTGGTTCGTGAATTTTATTTGCCTTTGTCAAGAGTGGACACTGTTGTGATTAAAGCTGTTAAAAACTCTAAAAGGTTCCCCAGAAATTTGACAGTTCTCTCGCTACCATTAGGGTTGTTAAAATACAAAAGTGCCTAAACCTAGGTCAGAGAAGAGCATTGCCTTGATTCCAGTGAGCAGTACGGAACGGTTCGTTATGCTAGTTTATGGACTGGCATATTCCGGACACATTTCCACCGCCAATTGGAGTCTAACTAGGTAGGCGGGTTAAACCCAAACACCTGGCGTTGCGACATACTAATGTGACGACAAACTTTACCGATTAGTATGTATTGTCCTTGATGCAAGCGATAATGTCTTATTTCCTCTGATGAGTAGGGTGTGTTGTGTGACAGTAATAGCTCCACCTTAATCGTACCATACCGTTCTCCTGTTGACCTCCAACCGAACGGGGCCCAGGAATCAGGTCAGTTGTATGAGTCATTTTTACAATAGTAGTGAACTGACTCATGCCATACTGCTTAATCGAGATGAGCCATAAGTGTAAACACATTTTATAACCTGCTAAATTTTCTGTAGCAGTTTCACCTAAGTCTTCTATAGACCCTCTTCTTTATTGGCCATCTAAGTAATTTGACGGCCAATAAAGAACATTGATCTTGGGTGTCAATGTCTGGTTAAATGTCACACATTCTCTTTTTACTGGCATAATTTTATCTAAAGTTGCCTGGTATTCCATGATGCAACCCTTTTCTGACAAGGTTCCCTGGATCTTTGGAAGGCCCACAGAACCGCAACCGTTCTTAACATCGTCGTCCCTCGTTTCCTGCCAAAGCTGCCCTGAGTTTTTAATTTGTCAAAAAAGTTCTGAGTCTGACCAAAGCACACAATTTGAGCAAACTCCCCAAGTTTATGTTGGTGATATTAGAACAGAAGAAAAGGGTTTTCTGTTTTGTCTTGTTTTTTCTGGTGGCAACCGGTGGGGGACTTTCTCCACTGAATAAATCATTTTAAGTTTTTTTTTTTTTTTTTTTTCTTATACCTACCGTGAGGGGTATTTATCTGTACTAGGAGTAATTGGTTAATTTAGCTCTAAAGCCTTTCATGAATGCATTACATCTTAGATATTCTTTCTACATAAGGGTATACAAAATAATGTACTAGTTCTCTAAACCCTAAGAAAGATCCTCTGCTTCTCAGGTTGTGCATCAAAACCATGTGTTCCTTTCTCCCAAAGTCTCTCATTCTGAGGTCAGAACCTGAACAGCATTACCAGATACTTTATTTCCTCATCACTGCTCTTATGTTGGTTTGTCTTGTTTGTTTAATTCTACTTTAAAGCTAAACTGACCCCATCTTATTTGGATATGTTTCTTGGATTATCCAGCAGTTGTTAAAAGGAAATGAAGAAAATGTGAGTTGATCCTGGAGCATCTGTTTGCATTTGTTGTTAATGGTTGCCGTGGGCAGCAAAGGAGGGTTGGGGGTTATTCGTTATCACTTTTGAGCATATCCCCTGGATGTAATGAGACTGTAGACGTTCTTGTGATACAACAATCAATGTGTCCAAGTAGTGAATGTATTTCTGTTGAAAGGAGATGTGAAGTGTTCAAAATAAGATCCTAACCAATGTTTTCATCGTCTTGTATGGGCAAATTTGACAATTGAAGTCTTCGGATGTCCTGAAGCGCATCTTTCTCACAGGCTAATGGGTGTGGGACTTTATCTTTTCCAGACATACACTGAGACCAGTGAGACCTTCTGTCCTCGTTTATACGAGTCCAGAAACGGTGTTGGACTTAAAAGAAACACTGGTTGGAGGTTGAAAAATCTAAATATAGCATACATGTTTTATGTTTTGAACACCCGGTGGTGGCGTTTATTTCCAGCTGATGACTGAAAGCTTGAAATTGAAGCTGTTTGATTTGATTTTTTTTTTTTTTTTTCAGCTTTTGGTCAGGACTTTTTAGAACAAGTCGTAAAAAGAGGGTGTTTTTGCTTACTTATGTGAACCAAATGTAAATAATTTGTAAGATAAGAAATGTGTAATGTACAGTATTTTGTGTTGTGCAAATTTTTATAGGTTTTGTATTAAAAACAGATTTTTGACAAAAAAAATGCTTCTTTTTTTTCTTTCTTCTTGTTCCATCTACTGGTCTCAAATCACAGAGCTGTTTTGCTTCTCCGATGCTAATTAATTTAATATTTAGAGATATTTTCTCGTCTCCTTTCATAGGGTAGATCTAATGTTGACACTGTTGAAGCTCACAGAGAGAAGGGTTAAACAGGAAGTGAATGAGATCTGCATGTCGATGAGGTTCCTTTGGTCACAATGTTTTCCTTCATGAAGAAAGAAATCGGATTCAGATTCTGTGGGTACCACCTGGTGGCAGAAAGAGGAAGTGATGGAAGACGTTCATACCTTAAGTTCCAAAACATTCATTACTTCTGACTCAAAAGTACCAGAAAATCCACTCTGATTTGCTTACAGCTATTTAAATATCCACAAGATGTTCTTTCTGGGCATGTCAACTGCATTACTGGAGGAGGAAAAGAACACCGTGCGCACAGTGAAGAATGGTGGCGCCGTTCCTGCGGCTCTGGAAAACCATGACTTATGGAGAACAAGATGGATTCAATCAAGTATCAGGAAACCCTGGGAGACGCTGCAACGCCAGCTGTGAGGAAGATGAAGCTGGGGTGTGTTTGAAATTCCAAAGAGGACAATATTTTATAGCGTATCTCGGTCACCACTGAGGCTTGATTCCAGAAGTACTAAACGATCCTACAGTTTCCATCATTGCCATTGTTTTCTTGGGATTCTGATGTGGTATTTTTAAAAAAGTGGTGTAGCATGCGGACCATTCCGCATGCTACTTGCACAATTCTCATGTGCAAGTACTTCATAATTAGTCTTCTTGTCTCGTCATCGAGTCAGTCTGATTTCCGACTGAGATGCTGACCTCGGTATGCATGGTAAATTATTAACCAAGCTTATTTTATTGTTTATTGCCAACGGATGCTGGCTTGTACAGTTTGTCAGTGGACCCAGTTTGCATTGGGGGTTAACTCCATGTAGGTGCAACTAGAAGCAAACAGCAAAACGTTCCATGGTTAAAATGTTTACATGTGCAGCTCTGCAGTCAAGTTTAAGAGTTTGATAGTAAAATTGTATTATATTATTTAACTAAGGCATGTGGCTTGAAGCCATGAGTTTTACAGATGGTGAACAGCTAATGTGGATCATGTTTGAAAGATAATACAACATAAAAGAGAGGAGGAAGTATTGATTATTTTATTTGATTGGATTAGATTAGATTATGCTTGTTTGTACTAACGTGGCCTTTAAGACAGACACTTGAATCCCATACAGCGCCTTATGTGATTATTGGCAACCCTGGAAAAGATAAATAAATACAAACAAAAAAAGTTTTACTGCAGTTGCATAATCTTAAAGAATACAAAAGTAAAACATTTAAATTTAGAAATCCTTTTTTTGATTAATCGCTTCCAAAATCAATAAAGTTGAGTATTTATCTTTAACTTGATCATAGGTGAAAAGCAAACTAAAGTCACGTAGTGGGAGTGGGCGAGGGAGTGGGCACCACGTCGCCATAGTGACAGTTAGTTGCCATCTACCTGCTGTAAATATAATTTTCCAGCAGCATAAGTCAAGGTGGGTTTATCTGTGCAGCATTCAAAAACAAACTTCCAGAAAACAGAATATTTATCAGCATACTCGATCAATGATATTTGTGTAATTACTTAGCAATTTGGATGAAGGCATTTGACAAAATGTAATGTTTCATAATTGGTTACTGTACTGCTTTTATGGTATAAAGCAATCTGAAGTGCTTTGTTGCTTAAATGTTCTATTTAAATACACTTGACTTAAAGTATCAAAATACATAATGAAGTTGTAGTGCATGGGAATGTATACATTTAGAGTTCATGCATTCCATGCCCTTTCCTCTTCATTTGTAGTGTGTCCTGCTCCACCCAGACAAATAGTTTTATTTGTAAAGTTCCTCCCTCTGAAGAGTGGAAACAACCAGGTTCAAAAGCAGAGTTCTTTTTGGGCTTGGCATGATTATGCCTCCATACCTCTGTGTGGCTCAGAGTTGAGTCAGGTGTACAAAAGCCACACGGAGGGCGGAGCCTGACCGACTAACCAGGAAGAAGAAGCTGTCCCAAGTCTCTAGATTAACTAGAGACTTAATCTAGTTGCATTGTTTTTATTTACCAAAATATTCAATCTATCAAACTTTGAAGATTTTCTTTAATGATGCTGATATGATTTAAATACTGATGCTAGCCATGCATTATAGATTTTAGTAAGACATCGACTACTCTCTTCATGTTTTTACCTCCTTTCTCCTGTAGCAGATCTACAGATGATGTGTCTATAGTACGTCAACAACTGCTGAACTGAACTGCAGTGCACTTGTATGAGTCACAACTTCTACTGTTGCTACTTTCCACTTGTGTACCGAGGCTCAGGATCTGAAAGTCAAAAAAAAAAAAAAAAAAAAAACTTCACACATTTCAGTGTTACTTTAATCCAATGCAGACATATTGGTGAAGGTTAGATCATTCCTACATGCTAATATAGTGGTGGGCACCGCTAACTAAAGCACTAATCATAAATATTAGCTTTGCTAATGCGCTACACCAACATGTTATTTAGCAGAAGCTAATGCTACTGTGATGATTTCAATTCAAATATCTGCCCCTAAAGGATAACCAACCCTCAAACAAAAATTTTATTTTGACATCATTCACTTCCTATAATGCTCCAGATATATTTATTTTTATATATTGTTCTGTACTGTGCTTTATTTTGTTCCTGTATGTTTGCTTGAAATGTTATTGTTTTTTTTTTTTTTTAAAGAGAAGGCAAGGTGAGGAAACAGAATTACTGCCTAAACAGTTTTTACTCACTTCAAAATAAGAGCATGAATATAATTGTCTAATTACTTGAATTTTTTTTATCAGTAAATAGCCAAAACTTCAGAGATGTTGAACTTTTATCTGAAAGTTTGCCCATTGCATTTTAGAAGTTATCCAGAGAAATTGAGCTAAGGGAACTAAGTGCGCTAAACAGTTTTCAAAGTTAGCAAAAGTGCTAAGTGAAAAGTAGCTCCGCTATTAGCACTTTAGCAGAAGTGTGCCCACCACTGTAGGTATACATCAATATTATTATGAAGTTAAGATGACAAAAAGTTTTGATTTTACTGAAACTGCACAAGGATCCATCACCTGTTTCCATCACATCTCTTTAGCTTTAATTCAGTGATGCAGTTCAAACTCCAAGCACTAAAAGACAAACCATAAAAACAGAAGTTTGGAATGACACCAGCAGCAGAATGGGTTCTACCCCTCATGTATAAACTCAGACCCAACATGCCTTTATTTAAAACCTCTGGTTTAATGATGCTGGGCTGCTCCACACTGTGAAAGCTTCTTGAAACTTTGTGTTTCTAACAGATCCTGAAAAAACGCAAACCACAATGATGATAACATATTTACTGTACAGGCCCGTCTACTAGCAGAAGTTCAAAACTGCTGGACGCTGTCCCCAGAGTTTGCGTTGCTGGCCCAGACTCAGAATGTGAGGACAGTTTTTGAGGGAAATGACCGCGTTGCTTTGGGCGGTCTGCCAAGTCCGTTGTCTTCCACTGGCAGCGCTCACCCCGCTTCGTTACGCCATTAGCCAATCAGTCCTAGGAAGCTTTGGCCACACCCACCAATGCCGGCCGCAGGGTTCGGCCGTGCAGCTTGTAGCCCACTTTGGTCACCACGGCGACGGTCCCAGGCTCCTTGCCCTCCACAGGGGCATGGAAGAGCGCCTCGTGCTCATAGGGGTTGAACTTCTGGCCCTCTGGGTTGAGCTTGAGCAGGCCGTGCTTGGTGAAGACCTTCTGGATCTGGACCTCGGTCATCACCAGGCCGTCGTACAGGTTCTTCAAGTGAGGGTTCTGACTCGTCACCTCCTCTTTCGGAACGCTCTCCATGGCTTTCTCCAGGATGTCAGCCACCTCCAAGAGGTCCTTACAGAAGCCCTGAATGCCTGGAGAGAATGGAAGAGGGTTGAACAGCTCATGGCTTTGAAATATGACTATTTATTCTTTTAAAAGCTTAAATTATAGAAACCTGACCACGTATTGGACAATGACAGGCCCTTAAGTGTATTATTAGAACTATGTTACACATTCTAAACCAATCTGCTCACTTCAAAAACAACCAAAGTGTTTTTGTTGCTCATTTGTGACATCTAGTGGTTCATATTGGCAACTGTAGAAAAAGTTTGTCTGGTTTATCTGTTTTTTGGGAGGGTTTTTTGCTGCTTGTCAGTCCCTTTGGTCTTTTTTCTTTTCAACTTTTTAATTTCTTGACACCTTGAGCAGCAAAGCAGGTTGATTAATTTAACTGGTAATCAGAAAACAAGCTTCAGAAAAGAAAAAAAACATTTAAATCATATTCTATTTTTTATAAATGAATACAAGTTTGATGAAAAATTTTATATTAAAAAGTTTATGGGATTCAATTTTTTTTTTTTTGTTTTTAAATGTTTTTTCTCATCTCTCTAACATTCTGATGCCCCTCCAGCACCCTCTGGAGGCCCCCCACTTTGCAACACAGCATAAACCAGTGTTTTTCAAACAGCTTTGTTTGTTTTTTACCGTATAACTTGGCGTCTTCCACCATCCGTTGACTCCTGGTCCTCAGGTTCTCTGTATCTGCTAGAGCTCTCTTATACTTTTCCTGCAAATGACACAAAGTGGACAAAGAACAATTGGCTACAGGGGAGAACATTTCTACCAAAACAAACAAGCAAAAAACAACTCAGAAATTTGTAGAAAATAAAAAACTAAAAAACAAACTTGGATATTCTCTGCTATCAAAAAGAAAAAGAAATTCCATGACTGAAGGAATAAACTTATAACATTAAAGCTCGGACATTTTCTAACATTGTATTTTTAGAAATTTTAAAGAAAAAAAGTAGAAATTTTGCCACAAAAAGTGACAGAAGATAGTAAATTTAGGTGAAACAAATCTAAATGTTTTGTGCATCATAATGACATCTGCCATGCATCCTAGTAGTAATATCAGTAATATTACCACTGGGAAATTACAGATTACAAATTGAAATTTCTTTTCTCGCCGGTTTACAACTTTTTGACATCTGAGAACCCCGATAGTTTTCTTAGAAATGTGCAAAATTAACCAAGATATTTGGCAAAAAATCACACATTTTTTTTCAAAATGAGAACAACCAGCTGATACTACTGGCGGAAAAGACGAAGAAGACGACAGGAAGTGGTAAGAGAATGATGACGTGGCATGTTTTTAAGTTACTTATTACTGAACAAACATATTCATGCCTGGATTTAATTGCATTTCTTATTTAATGGAAATACCGCAATTGTGCTTTTTTCGACATTAGCAAAATATCGACAAGGTTTTGCGTAAATTTGTAATGGAAACCGAGCTGGCAAAGAAGCGGAGCTCGAGACTGCCACCTCTGTACGCCAGCTCTAACCACTGCGCTGCATCACGCTACGCCTCATATGCTTTTTAATCATATGCCCATAAGGACAAACACATAGGTAGATGAACATGCTGACTCTTACTGTCATCTCCTTCAGTTGGTCCTCCAGCTGGACCTTCTCCTCGGTAAGAACCTTTTCTGCTGGGGTCTGCTCCGTCTTCTCAGGCTCCTCCTCCGAGCCGGGGCCATTCTTCTGCTGGGTGGCAGTGCACAGCAACCTCACAGGTGCTCTGCAAGGGAAGATAACAATTACATCACTTATCTTTTGATTCCATCAAGGCAGCTTAATACAGACTAAACACACCGACAAATAAGTTACGCAAGTAACCTAGCCGCCTCGTACTAGTAGACAAGGACTGCATCACTCGTCAATTTTTGTCATCATCTCTCAACAGCCAATCGGATTGCGTCGTGATATGACGCCTAGCTTCATTCATTAAGTCCTAACAGGCTGGATAGAGAACGCAGCGTGAAATTGAAGCACAAACACACCGTGTAAAGCTAACAAAAACAGAAGCTCCATGACGGAGTGTGTCCCAGACACACTTTAAATAGCTTCACCTCAGGAAGTTACATTATGTCATCACCTTTCTCCTGCGCCAACAATGTCAGTGACAATAGGGCAGTCAGACTTTAAAGTGGCAGCATGTCCGCCAATATAGTAAAAATAAATATCTCCTGTGTTAGTTGTTATTCCTGTAAAGGTCAACAGAGAAGTCTGAAGAAGGCAGGAAAAGCTAACCGTGCTAACCGGTTCCCACCATGAGCTGTGACCTACCAGCGGCTGAACTTCAGGTCAAAGCGAGCCCTACGGTTCTTCCCAAGTCTCAGCTAAATAATAAAAAACGCAGCTCACCTCTTTAGCGCAGGGGACGCTAACACAGAGTAGCTCTGTCTCACTGCTCGGACACACCAGCTCGCCATTTTCCAAATGCACAGAAACACACGCTGACGACTTGCGTAAGCTTGATTCCGACACCGTGATGGCTTGAGCCAATCAAATTCGAGTACGAAGAGGAACTCGCTGTCAGCTGACCAATGGGAAGTAGGTAACATTTTGACGTCTTAGTTAAGTGTGGTTGAGTTTGAGTCAAAGGTGAAGGCTGCACATGTGACCAAGGACAGTTTTTTTTAAAGTCTTATAGATTATTAAATAGAATTATTTTGTATTTTATAAAATTATAATTTGATTTTCCACTAAAGTCGAGGCTTCTTTGGTAGGCGTGATGTCGCCAGCTGGGGAAAAAAATGGTTTTGAGGCCCATTTTCTGTCGGAAATGTTGCATCATAATGGTGCAGAAGTGTGTTTTTTAAACCTGAACATGATTTATTTTATAATAATCTTTTACAATAATGTTATTCTTCATTTTTAAACATGGCTATCAATAATCATGGCTATCATTAACTTCAGTTATCTCACCATTCATGTGTTTGTGTGTAAAAATGAGAAGAATAAAAATGTCAGGTATAACTTTGCCCATAAAGATGTTGTGTTTAAACAACAGAACAATTAATTGTTTCTTTCTGTGTTACAACATTGGTGATTACAATATGCAACGGATTTGAACTGAACATTTTTTTTTATTTGAAGACTGATATTTAGAGTCTCTCTCCATCCCATCTGAATCTAGGAAAAAAAAAACTTGATCTAAATGTGTAGAACATCAAAAACAAAAGCATTCATAAATGCAGCAAAGCGGTGCCTGTAAAAAGTATTAACTCAGGTAAGGCTGAATGCAAACACAAGGGACACATTTTTTTTCCTTTTTAGAAAAAAAGTGTAATATTCTTACTTGACATTTTATCATAATAAAATATAAAATTTTTAAAAAATGTAAGGCTGCAAAACTTTTGTAATTGAGTTCTATTTCAAGCTACACATATATTTATATATTTACGCTTAGCTTTTTTCTCCCATGACCTTGGAAACTTTCCTCTTTTTTATCCGTAGTTCTTGTCAGCATTTTCCTCACCCAAAGTCCTGCATATCTTCTGTAAATACAGAGATATAATACCATTTCTCACTTTTTCATACTTTTTGCTTCTGTTTTGTTTGCTGATTTACATGCACCAGGCTCAAGGCAATTCTCCTCAGTGTTCTATTGGAAAAACTTCCAGCTCAGAGCTGTACATGCTAATAAATGGAAAATATAAAAAAAGTGGTGTCATAGGGCTGTTGGCAGAGAAAGACAGCTTTTTTTGTTGTTTCCTTTCTTGGTATGAAACTGGTCTATAAATGGTCAATCTTTGGAGTATTGTAAAGTTTAACATCTCCTCTGGTGTGTTTTTCACTTTTTCCGTCAGTGCTGCCCTAAAGGAACAGAAAGGGTTTCAAACTCTTCCTGTAAAACTGACGTGATTCATGTTAGAAACAAAATCATTCTGGATTCTGGCTGCAGCATCTTTTTTGTCCATGCATTATACATAAAACAAAAAAAACAACAACAAAAAAAACAATGTTCTGAATGTTCCGTGCAGGTTGTTGGCCCTCTGTGTTCTCTAACTTTTTCTCCATTCCTTTCAGTATTTTTCCCCGCTTTCATATATATTCTTCTGGGTACTCCACCTGCTCAGTCATGCTGTTTTTTTTAGTCAGAGTGGTGAATAATCCCGAAGCAGAGAACAGAGCTGCTGGATGCGAACACCACAATCTTTGCCCGGTTGCAAGTCTCTCTATTTAGCAGATGCTCTAAATATTTGGCTTGCTTTGCTAAATATCTGGGTTGCTAACTGAATATTTGACTTGCTAGCTAATAATTTCGCTAGTAAGCTAAATATTTTGCTTGCTAACTAAATATCTGGGTTTATAACAGAATATTTAGTGTGTTTTTTGTTGTTGCTGTTGTTTTTGCCTAAATACTACCTATTAAAAAAGTTAACTAAATATTTAGTTTGGCTTAATTTCAAAAGAACATTATTTATACGCAGGTAGATTTGTATGTGCTTATGTTTGTGTGTATGTATTATTTTCATCTTTATTTAGAAGGGATATTTAAAGCCCCTCTGTCATTTGACAGGTTATAATTAACACCCTTGACTGGAGCACATGGAGACATTATAGACTTTACGCAAAGAGTTCATTGCAGAGGCAACTAAAATCAAGCAATTAAAAAATCCTTTCTGATTATCTTCTCATGGGCGCTGAACTAAATGCGTCTTTCTGACCGGGAGCTGACAGCGTTATGGACCGGACGGCTTGGAGCGTCTGGTTAGGAAGCTCATTGCAAACCTTTAGTTGAAATGGCGCCTTTAAGTAAAATCCTTATGGAGATGCATTACTGGGACTGAAGGCAGCAGGAGCGAACAGGACAGAAGCCCTGAGCGTCTCTGACCTCTCCGTCCTTCCTGCTGTGGCGCTGAGACGTCCTGCGCCTGTTTGAGGAGCAAATCTCCAGAACTGATGTCTCTGCTTGCGGAGCAACACCTCCCATCGCCCAGAGAGACGGATGGCAGCCGGGGGACCTCTGCGTATCACCGAGCCGTTTATGACCCGACTGCACTGGGTGGAAAATGTCAAACTGAGACTAACACTGCTATACAAAATAAAAACAGTTGGGTAAAACTAAATTCAGTGATTACTCCACTAATTTAAGTCGGTTAAGTTGGAAAGTTTTGCTTGATTGGTTTTACTAAACACAGTTGAAGCTGAAGGATGTAATTTTAGTAAAAATATCTTCTTTTTTTTTTTTTTTTTACATTTTTGTTAAAATTGTCAGCTTGTTGACATTTTGTTATGAGAGATAATCTGTAAAAAGCTCGATCTCCTCCATCTCCACCCTGAGCCGTCTGAAGAAATGCAACAAGAACAACCAATCCGAGCCAGGAGGAGGGCATTAGCGCTGTCAATCAACCTCAGAAACATGCTGCTAAATGTGCTAATGGTGGGGAAACAACAGGAAAACCATTTATCTGCCTCTGTCATCATCTGTGACTATGCTAACTAGCTTTAATGAGAGGGTGAGCAGCAAACAAATGGCCTTGATTGACAGCAGGAAGACCTTCCTCCTGGCTCTGATTGGATGTTATATTTAGCACTGGAACAAGGCAGAAGAGCTGGATTATTTCACAGATTATCTGTCTTAAAGCAAACTGTCACCACATTGTGAGCACGCCTGTCACAATTAGCAATACATTAATTAGTTGCATAATAAATTAAAGAGAGCTTAACAGATTTATCTTTTCTCTTTTTTCTTCCTTTCTACCAAAATGTAAAGTCTTCAGTCTGGTGTTTTGGTTTCATTTAGCCCTCTTTCTAGAGAGACTAAATAATTCATTTTATTTGTTGTTGCTGTTTTGTTTATTCATTTTGGGTATTTAACATGTCTTCCAGTTCCAGGTCCGTTAGAAGTTAAAGTTTATTGATTTCTGACAATGTGTTTTTGTTTGTTTTGTTTTTTTTTTCATTATTATGCCATTGTTAATTGAAAATGGTCTCAAAACATCAATATTATCGCAATAACTTCTGGAACTATTTATCTTCCAGCAAAATGTATTATTATGACAAGTCTATGGTGACATCAAATGTGTAATGTTTGTTTTTTGTTTTCTTTTTAATGAAAGTTACATACTGCATCTATACGGTACTGAGGAACAACGGATGAGTCTCTTGCTTGCCATTTGCAGCGGTGCTGCAGGCTTTCTGCAGCACCGCTGCATAATGGTTATAATAATGGTTATAATGGTCAGCCATTATAACGGTTTGTGTTGTAACTTTTCTACACTTATTTGTTGTTAAGTATAATTTGCATGATAAGTGACTGATTCACAGTTATTTGTTAAGCATAATTTAATGATTATTTATTACTAATTGAATTTAACATGATCACAAAAGCTGAAGCGAAACATATTTAAGTGTGAGGCATGATTTAGTCGGAGAGAGGAAGTCTTTTACTTTGAAGAATGCTTAACAGGATCTAGTTCGGTATTTGTCTTGCTTCTGTTGATTCTGGTTGCTAGTGTAGCTGAGTTAATTTTATTTATTTATTTTTTTTGGATGAACCTTCTCAAAACACCCTTTTGTTGAATTTACATGATGGTTGTCACCTTTGCACTTATTTCTGTTTTATACTGTTTTATTTTTGAATCCCAATGCGGCCCAAATCCATCCCCATTATCTATGTATTTTTGGTTTTTCCTTGGTTTTTGAATTGTATTTTATTTTGGTGGAGAAGCTTTTATTTTCTTGTTTCCTGTCTCCGTGTCACATCCTGTGTGTTCCCGCTGCCCTCCTCAGTTCACGCCAAGCTGCGCTGGGGAGAGGTAAGCGCACAGAGTTGTCTTCTGCTTGTACATTAAAGTATTCAAAATGTAAAAAGAAAAAGTATGCTGTTCAACTCATAAGTTGTAAATCGTTGTTTAGCTTTTTGATGTTTAGCACAACACTGTTCTGGGTATTTAATTCCCACGTTGGTGACATTTATCCAGTTTACCGTGCCAACATGGTTATTTTATTTTTGTTCTTTTGGTCGGTAAAGGTGTGAGTGGGAAAGCCAGAGCCAGGAGCTGCTGCTGAACATGTTTTTTGTTTTAAACAGGAATAAATCATTGCAAATCCTGGTTCCTTGACGTGATTCATCTACAACTGTTACACTAGGTAACGAACAGCCATTGCCGGTACCTTCGCCGTTTTCTCCTCAATAAAAACTGAACAGAAATGTTCAGTAAAAGACATCCGTACTCCGTGTTGATTGAAGAAGCTTTCACTCCGCAACAGTTTGCTTTGACTAACGTTTCTAAACTGATTAATCACAAGGGTATAAATAATTTACAAGACAGTTTTATTTAAATGGGACAGAAAGAATCAGATAAACTTCTTGGTTGAACAAAAAAATATTTAAAATATACAAGTTTATCTCTGTTTTTGTCAAACATTTTAAACTTTTTTGGCCAGGTTTTCAGCTTTAAATTCGGGATTTAAAAAAAATCTGTAAACGCCTGATTGTTGGACTGAATCGTTTTTTGTTGTTGTTTTTTTTTATTTTTTACTTCCATCGTTTAAAGAAATAAAACCTCTCGTCCTGAAATGAATTTTTATTATAACGAAGATGAAAAGAGAGAGAAAAAATATCAGCTCAAATTAAAGACGGAAACCAAATACTTTTACATATTTATTAACCATATTTCCACATTTTCAATTTCCTACGCAAAAATAATCCTAATTGAACAATATTCGTCATTCCTCCCGTAAATCGGGCATAATGGATACATAAAGGCATTCACAGGTTCGTCGGGGTTCTGTTCAGATAAGAACCCGGGCGGTTCGGCTGTTTAGATCCTGTTTAAAATAATATTTTTAGATTATGAATCTTTCTCAATATTTGCAGGACTTCTTCATAAAGCCGCCGGTTCTATAAAGCGGGTTTAACGTGTTTATGGACGAATCGTCCACATGCGTAGTTTGACGTCACAACGATTTATCCCTAGTTCATGACATAAGACTATTGTGCTGCGTGTCTGATGCCTGTGACGTATGAACGGACGTCATACGTCAGGGTATGTATTTGCTCGTTCTGTTTCTCTAACCACTTCGCACTTGGTTTTCGCAGAGCCTGGATCACTTTTTGTTTAAAAGAAATCTGGATGTTTCTCCTCTAACTAGATACATATAGAGAGATTATGGCCAGTAAAATGAGTTTTCAAGATACGGTCACCGTCAGCACCCTGAGAGGTTTGATCCACCCCCTGTTCATCAACCTGACCTGGATGGAGTGGATGCGTCTGTCTACTGGAGACCCAACACGCAGCACCACCCGCGTTCTGGCCCAAATTTTGGAAGAGATCTTGGAGCTTTTTACATCAAACGTTCTGGATTGTCTTCCAAAGGACAAACGCTCCACTGAAGCCATTGAGGCGATTGTTGGGAACAAGGTGCCTGAAGCGTTTGCAAGAGATGCAAAGGTCTATGGAGACTTCAGTTCCGAACACACTAAGAACTTCAACAAATTAATCGTAGAATACGTGGTCGGTAGAGTCAGCTCCACCTCAGACTCCAACGACCCTACGAGAAGTCCCCTCGTGAATGATATGGTTGAGGAAACCAAAATCATAATAAAAGACCTTCACATCAGACTGCACGCTTCTGAAGAATCCAAGAGCGTTAAGAGGACTTCCTTCTTCTCAACGCTCAAAGATCTTCCAGGGAAGATCAGAGGATTCTTAACCAAATTCTCTTGCAGACATTCGGCAAAGGTTGCTCTAATGCCAGAAAAACTGCAAACTTCTTCCACTGAAAAGATGCTGACCCTGGGCAGCGAGGTGGAAGAAAAGAGAAAGTCTGCAGGACATTCTGGCGTCACACTGGAGCCATACTGTGAACCTGCAGTTGAAGGAAGTCCCGAAGCGAGACCGAAAAATCCCTGCATGCCATTCTTCGATCATCCAGGGTTCCTGTCAAGTGAAAGTCTGGAGGGAGAGGAATCAGAACAGGAGCCAAGTTTTGATGAAATCTCTCCGGTGGAGCCTTTCGATTCTCCAGATGACCTATCTGATATTGTCGATCCAGAATACTGTCTCTCCAAAGATGTGCGGGTTTTAAACCCGAAGCAAACTTTTGGGGAAGACTTTGTTCTTCCAGGACAAGTATCAGATTGGGAGATGGACGAATTTGAACCGGAGCTATGGTTTGAAGAAAGCTCTCCTGACGAGGGGCTTTTTATCATAGCACATCCGGGGGCACAGGAGTTCAGGCTGTATCCAAAGCGCATTGACTTTCCAACTACTTTGTCTCCTATTAAGGAAGTTTCAGAGAATTCCTCTGATTCATCTGGCATCTCAAAGTCTGATGGACGGTGAGAAGTCAGCTTCCTCAGTGGAAACAAAGGAAGATGAGAAAGATTCATTGTCTTTGTTGATACACTGCCTGATTGCCCAGGCCACTAAACCTTCAGGGTTTCACTTGTCTCTTGAGGATGTTGGTACCATTTTTAAACGGTTCTCAGAGAAAGTTTGGGATGAAGTTCAGGGGAAGACATTGATGGTGACCCAGAAACAATCTCAGTTCACAGCCTCCCCACAGGGAGGAGGCGAAGAAGAGCTTTAGGAAGGAGATGACGAGGAGCTTCACCTCGGAGGAGGCGAAGAGGAGCTTCAGGGAGGAGGCGACGAGGAGCCACAGGGAGGAGACGATGAGGAGCTTCAGGGAGGAGGTGACGAGGAGCTTCAGGGAGGAGGCGACGAGGAGCTGCAATGAGGAACCGCAGGGAGGAGGCAATGAGGAGCTGCAATGAGGAACCGCAGGGAGGAGGCGATGAGGAGCTTCAGGGAGGAGGCGACGAGGAGCTGCAATGAGGAACCGCAGGGAGGAGGCGATGAGGGGCCACAGGGAGGAGGCGACGAGGAGCCACAGGGAAGAGGCAACGAGGAGCCACAGGGAGGCGACGAGGAGTCATTTACTGGGGCAGTCTATCGGCGAGGTGTTAATCTACAAAAAGAAGTTACCTACTTAGTGAATGATGAGTGTGTTGGTTTTCTCTCCGGGTGCTCCGGGTTTTTCCCAAAAACAGAAATATGTTCAGAAGACCCAGCGTCCATGTTGGGTTCATTGATGTATCAACAGCAATGAGTGAGTGTGTGTTTTAGCATTTCTGTCTGTGTATTCATTTGATTGGTAGATTTTGTAAAATCTACACAGAAATCCTTCTCTTTAATATTCTGAGTGAATGCTGAGTGTTTTGTTTGTTCCTTTTTTCTTATATAGGTTTTCTCTGGGCACTCCAGACTTCCCTTTGTGAAGACTGTGCAACAGACCTCTGTCAGAACCAAAATAGTTCTGGTTAGGGTCAGGTGTTAGCATCACAATGAAAACCAGAACATTTTGGAAGGAATTTAAAAGAGGCCTGCCACAGCGTTTTGACAGCTTCTGTTCTAAAGCTGAAAATTTGTCACATTGGTAAGGTCAAGTAAAAAATAGCCAATACCATGTATTACATACATGCTATTATATCATTATTATATTGACTAACATGTACTAACTCCATTCAATGTCCTAGCATTAGTGTTTAAACTAAAGTTAGCTAAAATGCTATGGTTAGGTTGAATGCTGTCAGTAGCATGATATCACCAGGACTTTGACCTGCATTGACTTGCTTCATTTAGTGTGATAAACATAGCTAATAAATAAAAGATGAACATAAATGCTTTTTAGTTACTAGGCTAATGTTAACATGAGGGCTATCATTAGCATATTGAATTACTAGCATGTTGATACTACCAGTAGGATGAGGGTTATCGCTAGCATGTTGACTAACTCAAAATTTTAGGCACAAAACTAATGTTAGCATGAGAGCAATCACTAACATTTAGAGCAAATAGCATGTTGTTGCTAGCAGTAGGATGTGAGTTATCAGCAGCATGCTGGCTAACAAAAATTACTCTATTGTGTGCTGTAGCGTAAACTACAATTAGCCAAAATGCTAAGCCTAGCTTAAATTCTGCCAGTAGCATGTGTGATGTCACCAGCATGTTAATTTACATTGACTTAATCCATTCAGCATGATAAACATAACTAATAGATAAAAAAATTATATAATGCTTATTTTGGTACAAGACTAATGTTAGCATGAGGGCTATCACTAGTGTGTAGAGCGACTAGCATACTGACACTACCAGTAGGATCTGTGTTATCACCAGCATGCTGACAAATATGGTTTAATGTGAAAATTGCACTAATGTTAGCGTAAATGCTTTCAGTAGTATGTTGGCTTACATTGAGTTACAACACTCACTATGGTAAACATGGCTAATAAATTAAAACTCAGCAAAAATGCTTATTTTAGACATAAGGAAAATGTTAGCATGAGCGCTATCACTGGCATATCCAGTGACTCATGAGTGGCCAGCATTTTGATACTCCCAGTTGGTTGAGGGTTACCTCTAGCATGTCCACTAACATAAAATTACTCAACTCAATGTGAAGAGTAGTGTGTAAGTTAAAATGATCAAAAATGCCTTTTGGGGCATAGTTTTTTTTTCTTTTTTACCTATTAAGTTGCCATGGTAACTCCAAATGGCAATAGAAGTAAGAGTTTTTTTTTAAACTTTATTTCAAACACATAACATTAACATACATAGAGGATCTTAAACACAAAGACAAATATCACAATATAAAAAATAAGAAATAATCACAGACATTGACGGTGTTGGTTTTAAGTCTTGCAATTTTTAAAGTAGAAAGAAAAAAACAAAAGTTAAATAAATATATACATAAATTGGTCAATTAAAATAATGTGTCATTTTTCTACCATTAGCAAAAAGTGTCAAAAATAAATACAAATACATACAATAATGGGTCAATTACAGCATCAGAAAAATAAAAGTAAGAAATGTAACAGGGGAATCTGCTGAGATAACGTTAAATTCCTCAAGAAGAGTTAATGTTTTTACAAGTTTCTTAATATTAAAGTTAAGTTTTTCAACAGAGGCAGTGTACATTTTTAAATCAGTTTCTTTAAAATTATTAAAAGAGGGGATGATATGTCATCATGTGGACATATTTTACAAGGATTATTGATTTATGTATATTTAATGTAAAGAAGAGGTTGAATTGTTAAGGTATCCTCCAGATGACCTGGTGTTGCAAGTGATGCACAGGCAGAAAAATCCTGTACTACCAATATCTGTGGATCACAGATGAAGCGAGTTTTTTGGAATGTTCTATGGCAAGACCTCGTTTATTCTGACACACATTTTCAAATAAAGAAAAAATACATAAATAAAATACAATTACAATATAATTCAAACTCTGTCAACAACATCCGGAATCTTTATAAATAAAATAAAATAAATGCACAAACAAAATAAACATCATAACAACACGTTCTCAATTAAGGAAAAGAAAACAAATACAATTATTATACAATTCAGTCAACATTTGGAGTCCTCATAATGTAGGAAAATAAAACATGCACAAATAAAACAGCATAATATCAAAAAGAGAAGAAAATCTGATCCTGAGTTACCATGACCAAACCGAGAAAAATATATCATCTACAAACAGTAACTACCAACGTTTGGCCGTTTCAACCGTTTTACTAACGTCTGCTAGCTATAGCTGTCTCAGCAGTTATACAGGAGATTAAGTTTGTCGCATAAAAATACAGATTTCTGAGAAAAAAATACTATACCAAACATTACCCAAATACCAATATGGTCCCTAAATACAAATATAACAGTGACTAATTAAGTAATTTAAACAAATCCGAAATCACAAAGACTCCAACAACAACAATCTTACGACGCAGATCAAAACCCAGTACAAATTTGTCCAAATCATACACGTAAGTCACACGAAACACTACAAAACTACTCTCAATATATTTACAGAACATTTTAAAGAAGCTGTTTTTATGGGCTTATAAGAGTTGTCTTTTATCCTGTGGATCACAGAGGAAGCGAGTTGTTGGAATGCTACTCTGGCACATTTTTGCTTATTCTGAGCTGCGCAGGTGTGATTCACCATAAAGTGGGAGGTTTTAATCATCACTTCATGTCAAGAAAATCTGCTTAAGAGTATAAGCCACCACATAAATGATTTGTATTCCAATGCATTATATATGTGTGTGTGTTTTCTTAGACTGAAATTGACCGAAATACCATGTTAGATGAAAATAAATAAATAAATAAAAATAAAACGGAACCAAAATGCAGACAGTGTTTCACCGGGGGGCCTAAAGTGAGGAGCCCCGCCGTCTCGCTCCTCAGACGGAAGAGTTTGGGGAAAAACATGGCGGTTGTTCCTTCATTCACTGAAGCTGTTCGTGTTTACATGTTAGTAATGTGAAGCTGGTGAAAACTGTCCCCCCCAAAATGTAAAGTGACAAGTTAATTCGGCTCTGATTTCGCAATCACATGCTTAGACGTTAAAAAACAGTGATTTCTGTCTTAATCGGAGTTAGCGAGATTTTAGCTTTAACGGCCGTCTTAGAGATTGTTACGTGTATCTACAAGCTCCTTTCCCTGATCTAACGGTGGTTTCCTGACATGTGTTGTGTTATCAGTTAAAAGAAAGAGTGCTTAATATGTAGAAGTTACTCCCAGCTACATGTAATCAGTTTCAAATATTTATTATAGATGTTACAACGTTCCCCCACTGTGTAATCGATTTCACTGTACAGTCAGCTATAATTATTCAAAGCCTATTAGAACTAAATTTGGTAATCTAAATTCGTCCATGTTAAAACCAATAACATGATTAATTCTTTCATAATTATTACAATTCAAAGAAATTAGTACCCTTAAATTGTGTCTGACTTGAGAAATTGGTGTTCTTTTTATGTAAATCTGGGAGATTTAAACTTATAGTTGAATTGTTTTGATTTAACCCTTTGATGCTGTTCACTGAAGTGTATGCTATGTGGTTGTTTTAGAGCAACAAAGGACACTTGGACATGATTGCAGAAAGGAATATTCATTGTGTGATTTTGTGATTTCGAGAATTTGTAAAAATCTTTTTTACTATTTCTCAACCCACTACACGCAATAAGTAATACATTAATTAGACGGATAGTAAATTAAATCGAGCTCAATAGCCTTAGTGTCAAGTGAATGATGAGTGTGATATTTGTTCTCTTTGATGTTATTTGGGTTTTCCCTGGGCACTTCAGTTTCCCCACAAATAAAAATTAAAAAATATGTCAAATGATCTGCAGCCATGAAGTCCTGCAGGAGGCTGTTAATCACCCACAGGTGTGGCAAAAGAGAAACAACTGAAACATGCAGGGCAGGAGGTCTGAGGACCGGGATTGAGAAACACTGCTAGAGCCATTGAGTGAGTGTTGATTAAAGTCAGTAAATGTCAAAACATCTAAACTTCCTTCAGCTAAAGAGTTTGAGAGAACAGATTTTTTTTATTTATGAGCCTCATTTTTCCACAGAAACTTGGAAGAGAATCACATTCAGATTAAAACAGAGCGATGTGCTGCCCTCTAGTGATGAGAAAAGATTTGACCAGAGGCGGTCCTAGCCTGTTTGGCGCCCCGTGTCCACCACCTTCCTGGCGCCCCCATCGCCCTGTCATTAGACGACATCGCATCTGTCGTCTAATGACAGAATTAGACGAGGGGCGTCTAATTCTGTCATTAATTAAATTAACTCCATTATGCAAATTAAATGAATGATGCTTAAGAAACAGCACATCAGACCAAATCAAAACTTTGTTCAGTTTCTCATTGTACCAAAGTGGAGCGAGGTGAGAACTAAAAGTCAGAGTTATGGAACATTTCCTCATTATTCCAGTACGATCGCTCACGTCTCTGTTGTCCCGGATAAACCAGCAGCTTCTTGGCTCCGGGGCCCGCGACACGCCGTTTATCAAACCTGGCGCTCCTCAACAGATTTATTTTATCTGCTCACAGCAGCTGGAAGTGGCAGCCACACAGCATACAAATGTCTGATGAGGAAACAACAAGAATGGTGAAACGCCATCAGGTCGCAGGCGGAGCTGGGTTAGCATCCTGCAGAGATATGACCTGCTACTTCCTGTTAGCTCAGCAGAGATGAAGGCCAACCTGACGCTCCGCACTAATCAGGTGAACCAACCCGACTCCTGCTGCTGACCACACAGCCGATTTTGGCCCAACCTTTGGGCCAAAATCATGGAGTCAAAATACTCAAAAAATGTAAAAATAACTTTAAAAGTTAATCAAACAGATACAGTATTTTTTTTGTAGGAAATGAAGGTTATTCATCATAGATCCAAAACTGAAAAAAGATTTAGCACATTTTGTTTATTGAAATAAAGGCATTTAGTTTTCAAATTGTTTTGTCATCAATCAAACAAATGAATCATTAGCTATAAGAACAGGATTTGGGTCACATTCTTTCAAAAAACTTACTATATAAAGTTTAATTAAAAAAACTGATTTGAATGGAAAGACGACAATCTACTTTTATTAAAACTTGGTTATAAAAACAAATATTTTGTGTCGTACTTAACATATTCCATTGTAAGAAAATGATAATGGTAATAATTTTACCCTGATCAGTAAATTAAAAGTATCCATCTGCATCAGCCTCATGTACTGGACAGAACAAAAATCAGTTGAAGAACCACAAATGGCCCCTGGGCCGCCCTTTGGACACCCCTGCCTTAATGAATCTTAATGAAAATGTTTTTATTTACATTCAGAAAGGCAACAAACTGAAGAGACTCGGCATTATATTCCTGAAGTTAAATAACTTAAAAGCTTTAGAGTAAAAACTAAACATAGGTTATGGTTTATGTCGTACTTAAATAATGTGTTTAATGAAAAAAATGTTTTTCAGAACCTCCAAAACTTAATTCAGAGCCTTTTTTAGTTTTCCAGACTGAATGAAATGATTTATTGATGTTACTCTGGGTGATTCTTTTTTGCGGCAACATTTTGGTCTCAAGATTTTTGAAAAAAAAAAAAAAAAATATTAATGTTTTAAGTTTTAAGTATTTTGTTACAACACTGACATGTTTAACAATAAGAAATTAATAATGGGCAAGCTCAGGATTGGATAAATTAATAATTACATGTGTTTTTTTTTCACCATTGTCTCTGAATGTGTTCCACCCTGTTATGAACATTTACATATAAGCCACAAATAGTTAAACATTTAAATTTTGAAAAATAATGACTTTTTCTTAAAAAGAGTTTGTTTGCATCTCTCTTTTTTGTTTGCTGCATTTTATTTGCTTTTTGTTTGCTGCATTTCATTTGTGCGCGTGTCTTTTTTTTGTTCGCATCTTTTCTCTGTTGCTGCGCATTTGCACCTGTCGGCCACCGTACGTTTCAGACCTCACCTTAAAATAACTTAAACGTGTGTAATAAGTTTCAAGTGAAGGAACAGTTTATGTGATGCTCTGATCTGGTTGCCCTGATTCCGTTACTTGACAAAGATATTTTGTTAGATAACAGAACAAACCCTTTTTTACATGAATGAGAAGACTCGATTATTCACGTTTGGGAACTTCCTCCGAGCTCCCAGTTAACCAGCAGGGGGCGTTCAAGCACCGTAGTTTAAGTGGAAGGAGTGAGTGGACGGGGTCGTAGCTGACATTGGGGTTTGACAGAAGCAGCAGAGAAAAGCCTGGGGGGAATCACCCTCTCGGTGTTGGTGACGCCGTGGAGCAGCTAGCACCTCTGAAAGGCAGCAGCAGCACATAAAGTCCTGCTGGCTGCTCTGTCAACTCACTCAAGGAGCAAAACACAGGCCCAGCCAAAGCTGCTTCAGACTAACACCCTGCTTCCCAATGACGTCCCACCTGAGCCACCAGCTGTGACTGGAGCATAGCAGCCTGCTCTGAATGCTAATGAACAATAAGGGTAAATTACTGCCAACTGGGAGGAGGTCTTTTTTTTCAGTTAGTTATTTATTTATTTCATGTGCGTTATTTTGACATAAAGGTTTTGAATGAAAAGGAAAGTCCTTTTATTTTTCCAACCCGTGAAGAACTTTCATACCTTTCTCTGAATTGAACATATTAATACCTTAAAAATCATTGAGTCAAGTTAATACAAACTCGAAGGCATGGATGAATTCCACTCCCCTAAATACTTAAAAAATTATCTGAACTGCAACGTGGAAGAGCAAAAATAAAAGATGCTCACATCCTAAAACACATTTCCCTGCGTTTCATGACGACCTCGTGCTAATCATGAAATATACATGACTTCTTTCTAGAACCCATCAACCCTGCCCTCACACTTTTAGTTTTCTTCACCCTCCTACCCCCCTCGCTTTAAATCAATAAGCCATTTAATGTGCACGGTAAACAAATATGTCACAATTAACGTTGTTCCAACAGATATTAAAGTTTTAGGATATTAAAATTTTATGCTTTTTTTTTTTGTAGAAAAGTGGGGAGTCCTTGCAGCAAAGTGAGAGCTGCATAAACATCTCCTGTGACTCAATCTGTAGGATTTACATGAACATGTTGCACAGATGCGCAACCACAAAATGAAACATTGAATGTAAACTCTTGTGAGATTTGCATATTAATAAAACATAGTTGGAATAGCTGTGTTTCCATTACAAATGTACACAAAACTTTGTCGATATTCTCCTAATGTCAAAAAAAATTGCAATTGCGATGTTTCCATTGAATAAGAAAATAATTTAAATCACTCACAAGTTTGTTCACGTGATAAGTCATTAAAAAACAAGCTGCACCATTGTCCTCCAACTACTTCCCGTTGTGTTCTTATTTGCGGTTTATACCAGTGGCAACATTCTGTTGTTGATCACATGATTTGAATGATACGAAGAAAGTGTTTCCATTGCAGTTTTGCGAAACGAATCACTTCCAACATGGCCAACAAACCCCCACTTCTTCCCGAGTTTTTTCGAAATTGGCATGTTTCTAGTTGAGCAAATTTATTTTCGAAATGTCAAATTGTGCAATTGTATCGTCAAGGGAAATGCAGCTACTGACACCAAATAATATATGTATATTTTTTAAAGTTGACCTGGACAGAATGCACAGGTTTCTGCATTAAACATTCACAAAATTACATAAATAACAACAAGCCATGGACATATTTGCAATGGCTGGCTCCAGAAGTGAGAGAATAAGCTTCAATTCTGAAGGAGAAGCAGAAAGGACACAGAAATTAAAAGAGCTAATGATGAGTGAGTGGGTGCAGCTGTGGAAAGAAGCAGGTAGTGACGAATGAGAAAATAATTAACAGTTGCGATGGGGAGAATAATGGTTGGAAAAATTGAGAGGGTCTAAAAGAATGAAAGGCAGTGAATAGAACTCGACTCTAGAGTTCTACTCTAACAAAAATCCAAAAAACACAAAGGAGAATAACTGAATCAACACAAGGACTCAACTAAAATAGTAAAATATAAGAAAGCAATAAAATATCAAAATAGAAAATATCCAAAAATATCTGAACTACAGAATGACTTTATACGTACGTGTTTATAGTCTCACACAGATGGACTCTACTTGTTCAGGTTCCATCTGAAGGAATAAAGTCAAACTGAATTTCCTCTAGATGCATCCGAGTAAAAGAGGATTTTCAAATTTTTAATTGTAAAAAGTTTAAAAACTCAACTTTCTTACCTCTCCACAACTCTGCAGTACACTATGTTGGTACATCGTCTAGAATCTTTATTGAAAACTGATTATTTTAGTTGTACAGTGAGTGACACAATGTGTAAAAAAAAAAAAAAAAACAATCAGCAGAGCGATACTGCAGGTTGCTGGTTTCAGACTTAGCTGAAGCATTGCTGTTGCTCCGTGGTCAGGTGTCAGGTTCTTTAGCTGCTGCTTTAAATGCAGCGTTCGTATGTGCATAATTGGTTGTTACAGGTTGAAACTTTATTACTGCTAAATGGAGACAGATGATTCGCCGTGACGCCCCCCAGAGGGAAAAGCTGAAAGAGGGAAAAGCTGAAAGAGATAAAGACACATTGAAACTATTTTATTCAATGAGGAAAGCCATCATAATTCTGCTTACAGTCACTCCTGACTGCAGATTGGCAAACGGCGCAAAACAGTCATTACATGAGATTTGTTCCTTTACACATATATGAACTGGAAATATGTAAAGAGGCACAGAACATAACGTTTTCCTGGGGGAGACATGGTTATTTCATCCTCGACAAATATCTTCACCAAAGGACTTCATAACCACACTGTGAAGATGACTGGCAATAATAGAAGATATGCACTGTGGAGAGCAGAATGAAGAATTGTTGACCTCACATTAGTAGGTAGGTGCAATCTTATTGATTCTCATCCTGGATAAGCATGTATGGTTTGAATTTTTATTTACCAAACTATTCAAAAAGGGAATTAAAAGCAAAAAAAAAAAAAAATTACCATTATTTCGGACAATAAAATTAGCCAGTTAAAGGAGCAATATTATGTATTTTTCAGCCACATAGTGCCATGTTGTAGCACAATCAAGTGATTGTGTTGGCTTCAATTGGTGTATATATCAAATATAACTCAAAAGAATTTTGACTTTGTAATTTAATGCCTTGAAATAGGGTCTCTTTCACTTTAAGAAGCTCTTGCTTTTTCTGAAAGTCCACCTTCATGAAGTTGTCACAACATGGCTCCTCTATTAACCCTTTAGCAATGTTTTTACCAGCGTTGCCCCGAGACATAGCTCCTATGACGAGCTCTGTAGATGTTCCACCAGGTGTTTGCTAATTGCTGCTGGCTAGTCTGAGGAGCTGATAAGGAAAAGTAACGCTCAGAAACTTGAAGGATTGGAAACTTCAGCTTTGAGGATCAGCTTCGTCCTCGAAGGTGGCGAAACGTCCGCTAAGGCTTTTTGCACAGCTGAGTCACGGAGATTAAAGGATATCTCTAACATGACCTGAAAGAATCAAAGCAACACACCAGGTATGTTTTCGATGAGGGAATGACATTACAGCATGACGTAAATCTCAAAATTGTTGATTTTACACAATACTGCCCCTTTAAGATGTCAGTTTGTCTCCTTTTAGACATCAGAACTGGAAGTTTTACCTTTTAGATAACCACCACCTGTTCTAAAGGCAAGGGGCTGAGCGTCTTCAGAGAGAGCTTAATGCAGCTGGAGACGGGACCTTCTCTGATTAACTCCTCATCCTTGAAGGTTTATTGTAGGTCAGGGTGATTTCTCGGAGAATTAAATATGCATATAGCTCGGCTCTGCACTTTGCTAATCAGATTTCAACCTGATAGCAGCAGGCAAATGGGTGAGCGCTGGAGAAAAGATGACAGCAGGGCTCGCAAATTAGTTCAGTCTGATCTGAAAACCCTAAAAAGAATATTCAATACTTAAGATGCCAAAAAATCTGATCACCCCCTACCCCCCCAAATATGTTGTCTCATTTTGTCAATTTAATTTTACAAACTTTGACATGTTTTGTCAGATTGTGATGGTAAACCAAGAAGAAATAGCGTCTAATCAAAAGGAAAATTATTTTTTCCAAACATAAACCTGAAAAGTGAGCTAGCTTGTGAAACAATATCCCATTAGGACTGTGGAGGACACTGAACCCGTCTTACTGAACCAATGATACCCAATCAACACTTTGCAGACTGACCTTAAAATCTGAAGAAATACAAAGCTGGGTAAACTTTTATCGTTTAAAACCGGTGTATTCAGTATGAGGTAGTCCACTACAGTCTGGAGGATGTTATGAGGCTCTATGCATGAATGCCCGAACATGAAAACATTCATGTAAACTCGTCCAGAACACGCGTGCTTCTTCATGCACCAGTGGTGATGAGGAACAGAGGCATTCAATCCCCCAGACGGGGTAAGTTATCAACCGCGTTGATTTTAATCCTGGACGACAGAGTGTGACCGCAGCGAGAAAGGAGGACGACACCGGCCCCGTGTGCTCTCTAATAGACGGTCACACCTTTCAGACCGTGCGAGATGTGAAATATTAAAGCGGCTGAGTCTTGAGCCCAGCCTCATTTTCCTGCATTAATGCTCGGTGCTAATTTTAAGCGTCCCTCTGCTCCTGGAGTCTTGACTTCCAGCAGTTACTGGTAGCAACAATCCTTCCACGGCTACTGCTCTCTCAAAGTAGTTCAACCCCCTAATCATCTGGTCTCCGTAGGGCTTCCGTAGTTTGTCGTCGCTATCAGGTGTGCTTGAAACAGATCACCTCAAATAGGATTGGCAAAGTGTGAAAACTTGTTTCTGCCACTCTGGTAAAAAAAAAAGAAAAGAAAAAAAAAAGATATTGAAATTTTGAGATTTTTTTTTCTTTTTCTTTTACCTGAGTGTAGGAAACAAGTTTTCATAGTAATGAGTTAAGAGAAACGATCTTTGTTTTGCATAATCAATGAGAAGCTTACAGCGCCCCCTAGGGGACGTGGACGTTTTTGAGTTATCGCGTGGTAATGAGTCATCTGACAGTTTTGATTATCTCTCTTTTGTGTTGGTGGTCTGAATGGGGCCACCGTATTAAAGGGCCATTATACAGACAGACATAAACATGCAGTGAATAAATCGATTTTCAATCACTTTTTTGCACCAAAGTGTTAAGAATAAACACGTTTTCAGTGAGGCTCTTTAAATGTGTATAGATTTGAAATTTGAAAATGACATTTGTGACTGTGTACAAAATAGACCAGCAAATATTGCAGTAAGCAAAACTTATTGCGAGGTAACGCAAAAGAAAAAAAATTCGCTTTGTCCCTACAGGACTGCGTATGTAAACAAGAGGGTCCACCCCTTCAGCTTCCAGTACTTGTAGACAACAGCACCACATGCTGACGAAAACAAGAATCACAACCAGTACGAGAAATAAAATCAGAACAGGATTTACAAAATATGTATTTACAGGTACCCATTTTTCATCTGGTTATATATAACATGGGGAAAAATACGTCTACATCAATATCATGGAATTTTCTGTACTCAAAACATTCTTGCTGAGTATCTTGCTGAGAAGTGACTTGTAAGTTGGTTTTGTCTAATTTAAAGTGTACTAAGATATTTATAGTAGAAAGTAGATTAAAAAAAACTTGGTAAGTTTTTGTGGTTTTGCAGTGAAGCACAGTTTATGTTAGTAAGTCAAAAAATTTGGGATGTGTGAAGTTATTAAGCAGTGAAGAGTTGATTTTGTTACGAAATGTGACAGAACGTTACAATACCAATACCAGCTTTGTTCATAAAGCACCAACTATCCACAAGACTAAAAATAACAAATCAAACAATCATTCCATTAGCTGAAATAAAACATAAAAACATTCAAGAATTTAAAAGTCTACATTTTAAATGGTGTCAAAGGTCAGGAAAGCAGGAGATTTCTAAACAGACAGGGCAGAGGCCTGTCTGATGTCTGAGGGAAGGTCTTTTCATAATTCAGGAGCTGCTGCAGCAAAAAGCACGGCCTCCTCTGAGCTCTCGCTGCGTCTTCGCCACTCATGACATTAGCTTTTGGAAGACGTTTCGATCTGGAGTGTGTTTCCCAGAATCCCCTGCAAGCAGCATCCAGTCTTACATATTCACAATAAGTAAACATTATCCTCCCCACGCCTCTCAAAAAAGTGGGATTCTTCAAAAGCTGAACACGCCGGTGTGAACGTTATCCAGAACCTGCCTGAGCAGAAAAGCCCCGAACTTTAGTCAAATTCTTCACATTACTCTATGACCCTGAAGAAAATATCCAGTAAATATTTAATAGGCCTCGATGATGGGTGCCGTCGGCAATATTCTGACGGCGTGTTTGCAGATGAGAGGTGTGGGTGAGTGTCCTTGGAGCGGAGAGACGGTTCAAGGAGAGACGAACCTTGGAAAGCGGGAGTCGAGCTTGTTAGCCCGACGGACGGAGCTTTCTTCCGCATGAAATTTTCTCGGCTAATTGGACGTTATGAGGATTAATGTGCGTGTTTCACGCCTCATGATTTGGTCTCACCGAGCCACAGGGCTGTGACGTCTGACACCGGCTGCTGTCCTCACAACACGGAGACTGAGTGATCGCTGGGAACCAATGGTTGTGTTTCGCTCTGCAGGATCTGCACCTTGACTTTGTCGTGATTGAGTCTAAATGACCCCAGAATGCAAATCCAACTGTTTGTGTCACACTGATTGATGCTGCTTCCACGACAACCAGTCACCCATTTGAAGGTGTTGGCAATAGATGCGTTTCCGTCAACCGCATAAATGCACAATTTGACCTTACGGAAATAAACTCCGCTTTCAGGAAATCATCACAACAACATTCCTGTAATAAGTATTTACCACAGCACTGGACTGAGAAGTAGGTCATTTAATGACTGATGGTTAGTTCCTCCAGGTGTTTGCTAATTACTGCTGGCTAGTCTGAAGGAGCTGAGAGGGGGAGTCACAGAGGAGGGTTACTCCCAGGGCAAACCTGTCCATATGAGGGACTTTGTGGATGGATGGATGGATTAAATTTACTTTTCACTCTCAAAGTTTCCCTCCGGTTCTGCCAGCTGGGTTAAATCAGGGTACACCGAGTCTTTCCACAGGCTCTTCACTCTTCCAGTCCTACCTTCCATCTTATTCACACACTGCCACGGATTCGAGAACACACACATCTCCACAGAGTGATGAAATATTTAAACGTCAGCTCTCGTTCGGAAGGTGCAATGACACGCATGGTGACAACAGGGGTCATGAAGGGTGCAACGTAGCTAGCGCACATATTGTGTGGGTCGGTGTGTGTGTGCGTGTGTGTGTGTGTGATAAGTGATACCAAATCATTGGATTTATGCAGCTTTTTTCCCCCCTTAAGATCTTTGGCTAGTTTTGATATAGTCGGAGCTGCAGGCATCAAAAGAAGAGTGCAGTGGAGAAGTCAGATGAAGTTTTCTGTTTGTCTCATCTGAGTAAGAAGACTCCAGGTTGAATCCTGCCCAGGGCTTCTCTGCATGAAGCTTGTATGCTTTAACTGTGCTAAATGGCAAAATGTTGCATCTGCGATGAAAAACAGTTGTCACTCATGCGCTGAATTATTGTGTGGAGGTGTTGACTGAGGAGTCGCTTATATGGGACAACGCTGTGACCAAAGTCTGCATTGATATGACATTCAGGAACGATCCGATTCTTCTGGACGGATCTTTACTGATTAAATTTATTTCAGTTCTTTAAAATCTAGGTGTTTTATGTGAATGTGGATCATTCAGATCAATTTGAGAAGCAATTTTGATAGGTAAAACTTAATTTTTTTGTGTCACCTTGGGTAGGTGGTCTTGACTACAACTATGCTACGTGGCTCCTCGCATGCATGTCCTCCCTCACCCACCTTCTTTTCATCCCCTTTCTGTTGGATTTCTTTCAAAATAAAAGCCACTAGTGGCAAAAAAGTGAAGTTCATGCTATGTTAGGAAAGGAGACGAGATGTTTCCATCCCTGAAATTATGATGCATAGAATCACATATCTAAGTCTAAACTATGTTACAGAGAGTAAACATAATAAAAACATGCTTTATCTGTGGCATTGTTCATTAAAATGGCACATTTCTAATGTATTAAAATTAAATACGATCAGTTCACTTAATGATATTGTATTAGGGATTAGGTAATACATTCAGGAAGTACTTTTACTTTTAATACTTAAGTATTTTTAAAAGCCAGTACTTTTTTACTTTTACTTAAGTACAAATGTTAATGTGGCAGTTTTACTTTTGCTTGAGTACATTTTTGTCTGTGTATTTGTACCTTTACTTAAGTACATTTTTTGAGTACTTTCTCCACCACTGATCTTGGCAGTGAGCAACCCGACGAACCTGACAACCATTTCCTGCAGGATTCATCTGCTGCCTACTGATTGGTTGCCTGTTTTCTCTGGCTCTCCACCGGCGATTTAGTAAGTCTGTTTTTCATTTTAATTTTCAAGAACTTTCTTTTTGCAACTAAAATATATCTGTTCTTAACTCTTTCACAAAACCCACACCATGACAGTTGCTGACACTTGGTGCACATTTAATGTCCAAAGTTAAAGTAATAAAAAATTATAAAGTGTTTTAAGACTTTCAAAACTTTATTTCTGGTAGAGCTTGGATAACATCATGAAAACATGGAAAGCACTGAAAAGTTGTCTTTTTTATGTTCTGGAACAGAAAAGGTCAAAATATTTGTGAAATTACAGATGCTGTGTGACGTGTTGGATGGCGTTGAATACGTTCCTTGTCAGAAACATGTCTGGTGGCTTCTAAAACCTTTCTGAATTTTCTGGAGTCAATTTTTGGTCTCAACCTTGTCCTGAGAAGTTTATAATTCCAGTACGTGTTTGGCCACTTCTTTTTGCCCAGGTATATCTGTAGAATGTGCTTTTCTATTGACTTGTTGAAAAATGCATAGAAACCCAGTGGAAGATGTGCTCTCAAAGGCAGCATGTTGCAGCGTTGTGCATTAATGCTGCCGTCACTGAAGTGTAAATGAGGCTCTCCAAGGACACAGACTCAACTGCATACCACGCAGACTGCAGAGATTTCTCTCAAAAGCAGCTAAGAACACTGATTTAATCTGTTTTTTAAAACATGTAGCAATCAACATAATTTCCCTAATTAATCTGCTGCTCATTTGGTTCAGTCAGAAATTACCAGGGGATGTTTCCCAAACAGAGAATATGTGTTCATAGGTTTCCAGGCTAGGCCTGTGTCTGTATTCCTGAAGATGTTTAACAGAGTTGTAAACTACTAAAATATATTGGATTGTTTCAGTTTTCAGTAAGTTCTACAGTAAAACAACGGTAGTAATGCTGGGTTGGCACTGTTTCCTAAAATCGGGTACACTTTTGGGCAAATGTGAGACAGGTTTTTGCTTTTTGACTTGGAATTCTCCTACTGATGCCAATGTTGTTTGGTGGCTTTCAAATGTTGACCTTATCTTAGGCCAGTAAGGCCTGAAGTGTTTTATATGTAGATTATTTTTCCAAGTTGTTTTTCCCATAGCTTCTTCAAGTTCGACTTCAAGTTGGACTAATTTGTCTGTAAAAGTAGCACAGACAAATTAGCACAGTGGTATTGGCTATCTTAGAAACCGACCTGTACCTTCTCCCTCCACATGATTTATGTCACTACGTCAAAAATGGCATTTCCTCTGATACTGGAACAGACTTCAAAGCGTTCAAAAGTCTAGATGCTAATCTCTTTTTCGTACATGCGAGGCTACATGATGATTTTTTAATTAATTTTTTTTAACCATGGTTACCAATGATTAGAGGTGTACTTTTGCCATAAAGCTACGTTTGATTGCATTTTAATAGTCTTATAAAGTATAGGAACGTAAATCTTTTTGACTAGGAAAAAAAAAAACGTTGACTGCAATTCCACAAATATACCAAGACCTGTCAGTCTTTTACAATAAAATAAGTTTTATATTCTTGTCTGATTTTCAGAGCTCTGATTTTATTTTTTTATTTATTTTATTTTTACAGTGAAATCAACTAAATAGGCTAACAACTGTTTCATTGATGAGCTTTTCTGGTGTTGACACATGTTGTTTGGATGTCAGTCATGGCGGTGTGGGTCACTTTCTGAAGAGCTGAATGTTGTATAGACATAGAGATTCATCATTCAGCCATGACGCTAGCGCTCAGTCATCAGAGGACACGTCATTATTTAGGTGTTGGAGCTACAAGCCCTGCCTACTTGAGTCTTCCTTCCTGTTGTCTTCTTCTACGTTTCCACCAGTAGTAACATTGGTTGTTGATCACGTGACTCGTGTCGTATGAGAAGTGTTTCCATTGCAGTTTTGCTAAATCTACTTTGATATGGTTTGAAAAATAACCTCATCCCAGCGCAAGAACTTTTTATCAAAAAATATGATTTTTTTCCCCAAATTGCTGCTTTTCTATCGAGCAAATTTTTGTAATTTCAATTTCCGCAATTCTACGGTCAATGGAAAAGTAACTACTGTTGCCAACAATGTAGCAATTGGATACGACTCGGTTTAGCTTGACTTTTGTCTTTAGCCAAACCTGTGAATTAAATGTAAAAACTTGTGCTCGTCTCTAGGAACCTTCACATTTACTGAGACACTTCTCACAATGAGAAACTTGGGTTTAGTTTGTAAAAACTCTCTCTGTGTGTTTGTGGACATGCATTCAGAATCTTTATGGTGCTGTTATGAGGTAAAACCTGGTTTTGGTGTGATGTTGATGCAACTCCTGCCCGTACTGCCATTAATTATTCAAACTGGCTGTGCTGCTGTGATGCCACCCTGGGAACTGATCTGAGGTTAGTTGAGCCAACAACTCTCTCCCCCTTCATCCCCGACCTGCAGCAACATCACAAGGGCTCACACGAGTAAATAATTCAAGACCATGCTTTCAGCGCCCAAACTGGTCACTAAAACCAGATATCTTTCTTTAAGGGAAAAAAGTTAGAATCCCGCAACGATAGTCAAATTTTTCTGTGCAATGCAGCAGGTCCAAATGTGTTGGTCTGTGTTGATTTTTGAATTTATACTGCTACAGTAGCAGAATGCCATGACATAATTCAGAAACTGGATCTGCTCAAGATTCTTGGATTCTAAGTTGTTATTTTTTTTTCTTTAAATCAGATTTATGACACAATGTAACCAATATTTGTACTTCTTCTACATGGGATAATTTAAAAGTAAAAAAAAATTAACGGTAACTATTTGGGTTATCTAGCCTGTCATAAGATGTGGCTTCATTTCTGAAGTCATATTTTCCCTATGATGTTCATTTATTAGTTAATAAATGTGATTCAAACTAAACATTTAATTAGCAAGCTAAGTATTCAGTTTTTACAAACTATTTTGACAGTGCAGCTTTACAAGCAGCACTCTATAAGCATATGCACTCTTAGAAATGGCTGTAAATTTACGGCGAAATTCCAGCAGTAACATACTGTTATTCCAAAATACGGTAGGATATTGTCAATTTGATGTCTTCTTCTGTTGTCACAATCAAGACTGACGACTGGCAGTAAACTACCGCAAAAATAATTGTACAATACAGTTTTTTTCCTAGGCAAGACATTTTACTTGTATTTGCAATCTTAGAGGACCAGCATTTGAAGACAATATTGAACAAAAAGAAAAAAATACTTTCCATAATAAATATTTTAGGGAATGAATTGAAATCTACAGAGCATAATCAACAGTGTTAGATTACCAGTCTTGGTGTTGTATGTTAAAAATACAATGTTAATTATAACACTTGTTTAGTCAAATTCAAAGATAGGTTTGTCAGTTTCCCTAAAGAGATGGTGTTTGCTAAAGAGTTGCTCCCACAATCGTGACGTCACGTGTTTGCCCGTGAGACAGCAGTATGGCGTCTTGTCTGGAGCTTATTCATAACAAGGTAAGTTCCCCAAAGCTATTAAAACATGCTCTTTATGTTCTCTCTTTAATGTATTTATGTAATGTAATGGTGTTGTATTGTCTCAATGTTTGTAACTCCCTGGCGGACATTATACCACAATGTATGCTGCGTTTATACCGTTATGTATTCTGTATCTCAATAAAGATCTATTTAAAAAAAACAAAACAAAACAAGATAAGTTCCATTTTACCGTTCTTTCGAAAAAACGGTAAACTACTGGCAGCTACAGACGCCAGAAGTTTACCGTTCTTTCACAGTATCTATACCGTACTTGCATTGACGGTAATCTACTGTCAGGATTAATTACGGTACAGCTACTGTGCATTTACAGTAAACTTCTGGCGTCTATAGCTGCCAGCATTTGACTGTAAATTTTCAGGATTATTTCTTAGAGTGTGGATAAACTGTAATAAAAGCCAGATGGGTACGGTGTTGGCAGATGTTACA
Source organism: Poecilia mexicana (assembly GCF_051168715.1). Taxonomy (NCBI): domain Eukaryota; kingdom Metazoa; phylum Chordata; class Actinopteri; order Cyprinodontiformes; family Poeciliidae; genus Poecilia; species Poecilia mexicana. The sequence continues at coordinate 5,222,851 of NW_028263387.1, forward strand.
CAAACAGTCCCTATGTACATTTAGCTCCAGATCAACAGAAACAGAACATGACATCAGTCTGGAAAGGTAAATCCTTGTTCACGTGGAAAACATCAGATTTCCCCTCCACAAAGTAAATCCTAATCCCAGGAGTCATGGTTCTAATCCAGCTCCGGTTCATAATTGGATAGGAAGAAGACAGACCCAGGGGGGGTGGGGGGGGGTATTATTTTGTTGACTCAAGTGTGAACTTTAACCCCCTTCTTTTACCACCAACATAGCCTGAAGTGGTCCAACAACATTATGCAGATAACTCTTTGGACTAATCGTTTTGGAGATTCCTTTGAGGTCATCTCATTATGTTGATCATTTAATTAAAAAAAAAAAAATTAAAACATCAATTTCTAGCTAAAACAACCAGAGATTGATCCAGCCTGATCCAAAATAGAATCCTCTGATCTAGATCTTGGTTTTATTGCTGAGAATAGACCATTTTCTTTGTTTTCAGTTTTCTTCATTTTAGCTGAAAACGATAAGTAATAAGCAAAGCAACCTTTCATTTAACAAGGAAAAACCATTTTGTGTTTTGGATCTACAATCCCGCTCCCACAGAAAAATCAGATTGCTGGCTTCACTAAAAATATTTCTTGCTTAGTTTATTGTTGAGTAGGTTGAAAAACTATTTTTTGTTTTTTGGCCCACAAGTACTTTTATACAATGTACAATCTCAACTTTCATTAAAAAAAAAAAAAAAAAAAAAAAAGAAATTATGAAATTCAGAAGTCAAATTTGCTGGAAAAAAACACTCAAATTCTGATTTAGATTATCTTCTCAAAACAAAACATTGAATTTGAATTGGAAAAATTTAAAAGATTTGCCAAAACAAAATCTGAAAATCAAAAATTTTCTCAATAAACTCAGAATATCTGTTAGATTTTTTTTTTTTTTTTTATTTACGGAAATTTCCACCTTTTTCTACCTACAACGGCCGTAAACGCAGCCGTTCTTTGGAGCTGACAATTTTGGGCCACGTGTCAAAAAGTTTGGACATCCCCGCGTTAGAAACCCCCCCACCGGCGGGTCCGTACATGTGAACCCCCCGCTCAACTCCGCCCAACCCCCACTGACTCCACATGAGGACGGACTGAGAGGAGCGGCGGCGGCTCGCTGCAGCTGCAGAACGGCAGATGGCACCGCTGCGCCGTTCCTGCGGACAGCTCTTGGCTCGGAGACGCGTCCACGTTGTTCACACTGTGCTTTCGCTCCACTTCCCCTCTTCAGCGTCCCACCCTCACTCTCTGCCTCTCCAGCTTCCAGTGTGCACCTATCCGTCTCCCACAAGCATCAGCTGCCTCTTCCATCAGTCTCCGCGCTCCTACGGCGCACAGAAATAAACCAGCAAGGCGATGGGAACTCTGCGCCCGGAACGAGCGGTCTCCGCGGCCGCCGCGAGCCTCTGCATCTTCCTGCTGACCGCCGCGGCGGTGTGGACGGCGCTGCCCGGAGCCGTGCAGGGGGACAGCGGGTCTTTTAGCCGGCGCGGCGGTAGCGGGGAGGATCGGACGTTTGACGCGGGCGGCGGCGGTGGCGGGGTGCCGCGCGCCAGGAGAGCCGCGTCCTGGGATAAACGGATGTCCCTGCTCAGCAGCTCGTTTGTGCTGAAAGGAGATGCGACGCACAACCAGGCGATGGTCCACTGGACGGGAGAGAACAGCAGCGTGAGTAACCCGTCCCGTCCCGTCACGAGCCGCTGGCTCCCCACCACCACCCCCCTACTCACATCCCTCTCCGGTTTATCACCTTCCAGCATCCATCAGCCCCCCTCCGCCCAGTCCCCCCTTAAAACAACTTATTGAGACAGGAGGATCAGAAAGGCAGCTGTTTTTGTTTTTTTTTACGCGTCCAGGTGCTCCATCTGCACGCGCGTTAGATGGGCTTTTGTTGTCATGACACCTTATCCTCCGTCCAGGTCACACAGCGCCCGGATTCCTGGCATTTTGTCGGTCAACTCCCACAATGCTTCGTGCTTTAGCCAACTTGTAGAAAACTACTTTGGATTCATTAGTGCCTCTGTGCGTTATTCCGTTCCGTTCCGAGGGAGTCCGGCACTGGTGCGTGCGCGAGCGCGTCTGGAGACGAGCAGCGCGCGCGCTAGCCATGACAGAAATGATAATGAAGCTTTGTTAGACAGGAATGCTGCATTACTTTAGGTAATGATAATAATGGAGGGGTGCCTTTAAAAAGTATTTATTCTTTTTGAACTTGTTTGAAGCTTTATTAATGTGTAACTGGAATATTATGTGATGGAAGAACATTATTATGAAATGGAAAGGATGCATGGCTTTCAGGGTTTTGTGTAAATATTCTGAAAGGTGTGGCATGCTTTTGTAGTTATCTTGTCAGATAAAGGTAGTTTGAGTTTTTAATTTAATTTAATTTTTATTTTTTAATTATTTCATCGTAGCTCTGCTGTCTGGTTGGGTCCTCCAGCAATTTTTCTTCAGTGATTTGCCTCATTCCGTCCATCAGTTCTCACCTACACAAATAGCTTGAGTGACGTTAACCCACTCAAGCTTTTTCACTAAAAAAGAATGTTTTATAGCTTCTATTTATTTCAACCTTGAATTCAGGTCAATTCACAGATGGAATTTTTAAAGTAAAAGCCAGTTTTGAAAAAATAAAATAAAATAAAAATTCTGTCACTGGTAATTTTGAAAAGTGAGGAAACAACCAAATAAAATTGAAATTGCTATTTAAAAAAAAAATCTGATTTTATTTTTAAGCCACGTCCCGCAGTCATAGTTTCACATGCAAGTATCGGCTCATCACTTCCTCCCACAACGAAGGAACTCGGTGGAGCCTGATGAAGTCTCTGCCTCACCTGTCTGCTGTATTTTAGTCTTTATGATGCTCTGTTCTCTATTTGATGGATTCATACTGAGATTGAATCACAGACAGACTCTTGTATACTTTTAGTGATTCCTGAATGCAATTCAGGATGTCCTTCATTTTATTTAAGGGTATCAGATTGAAGGGATTGCTGATTAGAAATGCAGTATTTTACTTGTAAACAAAACACTTGAAAACGACGCATCTTTTTCCTGCTACTTGACAAGCAGACTCTACTCTGTCACAGAAACATTCCAATTAAAATTCAGTGAAGTTTTTACTTGTAAAATGATGAAATAATTGGTGTGAATACTTTTTTTCAGACGGATGGCCTTCAGGAGTCCCAGCAGCATTAAACTGTAGTCGCATGTTGTCTTTCTCTATGTCTACAGTAATATCTGCAGAATATCCTTAGGAATAAAAACTGCAGTGTTGAAATTAAAGGCTTTGGATTCAGTCTGTGGAGAGCGTTGTAAACAAACGCAGCGTCTGTGGATGGATATTGACAGACACCAGGCGGGGGTTTGGGTTGGTGGGATGGGGGGTGTTGGTGTCTGCTGGGGACGTCCCCAGCAGTCAGAGGCGTTTTTTGTCTATAGCTGCTGTTCTGCTGCCAGACGAATCTGGGAGGAGGAGAAATGATCGCTTGCTGGATTGAGACAGATTGTCTGGTGAATAATGTGACGTGTGGACGATGTATTATGGAATGCAAGATGGAGCTTGAATATGTGTTTGTGTTTTGTATTGATTTAAAGCCAGTGGAGAAGGTGAAAGAACACAACAGGAGCTGCAGATTTGGAGAATTAGATGAATGAAACGGAGGAACTGCCTTGAATGCAAATCTGTGTTAAAGGAGTGCTGCTTTGGACTGTTATCTTTTGCATGCTGGAGCTTGTAAACTACCATTTTTTGTGTGTGGAGCTTTTTAACCTGTGATGCGAAGTCTGTAATTATGCAATTTTCCTCTTAACAAATACAAATATTTCAATGTTTCCCATTCAGACTTTTCTGTCATTGCTGCACTTTTCCCCACATCAATCAGGAGTTTTGACCTTTAGCCAATGATGCTATTTCACTCTTAGACTTTTAGTCAACAATTTGTTCATTTTCTTTCCTTTTTTTTAAAGTTCTTAGTACTTAAAACCTTTGTTGTATTTGGAAGCTATAAGTTCTAACTAACTTGAAGGTCAGGAAAAAGACCTAAACTCAGTTCAGTTCTGAGCAAATATGGCCGCCATGGACAAAAAAATCGCAAAAACTTGTTTGACTTTTGACAACTTGATATACAATTACTATTTGTGAATAAGTTCAATTAGCTTTAGAAGTCATAAGATGAAGAGAAATACATTTGTGTTTAACAATGATTGGTTTTTCTTAGACACAAAAACTAGCAAATCCCATTTGGTTTAAGATCTAAAAACTTTTAATTATGTAATTAAAAGTTTTTAATATTTGGAGTTTATGTGATAAACCAATGCAAAGTAATCCATACATTTTAAGTGGACAGAAAAATATACATTGATCTCCTCGTTTTTTTGTTTGTTTTTTTTCTCAGTAAATCTCAAGTGTAGTGTGACGGTGCAGCAGGCATTATGTTTTTATAAGTGAAAATGTTTTAAGGAACAGATTAGAGATGTATTAAAATGACAGCTTGAAACTGAATTCTCCCTTTTTATGATGAAACTAGCATTAACTTGAACTAGCATCCTAGCTATATGCTGAAGGAAACTAGTGTAGAAGCAGTTTAAAACTCTTATGAGCCACTTAATGAGAGCTAAGGTGGCTGTTTTTTCCCGTTTTCATGACAACCATAGATACACATTTTAGAGTGTGTATGTAGGAGGACAATCTCAGGTCCAGAGAAAGAGGGCAGTTCCTGGGAACAGGAAGTGATTCACAGTAGAACCACTGGATTTACCATCAACTTATCAGCTTGCTCAGCAGTGAGTTGGATACACCTAGTGGTTAATCTGCTCCAGTCGGACAGATGTAGATCTAAAAGCAAATACAAAAAGTTTTAAATGAGTCTGTTTAAGTTTGAGCTCAAGTTACAGTTTAAAATAGTCCTGATATTCCCAAGCAGCTCAGTGTTGAAGTCGTAGTACATCTCAGAAATACCTAATGGTAGAGTGATGCTTTGGCATTTAAGACTTCATTCAACTAATAAAGAACTGACATTCTGCTGCTGGACTCCTGTCTGTCTTGTGAGGAACTTCCTCCATTTTTTTTTTCTCCAAACGAGGCGATAAATCCGCAGGGATCCTCCTGCCCAGCGCTCCACTTGCTTCCAGAACTCCGGGCCTGCCTTATACTCAATTAACTGCGTGTGTACACTGAAAGGTCGAAAAGAGTGAGTTCATCTCGGTCTAATAAACACAGAAAAATGGGGCCATTCAATTTCTCTAGGGTTGACATTTATGAGCAGTGTGCAGATGGATGGAAGGTAAAAATGAATCTCCACTTCCTTTCTGGTTTCATTATGTCTGTTTTGAGTCTTTAAGGTTTCTACAGGTAAATCTCCGTTGAAAGGGTCAACAGCCCAGGTGGCTTCCGTTACCGCATCAGTCTAGATAATGTCCGGTCTGACGTGATGGAAGCCACCCTCCACCTCTTAGACTCCAAAGTGCTTTAGCAAGAAGATAAATTGCCCCAACAGTTTGCTAGTAAAAGTGCTTCTGTTGAACCCAGCTTCATGTGAGCTTTCCTGAGTTCTTTTTTTGAAGGGACATTCACTTTTCTTTGGCTAGCTGTGATTGGTCAATTGATGGATGAGGTTGCAGTACAGCTTTTTCTTGGACAGCCTCCACAGAACTGGAGTGTGTGTGTGTGTATGTGTGTGTGTCTGTGTGTGTGTGTGTGTGTGTGTGTGTGTGTGTGTGTGTGTGTGTGTGTGTGTGTGTGTGCGTGTGTGCGTGTGTGTGTGTGTGTGTGATACATTGGAAGGCCCATCTTTTTTTTTTCCAACAAACGCTACGTTATGGGGACCCATTAGTCTTTATGGGACCCAAACACAGGCCCCAGGAGAGTTTTTTTTTTCTTTTTTTTGGGCGTGGGGGTGATTAGGTTTAGGATTTAAGGTATAAATTTAGGTTAGGTTTAGCGTTAGACTTCCATTCATTTCTGTACCCTGACCATAAATTTAACTTTCACATCCCAAAATCCCCATGAATGTAGAAAGGTGTGTGTGTGTGTGTGTGTGTGTGTGTGTGTGTGTGTGTGTGTGCGCAGAGGAAAAAATGAGATTGAATTTTTGTTTTCTGCAACAAAAAGTCAATACACTTTCATTCATATCCTACAGCATCTGCATTTTAACCCTGAAATGCCAAACAAGATTTAGTACAAATGTCAAATGGAAAAATAGGAGGGAAAGAAATCAATGTTACATAGATTTTTATGTAGCTAGTCATATGACAGTAATTCCTCTCCGTACATATGCATGTTAACAATATTGCTTTAGGCTGAATATACATATATCAGTTGCTTGTTCAAATTGGGGTAGCATCGATTATTGCAAAAATTATTCCTTCCATTAGCAATGATGTAGACGCAAATTTAAAGCCAGACGTTTTAAATTTTAAAACCAGGAACTGGTCTTTAACTGACACGGGGACATGCCAAAACTCCACATGTATCTAGCCTAAAACGTTATTTAGCTAATGCCTAAAAACCACATCACACTTTTGGAAACCATTTTTTTTTTCTTTCAACCACTCTCGTACCGCGATGCCAGCATAGTTTCATGTCCACTGGACGGACTATGATAAGGATGAGTTCCAATGAAACCAGACTGCTGCCTCATAGCTCCTTGGCATGTGGACTCGCACAGATGTCACAATATGCTGATGTTGGAATCAGTGGCTATGTAAGGACACCCACGCATGTTGAATAATCCTTCACCATGTTGGTAAGAAGTACACCCCACACTCTGAGACTTTCCAGCAAGTTTCTCCAAAAAGTCTTAAAGATATTCTTTCTTTTTTTTTTGCCTAAATCAAGTTTTTAAAGCTTTTATTGGATCTACACCTTTTTGTGTATGCTCACATCATGTACCTATTTTACCATTATCATTTGTGAAACAGAAATCTGATACTTGATTCATGCCCCAGCATTAGTTTTCAGAAAAAAAAAAAAAATCATTCTAGTGGTAGGGGGTGAGGCTGGCAGATGGCGGTAATACATCTGCTGTCAGCTGAACAAAAACAGCAAAAATCTTTTCCCCTTTAATTTTGTATCATCTTACTTGCATAACAGCTTACATAAAATTCCACAGACTTCCTCAGTTCGGTATGCTGAATGACATATTAAGCTTTCTGGTCTGGTGACATGCATATCACACATAATTTTGGCTTTTAAGAACATAATTGAAACCTTGTTTTTTGCAGATTGGGTGGGACTCTCATGAAGGACAGTTCAAAAAATATGAACCCGAATGAATTTCTGCATTTTCTAGTTTAAAAAAAAAAAAAAAAAAGCCTATTAAAAACTCAAATGATTTAGCGCACCACATTCAGTGAAGAAAAGATGTGGCTTAACGCTTGTTTTTTAAAAGCTTGTTCTCGATTGACGGAGTGTTACTTAAGGCTCTTTCTTCCCCAAACTTCTGACCCTTTTGGTTGAAATCAGCTGAATTTAAAGGCATTTGTCTGTTTTTCTCAAGCTGGCATTTAAAAGAGGGCATTTTGTTCAGGGCTGAAAGTGGTAAACAATCTTCACTAGTTTTTTTCTTTTTAAATTCTGCCCCTGCCAATTATTGGCCTTATAAACATGCAGACTCAGTGTCTGTAATGTTATGTGGTGACTAACAAATCAATTCATCGCATGATAAATTAAAAGTAGTGAAATTCTTTTCTGATATTTTGTGAAGGGCAGTTTTTACAGATTTCATAAACTGTTTAATTTATGGTTTTGTTTGTGTGGTTATTGTTCTTCTTTTCATCCACTTCCAGTGTTGCGGGTTCTTTACAAAGTCGAAGTTTATTGATCTTTAAAACTAGTATTATGCCTTATTCCTTGAACATTGTCTGAAAATGACTGTAGTTTGTTGTAATTTCTGGGACAATTTATCATCCAGTAAAATTTGTTATTGTGATGGACCTAATGACAAAAAATAGTTGAGTCATCAGCATATGTGGGGTTATCCCTAAACTAGAGACAGGACATAGATATTAAAGGAAAGCAGCCTCAGTTCAAATTTATAGTTGATAAATGACACAAAGTTGTCTAATACATTTGGACAAATTTAGCAGCATACCAGACAATCCCGCCTACTTTTCCAGTCAGTACATGATGATTATCTGTAGCTGTGTCTATTGACCATATGAATGTGCAATTTGACATTTGAAATAATTTTTCTTAATTGAAACATGGGAATTTTGAAAAACTAAGAAAAACTTTTTTTAATTAAAAAGTTTGGTGCTAGGATGATTTATTTTGTGTGTATACTGCTCAAAAAAATAAAGGGAACACTCAAATAACACATCCTAGATCTGAATGAATGAAATATTCTCATTGAATACTTTGTTCTGTACAAAGTTGAATGTGCTGACAACAAAATCACACAGAAATCATCAATGGAAAATGGAGGCCTGGATTTGGAGCCACACACAAAATTAAAGTGAAATGTTCCCTTTATTTTTTTGAGCAGTATATATATATATATATATATATATATATATATATATATATATATATATATATATATATATATATATATATATATATATATATATATATATATATATATATATGGTTTGCAGTTGACTTCAAGGGTGGTTTTCCACAGCCCCATCGAGTTTGCAATGAAGGCTCTTAGTCCTATTGATATTGTACATCTCTAAGCACACACACACACACACACACACATATATATATATATATATATATATATATATATATATATATATATATATATATATATATATATATATAATTTTTCCTTTCGTCTGTATTGAAATTGGTTCATTTCACAAAACTTCAATGGAAGCACTTCGGCATGTCATGATCAACAACCAGATGTTGCTACTGGCACAAACCACACAGAAGAAAAGAGGAAGTAGTTGGAGGATGATAGCGCAGCATGTTTAATGACTTATCTTGAGAACAAACTTATTCAAACGTATTCACGCAATTTTGTTTTTCTTACTTAATGGAAACGCCGCAACCCAGAACTGTTTTTTCGACAAGGTTTTGCGCCCATTTTAATGGAAATGCAGCACAAAGATCCATTAATACCAACACTTTACTGTTCAGAGGAATGTTCTCTAATGAAGTCTCAGTGCTGTGATATAGTCAGCAATTTCACTGAAAGTGCTAGAAATGTCTACCAGGAGTAAATTTGTTATCCAGAGTAACATAACGGCTTTTATTTACTGAGAACTTTGGTTCCCAGAGGACTTCCCGCCAAGGGTGAAGCTGTATAACATGACACCAGCTTTCTGACAGAAGAGAGCCTTCACCACTGAAAGGACTCTCTTTATGTCTCCCTCTCTTCTCTGAGTTGTTGGCTAGCCCTGGGGAACCCTGAGCCCAGCTCTTCTTCCATCTATTTCTGTCTTCTCTGTGGCGATGAACAGCATAGCTCTGTGTGTGTGTGTGTGTCTACCTGATGTATGCGTTTGGAAACTGGACTGGGCATATAATAGGGTTTCTCTATTCTACGAGGATCGATTGTTTCGGGGAGAGGCATGTTTAAAAAGCGACACTTCGACCACACCTGTTTAGGAGGAAAAAAATGTGCGCACTCATGTTCTGGTGATCCCTGGTGGGCTGTCTTGCAGTAGCCCGAGTGATTAACGAGCGCCAAAAGGGGCGCTGACAGTCCAAACTCCTGGCCCACCCTCAACACCCATGTGGGAATTGTGAATTATTTCTGCCATTTCCTGGTTTAAGAACTCTCCAGGGTGAATTCTGACTGTTCAAACCCTTATAGGTTTTTTTAAAAAGTAGTGTTGATTTACATTACATCTTCACAGTTTGCTCAGTTCTTAGTTTGAATGAAAAGGTGGTGAAAGTATGTTGTGAGCTTTTATAATTTCATGTATGCACGACAAAGTGCCAAGCTCGGAGCAGATGTTTCTCCCTGGGACGATTGAAAGAGTTGCACTGACTGTTCATCTTGATTGTAAATCACCAATGTGGTGGGACTTCAGAGGATGCTGCTGTGAATGCTCTGAGTTTATGGCTGCTATGAGAAGCATTGAATGGGTGTTGAAATGTCATACTGAGCAGTTGCCACAACTGCTCCAACTGGTGGCTTTTTCTGTATTTTCACAGCAGATTTTTAATTTTTTTACAAGATCTAAGGAAGTTATTGTCCCTCACAACTGCTGGGTAGAGGTTTCCTCTTCTGTTTTAATTACTAGATCCAGAGTAAATGGGATTATGGTCAGTGTCCTTGCAGATTTCCTGTGGTGGTAGGCCAAAGGAAAGGCTCAACAATCACGCGCACTCAGGATTCTGACTCTCGTCCATAGTCTTGTAATGGATCACTTGCAAAATGAGATTCTGGATACAGGTGGATCAAATCAGCTTGGATCAGGATGCTCTCTAAAGCTTTCCCAGGTGAGTCCCACTTGGACACCACAGGGCATGGCCAGAACTTGCTGCTGGGGGTTTGTAACACCTTGGGATCCCCTGGATGAGATCTCAAGAGCCTCCTAGATCTGTTAACTGCATTTTACAAACCTCCATATGAAGGCAGTATATGACAGAATAGAGCCAGACAAAATGGAACTTCAGACTGGACCTATGGTACTGGTCAAAATGGTATGCACATTTTGTCCATACATACATGGACATGGATCTATGTACACTAGTTTCTTTTTGCATGCTATTGACATGCAAGCAAGGGAGACTGGTGTCAACAACTGTGACCATATAATTGTGCAATTTGACATTGCCAAAATAACTCGGTGGAAACGGGGCAGAGGACAGGAAGTTGTAGCATGATGATGGCGCGTTATGTTTTTAATGACTTATCATGTGCTTATTCACATGTGATTTTAACTTTTTCTTATTTAATGCCACCACAGTGGCAAAATAATTTTTTTACACTAGCAGAATATTGACAGTTTTGCACACATTTGTAATGGAAACAGTTACTTTGTGTTTGCTGGGTGTTGGTGTGTTTCCATTATACCATACAACAAATGTGTCCATTTTTAAATTGTTAACATTCATTAGCATTAAAAAAATCTCTTTTAGAAGAGGACATGTACCATTGAAGACTGGAATAGACTTCTGCCCCTCCCACCACCCTGAATAGGATTAAGGACACACAAAGTCAAATGAAGTACTACAATGAATACTTTTGATTTTGAATTAAAATCTCAGTTTGGGAGCAAATCTAAATGTTTACCTTTTCTATGGCATTAACATTGATCTTTGTTTTAGCTTAGAGACACAAAGAAGATGCCTCTTTTAAGCCTCATCCTCTGCCTCTTGCAACCATCCCCACACTCCACCCTCAGGTATCAACATTTCATTGTAGCCAATCAGGTCCAAGGATTACCTCCCTGTGGGGTACATCTGATGTAAACATGACTTTGGTTGAATTTAAATCGAGTATTTAAAAGGAAGCGTAATGTTTTATAATGGGATGCATGCCTTCCTTTTGCATGCTAAATCTTGGCTCACGCAGGTGTGTATATATACACACACGCGCACATACACGCGGATGAGCCAGCATGCTCTTTTGTCACATCTGCCGTCACACAAACCATCTTGACTTAATGTGAAAGGTATTCAGTCACACTTCATGTTCTAAACAGACAGTTTATTTGGTTGCTGGTTGTTCCTTTGAGGAAAATCGTTTTAACGTGTAAAAAAAAAACAACCCTCCATACATTTTCTTTTTATATTATTTTATATTTTTGTATGACCTCATTCATACTACATACATTTGGTTCTTCCTTGTCTTTTTCTCAGCGTTGTCTCTGAATGACAAGTAAAGCTCAGGCACTACAGGCTTGCCAGTCGACATTGCCGTCAGGATACATCTTGTCAGTGTGTCTCTCCAACGTTGCTGACTGGCTCCTGGCTTCCTGTCATGGATGACTGATACCCGTCCTGCATGAGAGCCTGAGAAATATATTGCTGTGGGGCTTATATGGTTTCAATAAAAAGGCTCTCCAGGTTAAAATAATACTTTTAAATCTTTCATAAAGGCAGTGTCAGTGGATTTAACTGTTCATTTTAGCTAAATTCTTTATAGTAAAATCAATTTTTTTTTTATTTAGAATTTTTTATCTTTTTGGCATGGGATTTTTTTTTTTTTTTTTCAAATGTATTGTGGAGAAATTGTAGCAACAATCAAATTTGGTCCTATTAGAAACAAAGGCTGGTGGTTAAATTTTAGCTACAACTGGCTCAAGATTAGCTGAGGTAACCAATGCTAGCTACATTGGTTTGATTTGGTGTAATGACGCATCCAGCTGAGACGAGAGGCTATTATGAGAGTTTAGAGTTGTAGCGAAACTAAAAATACCATTTTGTTTCTTTGACAAATTTAAACAATTTACAAGAAAACGATTGTATTTGTAAAATTCAAATCCGTAGAATATTCACACCTCGGCTTGAACGGTTCTCATATTGTGGTTGCTCTCCAACACTGTTGGTCAAGAATGGTCCCAGTCCTAACTTAGTCCTAGAATCAGGACTAAGTTATTCCAGTGATTCTTGAGAATAGGGACAAAATGGGTTTTAATTTTCCCATATTTTTTTTTTATTATTTCTCAACCTTATGTATGCAAATATGACAAATAATGTTTAGAAAACATGAAGATGCTAAGGTACAGGCTCCCAGTTGCGAATTCTTTTTAAAAAAATTACATTTTTAATCGACCTGACCCAGAACTTTGTCATCACCATCTGACAAAAATAAATCTAAAATGATTTTTAAAATACCCCATTAGTGATATTTTTACTCAATTTACAGACAAATGCTTCTCAAGAAATAAAATAAATATTATTTAAAACAAAAAACAAGAAAAAGTCCATCTGATGGAGTTGACAGTGCATGACGGAGTTGACACAGAACTGAAGGTGGTGACAAACTAGTGAGTAAAATGAAAAACTTGGTACATGTGAAGTAATGCAATTCATGTAAAATACATTAAAATGAATTAGTTGCACAATTAAGTGAGATTTGACAACAATTTCACTGAAAGAGTCAGAAAAACTCTGACGGAGTTGACATCTGACGGAGTTGACGAAATGCCAAACTACCTCAATTTATATGATGTTATTCTGAAGGAGGCCATATTGTAGCTAGTCAGGTCCATGAAATCTTTACATTATACCAAAATTAAGCTTTTATTTCTCAAAATTTCATCAAAGTTTTGTAAATTGTCAGTTATGGAGTTGACACATCATGGTTGTGACAAACAACTTAGGAATAAAACAGAAGAAAAAACTAAAGAATAACTTAAGCTAACCAGAGCTAACTAGCCCTCCTAGCAAAGGAAGAGAAAGGAAGTGGTCATGGGGTCCTCAGAAGTTCTGGTGCCCCCCAATAATGCCTGATTTTTTTACATTCTTTTCATTTCTGACGGTGTTGACAAAAACTAAGGACAAATTTCAACGGACTTGGAAAATATCTAAAAATTATTTTTAATTCAATTTATCGATACTTTTATAATTATTTATATGACTACTTATACTTAATTGTCATAATATATAATTTTAGTATTTCTTTAATTGTTTTAAACTATAAGAATGTGTTGAGTTCTGCTCCTGGACAAGGGCTTTTACAGGCATCATCCACCGACTACAATGTTTAAAATAAAAAAATATTCAGCAAAAAAAAAGAAAAATATACATTGTTGTGCTCACATGACCCAGGTTAGTTTAGTTAGATATTTGAAAAAAATATATTTTGTGTATATTTTATTCAAATTTCATGCTTTATCCATAGGACCTGTTTTGTCCCTATTCTCAAGAATCACTGATTCCTAACTCTGTCTTGGAAATGGTGCTAAAATGATTAAATAACTTGGATTTCCTGCTTTTATATTTAATATTACTAGTGTCTTTGAATGAACTTCGTTCATTTACATAATTTCCTTCAAGCTTTTATGTACCCAGTTCTATAGAGCTAGAGGTTGCCTGTATTGCCCCCTGTTGCTATTATTGGAACAATAGGAAAGCTGATCCTACAGAACTCTGGAGAGAATGTTGAAATGTGGTCCATTAGGATTTGTTCAGCATTTCACTTTCATCGCGACACATCAGCCTTTCTTTCAGTTGTAAATCTCCTTTTATTGTATTCTCCAAAGGTGCCTTACATACAAGTTGAACATTTCGTGAGAAAATGATACAGCGATCAAAAGTTATTTGCGTGTCCTTTGTGGATGTGGATCCATGCATTCTTTTTAAGCTTGGGGAATATATTTCCACCTGCGTCGGCTGCTCAAACCGTTATCTGCGATTAGTTTGGAATCTTTTGTCTTGTATTTTAAATAATACAAAAACCCGGCTGTGGAGGCTTGGATTTTGCAGATTTTAGGATGTAAAGAGTGGAAATTACTCCTCAGCTGTACTGTTTTGCCTGGAGAAACGTCAAGAATCTGTCTGGGGTTGGAAAGTGAGGATGGACTCGGCAGCCTTCTGATTGAGAGGGGCTCTCTGTGGACTCAAAGCGGGTGTTTCTACAGAGCAAACACTGATTAGCTACGTCCAGCAGCAGAAATCTTTCAGGGACTTACTGAAATCACCTGCAGTGACTGCTTTAAAGAGTTGAACAGCTAAAAAGCCAGTCAAGGGTACAATTTCTTTGACCCAAGCCTAGCTTAACTAATTTTTTTTTAATGTTTTTTGGGAAAGTCTCAATAACCAAAATTGCTTTTGTTTTTAATGTAATTGCAAGGTAGCAACATTTACCCCTCTCTACTTATAATCATCTCTAATAATTGCTACAGTTGGCTATTAAAGGGGCAGTATCATGTTTTCCTGGTACATAGTGGCATTTTATACTATAATCAAGTAACTATTACTTTCAGTTGTTGTAAAAAATGCTATATATGTTAAATATGACTTAAAAGAAAAGTTACTTCTTGATTTAACGCCTTTGAAACTGGACCTCTGTCTGTAAAGTCTAACAGTTCTAATGAAATAACATGGTCTATAGTTCAAAGTTGATTTTACACAATCCCTTTAAGACAGTGTGATTTGTATTGATGCTCTTATTTTGAAATGCAACCGGATGTACTCTACCAAGGGAGGTGAAGTTATGGATATGTCGCTAATGTCAGCTAACGCAATCTGGCTGCCGTTATATCAAACAAAGTTGTCAATAAGTCATCTGATTCTCTGAGTTACAACAGCAAACTCGTGAAACTAAAGTAATAAAGGAAAGCCGGACGTCAGACAAGTAAGCTCGCAATATTTGAGAATTAAATCTGATGTTGATGACGTCTGATCCGGCGTGGTCCTTGAGGAACGCCGACTCGCCTCTTTTCCTCCTGAGCAGCAGTTTCCACAAAAGTTTAAAGGAGCAGCTCGGTCCAAAACTTTCTCCTCTGGAGTTGGTGAAGGATACTCTGTGATGACCGTTGTAGCACCATGTCTCGGCGGTGTTGACGCTCGCACCGCTTTAATCGCTCCACAGAGAGACCATGACATCTTTGCACATTAAGCAGGAACGACGCTGAGGACAAATGGTTTTTCTCCTAGTCTGGAGTCTCCAGAACAGTCCTGGGCTGCTTTTAGCTAATTCTCACTCAATCCATCTCTGAAGTGAATAGAGTTAATTAGCAGTAAGTTAATTTGATTTGGAACAGTCTTTCTTCCCTCCTCACAGTTAATAGGAAGCAGCATTCATCAACTGTCCTTTGCTGAAGGTATTGACTTCAAAGAGAAACCCTAGATTTTTTTTTTAATGACACAAGGATGTGCTTTCATTCTACTTCCAGCTCTACATTTTAGGATCTTTTTGAAAGGCTATAAAGAGCATTTCATTACTTTATTTAACAGGGTGGACAAGAAGTATTATTTGTCAGAATAGTGAAAAAAAGTGTCTTCCTGGCTGGGTTTATAATTTTGCCAGATACCCAAAGTTTATCATGCAGCCTGAGCCTTTAGCTCAACTTCTTGTCTGCACTTCAAAGGCGTCTTTTTTGTTTGACTGGGAACGATGTGTTCACTTTCCTTGCCAACCACACCTGCGTGCTAGCACTAAAGGGTCCAGAAGCAGTAAAACATGAATTACCATGTGTTGAAAGACACGGAGCCAGCCAGTTCTAGTTCTCTTTTTATCTTGAAAAAGCAAAAAAAAAAAAAAAAAAAGAAAAGAAAAAGTGGGCTGAATGTATGTGACTCATGTCGACGGCAATTAGCGCGCCGGTGTATCCGGGGAGGTGTGGCGTTGGAGGCGATCGGGTGTGGGAGGAAAGAGGAGAAAAGACAGAAGAACACAACTCCACGTTGAGTTATTTATTTATATAAATATTTTTTGAAACTCTGTGTGTTCCTCTGCTGGGTTTTCAACAAACGCGCTTGTCAGGAACGGCGGTTGTTTTACATGAAAAACACGAGGCCGTGTGGTGCGATCAGAGGCTGGCAACGGTTTAACACACTCCACTTCCCAGGCTGTTGCTTTCCCTCTCTCGCGCTCCCTCTCCGCCTCGCCGTGTGTCCCTCGCCCACTTTACGCCGTGTACTTTTTTTTTTTCCCCTTTTTTGCTTGACTGATGTGTTCCCGTGAGTGAGAATAAAGAAGCAAAGAAGCGACAAATTCAATTACTCTTTGGAGTGCCGCTCGCGAGAGAACGAGTGAAGTCAGGTGAGTTTAGGCTCGGGTGTAAAAGGAAAGCACTAAAAAGGCATGGCACTCTGACAGAAGGAAATGTAGGCTTCAATACAGACTGGACTGCTGATAGTGTGGGGTTTAATAAGCAGGGTAAAGGTTCAGATGTGAATTGACAGTTAAAAGTGTTCCTTCATGTTCTTCTCTAAAAGAAATGCTTTCTTTTTCACCTTAGATCAAATACTAATAGATACATAGAAATTACAACATTTTAAGAAAACACTCCATTTTAAAGAGTTCCACACAGTAGAGCGCTTTACCTCTGTTAATTTCCTCTTTGACTTGTGCAATGAGGCGACGAACGCTTACCCTCCTTCAGCCAAGCGACTGGCGAAATTTCTGCGTGCAAAATTTCGTTGACGTATCCTCATGTCTGATTGGACGCATCACCCCTATGGATGCCATTCACTGTGCCCACCGCAAGGCCAACATGAGGGTGTCATCAGAATATTACCAGCGAGTGACTAAGTTGTCCAATAAAATAGATGGAGAACCGTCCTCGCACCCTAGGCGTTTATACCCCAAGGCCCGGCATGAATGATGGAGTGATGGCCACCTCCCCCATAAACATAATTTATAATGGATTTTCCACATCAGTCTGTCTGTTTGATGCTATTAGAAAAGTACTGCAAAGTTACTGAAAAATTATCAAGACGAGAAGATTTAATTTATTATAAACTTTAAGCCAAAATGATATTTATTGGTGGAATTGCTAACCTTGCATTGCATGAACCCAGCTCGGTCTTTTTCTTCTTTTGAACTTTCAAGTTGACACTAATGTCAATGTCAGTGTTGATGTATTTTCTTTTAGTTCTATGTTGTTTTTTTTTTCCATTTTAGATTAAAACATGAGAAAGTTTTGGACCAAAACCAAACATTTGTCGAAAAATCCTTTAGGATTGTATTTTGGTGGCGCAAGCAGAGTTGAGTACCAAATTCTTTTTCATGTTCATTGTTATAGTTTTTCTTGAAAAAGTTAATTAAATTATTGGCACACAAAGCTTCATATTTTGCTATTACCTGTTGGTAATTCATAAAGACCAACCTGGATAAGGTTATTGAGAAAAATGCATCCAGTTTGTGATTTACTATCTTAGTGTCTCAAAGGCAGATAAACTTAGTTTGACCCATCTTTTTTTTCCTTACTAATAATAAAAAAAATAAAACAAGTTTCAAGTGACAGTCCATGTACGCAGACGGAAAATATAAAAGCACAAAACTTTATCTGGCCAAACTGTACCAACAAAATCTTTCAAACCATAATTTGTGCCTCAGTAGTCCAATATTGATCGACATTATCAGTATAATGACATTTAAAGGCAGAAAACATTTAAAGTGGATTTATGAGCGGGATTCAGTCGGTATACCCTGTACTTGCTGGGGTGACTGTCTCTTGGCCAGCTGGATAATTCTGCTACAGGAATGAGAGAATGGAGCTCAAGGGATCTCTGCTTATACCCCACAGTCAGGCAATTCAATATGGGTGCCAGAAAATAGCTAGATGGGATTAACTGAAGTATAGGACATGGTGCGCCAGTATATTCTCTCTAAAATAATCAAACTACCTGAAAGTCACCTTTACAGTTGGAGAAACTTAGAGACTGCAGGATATTTGGACTTTAAGATAAAATTAGGATTTGTAAAATGCATCTGTGACTCATTATACACATTATTTTCTCAAGTGAACTAACACCCAAGGGAAAGACCCCTAAAAATATCCCCCCAAAAATCAGCTGATGTTTTAGATTCAGGTCTTTATTCACCTCCCAGTGGTCAACCAATTTTACAGCAAATCGCAATAAAAACAACATGCCAATGATTATTTAGCTAAAAGGTGTGGCACTAGATTCACCTGCTTCAACCAGTGGGCATTAAAAACACAACTTGTCGATCAAATGCATAAAAGCGCTGTTATAACTAAAAATGTGAACAATAATTAATAACGCTGTAATCTCTTAGGGAGCTTTGAAGAGCAGAAGCTCAATGCAAACACTGCTTTACACTGGAAATCTACGGGGAAAGTCAGAGTTCACTGAGAAAACAGGTTTGGTGTCCAGGACAGCTGTGTGCATACAGGCTGAAGTAAACGTTGTTGGTATTACCTTTTCATTAGCATGTCTAATGGTTTGTATGTGCTGTAAAAATATTTACCTTTTGTGTTTTGAATGCTTAAAATGGAAAGAAGTGTATCACCGGCATTCATTGCTAATTGTATGCGATGCCAACAGGACGTTGGGCTGGTTTTTACCAGGTTAGGACTTTCTCCACTCAGATGCGTTTCAATTTTCAGCTCTGTGCTGTGATTTTTTTTTTTTTTTCCAAGACAAAAACAACAACAACTCATCTCAGGCGGACTGTAGCAACGTTTTTCAAACTGCAGTGTCTTTAGTAGCAGAGCGGGTTCTTTTCAGAATGAGAAAATGATATTTACTCCCTGGTCGCTGTGGCTAAGTCAGTTGGTTTGCTTTTTCTTTTGGTCAGGAGGAACAGAGGAAGTGTCTGAGGGAGCGTCAGACACTTCAGGATAACGTGAGTAAACACAGGCAGTGCATCACGTAGGTAATGAGATTCTCCACTCTGTTTAAATCCAGCGCCCCTCAGCACCACAAGAGAACAAACAAACCCCCCTTTTCATGAAGTCGTCTTTCTGGGAGGAAACTGACCAACGTTCACTTGTACATAGACGCACTTCAGCACTCTCCCTCTCCTCTCTGTGAATCTGGGCACCCTGTTTGTATGCAAATACATTATTTGGAAGAACCCCCTGCCCATACGCCGCGCGCACACAGGCAGAATCCCGAAGAGACTCGCCGCTGCTGCGGTGGAGTAAACAACACTCCAGCAGGGCAACAGAAGCAGGGAGAGGGAAGCTTGTTTGCCCTTTTTTGTCAGTCTGTGTGTATTCAGTAACAGGCCCAACTTGTTCCTTCCTTTTCTCTTCTGGTAATCCCTTTCTCATTATCATCCTTTCTTTTCGTTTGCCTCGGAAAAACGGCTTAGTGCCAAAAAGCTGCGCCAAAACACAAGCTGATTTCCGGAGTGTAGCATCTCTTCTTTTTTGGGTTTGGGAGAGATTTGTAAAGCTGCTGTTCAGCGGATATCCGTGTTTCTCTGTGGGATTATTTGCAGGTCATTGTTGGACATGACTCTTGGTCGCAATGCCAAGACACACATCACTCAATTAAATTGAGAAAAGGAAAAGGATAGACTATTTTCCCATCCAATGCAAGAAATTAAGATCAAATACTCCTGCACTTAAACTACAAAATTTTCACCAACATTTAAAATATTACCTGTTTTACCACAAACAAAAAAAAAAAGTTCAGTATGACTTGTACAATACCCGACTTTCTCAATACCCAAGTATGTTCTTGGAAGTACGTACTTGGCAAGCATAGTTTAAAGTATGTTCTTATCAAGGAGGCAAGAAGGATGGATCTTCCATTGGAACAGACCGGACATGATGTCGCCGCTCACCTAAGATCTTTCTTAAGTAAAACTTCTCCTGTTTTACTTAAGAATGTCATTATTTTCTCATTTATTAGATATAATGAGCATTTTCTCTCCTGATGTTCAATTGGGGACCAAAATTGCAACATTTGTTACACTTTCAGCTGGAGCAATTTACTTTAACCCTGCACTTTTCCAAAAGATCCAAACCCTTTGAAAAACTTGTTCCCACCCTCACCTGTGGGGGCGCTGAAATAGGAACCACTGAAGGAAACGACACAGAAACCTGAAGACACTGAGCGCAACTTCGTCTGTACAAAATATAAACAAAGATGGAGTGGTGTCAATTTTTAGCAGTTTTCTCCTTGGTGAGAAACCACGAGTCACTTCTTCCTCCAGTGCAAGACTTGTGCATTTTTTGGGGCGGTTTTGACCCATAATGCCGTGCGCTATTGTTCGCTTCCTGCTTTTTCCATGTGAGGAAACTCAACTTTGGCTGTCACTGGACATCATGCACAGCTATAATCCCAAACATGTCCCCTCAGTGGTTTTAGCAAAGGTTCCAGAAGACGCTAAATCAGTCATCATGGTTGACCAGTGAGTCATGTTGCAGATGGCCATAACGGCAGAAAGGCATTTTATGTCTCCTTTGGAGAAACCACCTGTAATACTAGCTGTACTGAGCTGTTTTTTTTTTTTTTTTTTGATCTGGGTGTTGAATCATTTTAAGGTTTTCCCGTAAAATCTCTCTTTCTTTGGTTATAAAAGACTGACTTTGATGCTTATGCAGACTGCCTTCAATACAAGCCAAGCCATAGATATTTGAAAATGGTTTCTTTTCAAGCAAAAGCTGACAAAGCTTATTGTAAATGACACCATGAACAAGAGATTTAGTCTCTCTGGGACACGTTGTTGTTTCTGTCCCCGCAAAACGGCTCACTTTCAGGAACATCAGAGCAGCTCTGGTGGGCAGTGAATAACAAGTATTCTCTATCAAAACATGAAACTGCATCTCTCTTCAGTGTCTGTCTGGATCTGGGAGGTTCCTTTTTTTTTCTTTCTTTTTTTTGTCTTGCTGTGTGCCTGTCCCTGTAAGTCCCATTCCAGTAGTCCACAGAAAGAAGACATTCTTCTCTGCAGTGTTACAGCCTTGTTAAACCCATTCCCCTCTGTTAAACCTCGCCTTTCTCTTGGCCCCCTTTTTTCCCGGCGCCTCCGTTTCTCCGGCCAAGTGAAAGGCAGTCAGTCCGATGCCATTCACAAGCAAAGGAACACAATGCCTGATTGGTGTCAATTAGCTAAAAGCTTCAGAGAGCGCTTTTGATTGAATACGTTTGCATACATTATCTCTTCCTTAGTCCGCCCACTTATTCGGGTGATTGATTGGCACATGGATGAAATAAAAATGAGCATTTTCCCTTCCCTTTCTTTCCCTCATAAACCTTTTTACTGGAGCTGGAGTCCGATACGGCGGCCAGTTGCCAGGAAGCTGCTTTTATTTCCTAGTCAGGAACTCTTCCCCGTTTTTTTTTTTTTGACACACCAGGGCGAGAAGCTTGTGTGCGCCGCCAGAATAAAGAGTGTCACAGCTTCGGTTACTGTCTCTTTCCACGTCTGTCGCAATCAAAGCCATGACCTCGTTCTCATTAGCGACACTTCCGTTGCCGAGCGCCAACGCAAGCGGCTCGTGAACTGGTCTTGAATGGATGTTTTAAGGCTTTTTTTTTTCTGCCTCTGGAAAAACAAGCACTTCCACAAAACGGAGGCCCGTGTGTAAACATGGAAATTTATGCGACGAGGTTCGTCAGCGAGATTCCTTCAAGGTCTCTTAACTTAATTAAGCTGAGCAGTGGTCTCACAAAGTTGGAGAAGTGGTAGACCTTGGAGAAGCTCAGCAGCGCGGAACGTTTTAAATGCCAGTTTTTCCCTTTTTTAATGAAGAAGTTGTAGTTTGACGGTGACGGTGTCGTTGTCTAGTCAAAGGTTTGGCAACAAGCATCTTGTTAGCCAGTTAAATCCGTTGGATGTTCTCTCCAGTTAAGCCATTTTTATTATCTAACGAGCTCTCTTGTGTCGGAACGCTCAAATCAAAGCCACTCCCTTACAAACAGGCTGGTTAATGATCCTGATCCGGCATCAGAACCGCGCCGTTGTCCTTGTTGTTCAATCATTCTCTTTATGCCTAGCGCCTACATTAGGCCTGAAATCGTGTTGCAATATGCATGTTTCTAGCCTTAGGAGGAAGACAGGATGAGAAAGAGAATCATCATACCTGCTGCAGGGTAAAGAGAAGATAAAACAACCAAATGAAGGAGGATGAAAAGGTTCTTTTTTCTTTCTATCCGCTCTTTTCCTCCCAAAGAGCGGATTATCTCTTGGAAGCTATCTCTGCCTTCGAGGCCCATTTCTACCTTCAGCAAGTTTTCTTTAGGGGTAATTCGCTTATATTCCCCGCTGGCCTCACCTGATTTTATACGTTGCCACACACACACAAAAAAATCCCCGCCCGCAGCTGAGATTCGTCTTGAAGGGGACCCTCGTCTGAACTCCCACCGTGCTCCTCACCCGTGACCCCCGCCAGAACTCCCAGCCGTTAAACACAGCATTATTATTATCGGGGCCCGCGCCGCTGGGAGAGGGAGAGGGAAAAATGTAGAGAGGGAAAATGAGTGAAGTACCTTGGGGAGTGGTGGAGGACCTGATTATGTGGGAGAAGCTTACTGTGTGAAATGCTGATTGGCTTCAATTAGCCTGCTGGCACCTGCGGAACATGTGTTTCCCAGCGGGGGGTTTGGGGAGGGAGGAGTCCACTTCCAACACCGCCATGGCGAGTCCTTAGCTGTCTGGCAGAGGATAAATGGGAACGGGCTTTAGTACGGAAAGAGGGATCAAAGCCAAGTTTAAATCTGTCTTAATAGAGGGGAAGAAAGGAGGTGTCATGATGCTGAAACTTTGATGGCTACCAAGAAATACTAATATACTCTCTACTTGAAAACATTTTGATAATCTTTTTTTTTTTGAAAGCAGAAAGATTCTATCAAACTGAGAACAGAAAATTATAACCTGTAACGGTATCACAATATTATTATGGTCTTAATTAATGTAAAACCAAGCTACTATATCCTTGCGGTTCTGCTGTAGGACTGATTTAACTTTATTATTTATTCAATCAGTCATCAAATAATTAAAATAACGTGTGGAAACACTAGTTGATACCATCTAGATCCAACACTAGAGCTTCAATTCTTTCCTGAGTCTTATTCTAATCAAAGTGTATGCTTATTTATTTTTAGCATTAAGTTATGCATTGTCACACATATGGGAATTGTTTTTTACTGATATTTAAAAATAGACCTCTAATTCCTGGTTTTCCAAATACGTCAGCTATAGTATTCATAAATGGCTCCATGTACAAGCCAGGTGTTATTAGCATAGTCGCTAATTGCAGTATTTGTAGAGTTGTACTTTAGACGTAAATGATTAGCAGTTTAGCTAACTTTCTTCTTTGTTACGTTATTCACACACCCATGGACTTGCCTAGCAACGCATCTCAACAGAGAATGTTAATTTATGCCAAGTGACATGTTTAATACTTCAGGAGCTTTACGAACCTTTAACTGTGTCAATCTTAAAAATCCTTGGCTAAGTCTGTCGTACTAGTCAACTTTTCATCCATGTCTGCGTCGTAGCTTTAGGGAAACATTGACGCCCTTTGTCTTTTCCCGACGAAACACTGTTGTCTATTCTTGATCTCTAATCTTCCAGCTCAAGCTCACAGCACAGACTGCCAGTCATCATAATTTAGGTGAGGTTCTAGACGGGAGAGGCGAGGGCTGGTGTCTGCCTCAACTTTTGCACCAACTTGGGAAGACCTGCATCTAACAAAATTGCATCAGTTCTATCGAAATATTGATTGTTTTGACGTCTGCAAGAAGTGGGAGGTAGGTCGGAGACTTCTCTGCAGTCGGACGGAAACCTGAATAGGGCAGACAAACGGTTGACGAAATCCAGAGAAATAAAAAAACCCGGGCGAAGTTAATAACATTTACATGCAGATGAATTTCTCTCGAGCCCAAACGAAGGCTATGACAAATAAGCGAGCGGCGTGTTGCTCTGCTGGAAATACTCAAACATTTAACTACTTTTTCTTTCTTTCTTTTTTTTTTCCCCCCTATCACTGCCTCCCCTCGCGCTCCCCTATTTTTATTCAGCTCCGGCCCATTGTAAAAGACGTCTTCCGCTTGCTTTTTCAATTTGAGACACAACTCGCCGGGTGAGATAGAGCCTCCATGTCTGGGTACAAATCATCCCAGTGTGTCGGAGAAATTGAATTTCCCATGAATACGTGATTGGCTGGGATGTGCCCCTCGGCATGCGTGGCGGCTAATCCTCCGCGGTGCCGTTGTGCGAGAGAGAGAGGGAGAGCAGGAAGCCGGTGCGGGGGCCGTGACAGCTGCACAGACACACACACACACACACACACACGAATACACGCGCACACACAGTGGGAGGACACACCTATGTGATGACATGCTCCTGAGGAACAAAATCCCAAAGTGTCACAATCACACACTCGCAGCGGGTCGCCGGCAGCTGCCTGTTTGTGTGTGACTTCAGAGCATGCTGAGCGCACATGTCGCCGCGATTACAACCCGCTGGGTGTGTGCAGACGCAAGGGCGTGTGTCGGCTGGCCCCCTTATGCTGCTGCTGCCCTCTCCTCACAGTCGCATTTACAGACCACTTGTTGGGCCCCTGCAGTGCGCCTCAGCGCAACTCTAGTATCATGCCTGTCATCGAGCCCCGTGGTAAGAGCCTCTTGAATTCAGGCCCTCCTGTCATTTACACAAAGAACACCATCTACTCCCCTTGTAGTGCATGCTGTACCGCATCAGGCAGAGATAATTTTCTCATGTATTTCAGGAACCTGCAACGGCAGAATATCCGGGCAAACTAAAGCAAATGTGGGACAATGGCTCCAACATATACAGTAGGGTTATAATAGTTTTGGGTTTTTTCATTATGGATTAGTTTCATTGAATTAGATGTTTTTTTTTGTGTGTATTTCAGTTTTTTAATTGGTGTGTTTGCTAGTTTTTTATTAGTATTGTGTAGTTTTTTCATGCTTTGGTTTATATAAGGTCAAGATATTGTATGGTGATTATGTATAGATCGATTGGGTCATAAACACTCAACAGAAGACGCCATTTTCAAACGATGGATTCAATTATTGATGAACAACCAACTGACTCTGGTGTTTTCTCCCAACTTTTTATGTTGCCATTTTGTGGATCAGCATAAGTGTGGCCGGGAGGAGTAAAACGTGCCGTAATTTGCCAAAACCTGATGTAAACTGCTTGTGTGGGGAAAAAGCTAAATTTCACTTTAGTTTGAAAAACTAATGAATTGATTCATATATGTGAAAACGAAGGAAGTTTGTTTTAGTTGGCTTTAAAAACGCACCATATAGTTCTAGTTATACTTTTCCCCATTAATTACTGTTTATTTCATTTAACAAAAATGCTCTTTCAATTTTTAGTTGCTATTAGTTAACTATAGTAGGCCTGATACACAATTACTTTTGATTGGATGCGCCTACAGAGACCATGATCTTTTTGAAAGAGATTCACCTTCCAATGACGGAGGCCCATCTCATTATTCTTGGGTTTCATTGGGATGCTGAAGACATGAAAATATTTGTAACATTTAGTAAACAAAAAATGTGGATTGACACTTTAATACACATTGTGGTCATTTCCAATGTGAAACTGCTACATTGATTTACACCACTGTTCCATGTTTTCTCCCTTTGCGGGTTGATTGTGGTTTGCTGGACTTCCAAAGCCTTAGACATGTCTCTGTAACTCTCGTCTCCTTATCCGGTCAGGGAAATTCTCTTGTTCTGGGCATAATGGACATTGAGGTATTTCAGCCTACTTCCTGCTGTCAGACAGGTTCTGTTTGAAGTGCTTTCTTTATTCTACAGATCAGGTAGTTACCAGGCCTGGGTGTGGGAAGCTTCTTTTGAATTTTTATACAAAATCATCATTAGTTACTGCACGTTTCTGTTCGAGGAGCCAATACTTTCTATCTGTACTGTCCAGAGATCCACTCTGTATTTCCAACATTCAGTTTGTGTTTGCAACCTGCCTGTAGGACCTCACCATCAGTATTAGCCAACGTTCTAGGGGTTTCCCATCATTTCTACTAAGTGAGGAGAACCTCCACTGAGAGGAAACTTGATCTGGCTCCACAGGGAGCGCGGATGAATAGGTTAAGGAACTTGTGTTGTGTTTGTGTGTGTATTTCTGGTTAGGGGTAGTTGAGCTAGATTGGATGAGTGGACAGTCTGTGGAAACGATTCAGAGCTCCGGAACGCCGTGTTTGCAAGGAGCTGCCAAAGCCAGATATGTTGAAACGAACTCGCCTTCGCAAATCCCACATAATGTCCTATCATTATCATTCCACAGGCTTTTAAAAGATTATTAGCAGAAAATATACTTTTGTTTCGTCTCCTCTCCGAAGCTTCCCGCGCTTCCTGTCCTCTTGATCTGACATGTAATCTGCTCCTTTTCTCCCCACATACTTTCCTCTTCCTTTGACCTTGTTGCCTGAGCCAAACAGGACAATGGCGTGTAACCTGGCACTTCTGGAACACCAAAGAAGAGACTGAGATTTTTAGCTGTGCCCAGACAGAGGAGAAGAAGAGTTGCTAATCTGATAATGGCCCCGGGGCAGAATGACTCTTCCTGGGCTGCATTGTGGCTTCACACAGTCATCTGTCAGCCCTGGAGTCTCCTGTAATTACATATTCTTCATGTGGATACAGCCAAGGAGAGCAGGCACAGAAGGCCGGTCAGCACATTGAGACGAGGGATGATTGGAAAAAAAAAAAGAATCAAGTTTTTTTCTTTTTTTTTTTTTTTTTATAAAGACGCTGATATGAGTGAGGAGAAGAACATAGAGGCAGGCAGACAGAGGGTGAGGTTGGTAGTATGAGTAACCGGCTCTTTGAGTCATGAAGCGATAAGCACAGGGTGGTAGGTATAACTTAATGCTTGATTTTCCTTTAGATTTGGAGCTATTGAATGTGTTTACAGTACCTGATGAAAGCAGTCATTCCTCATTTCTCCTAGCATTATGTCAGAAAAACAAACTTTAATGTATTTTATAAGGAATTGGTGTGGTAGACCAACACAAGTTTTCCCTAATTGGGAAGATGAGCCAACTGTGAAGTGAAAGGTGATTCTGAAGGTTTCTGGGGAAAGAAACCTTTGCCCCATTAGATCAGATGAAGTGTCTGTGAACATCAAATTTCAAGGCCTGCCACAGATTCTTAACTTGACTTGATCCGTTTCATCGTAGCTGAAGCGGTTTAGTGTGATTGTTCTGCTCTCAGCCTCTAACTGGTTTTCCGCTGTGTTCTCTTTTGATCGCAATTTCTGAGTTTCCAAGTTAGGGACGCAACAATGACGCCCAAGTGGAGGGAATTTTTGACTCAGTTTTAGGTTGTAGAGGGACCCAAAGTTAGGTATCCACCAGGATTAACATCCATTTGTTTATCACATGACTTGTGATCAACTGTTTCTATTGCAGTTTTGCAACATACATTTTAATATGGCCAAAAACTCACCTCATCCTAGTGCCAAAAGTTTTTTTTATTTTTTTTTTTTATTCAAAAAGCGATTTTTTTGTTGTTGTTTTTTTAAATTGGGGGTGTTTTCATTAAGCAAATTTATTTTCAAAATTGTGCAATTATACGGTCAATGGAGACACAGCTTGTGATAGACCAACGACCTCACCTCTCGCCCTATCACCGCAGGAGACGGGCTCCATAGAAATACAAAATATGTTTATAAACATGCTCATATTTTTTTATGTACATAACATTTAGAGAAATAGATTTTCTAATGAGTTGTTTGCATTCCTGCTGTTCTTTTCAATTTGGTTTTGAATCCATAAACCCCTTTTGTACAGTTTTGTACAGTTTTCTCATCTCGTCATATTTACTTATCTTGTAGAATCTGCATCTTATTTTTCATAATTATTTTTCTTACTGTGTATTTGACCTTGCTATGACTCCACGCTTCACTTTATTATTACCAATTCTCTTCTGAGACAGGAATATTTTCATTGTTTTTCTGTTTGTATTGCTAATAACAGTTAGCCACTGTAATGATTTGCGCTTGCTAGCTACTAGCACTTCTAGCTTGCGTGTCCCATCATTCACAGCTCTGAGAGAATTGGAACACATTATTAGCTCCATCCATCTTTTCTTCTACTCTGACCAGTCGCCTCCTTCCTGCTGAGTAAAAAAATTCCACAAAAAGAATTACACAGCATGATGCTACCACCACCATGTTTTACTACAAACATGAGGTTAATATTTAGTTGTTTTTTTGGCAATATAGGACTTTGTATGTAGGCAAAAATACAAAAACAACAGTTTTTGTCTTGACTGATCACTCTAACACATTTCTGCACTGTCCCTTATAAACAGCACTTTGGACTACTTATGGCTTTCTTTTAAAGAAGTTCTCTTTACCATTTCTTTGCTAATATTCTCTAACAAACTGAGGCCTGTTTATTAATTAGGTGATTTCTGTTTATGAATATCAGAGTACAATTCTTGAATGTCTGCAGAAGTTCATCTTACTTTGAGTAAACTTGTGACTATGTTTCCCTTAAATTACATAGTAGAATCATGGTTTGCTCATCTCGTGATGAACCACTGTATCTCTGGCCAGCTGGACTGCCAGCAGCCATGACCTGCTGACGTCTCCTTCAGAGTCGGAGAGGTCTTTGGGTTAACGTTGCCGTCTAGGTTTATGGTGCCGTGTGCAAAGACAGGCGAGCCACGGCTTGTGTTCCGACCGCTCAGCATACCCAGCTGTCTGCTTCCCTTTCTTTGATGCTCATCGTTGTCCGCAAATAGCTACAGTTTTCTCCCCTGTCTGTCTGGCGCTTGTTTCCTGCACTGACTTCCTCAGTTTGTTTTTGGAGAGTTAATAACCAACATGATGCCGCAGGATGCCATCTATCTCAACAGGATCAGGTTTTATTTCATCATACAGAGAAAGACGAGATGGGAAAACCGTGAGAAATTCCTCGCTTCAGATGACTTCAATCCAGCCAAACCGGACGAACGAAAACCGGATCTGACTACGTTCAGAGGCGTCTCTGTCTAATTTCAGCTGACAGCCGCAGAGTTGCAGCACTTTGCAAATGTAACATAATCACATTTTAACCACTGTTGGTATGACGTGTTGAAGCAACACTTGGAGCAGCACATCACTGTAAGGCAGAAGAAAAAGTTTCCACTTTCTTTGCTCTGCAAGAATATCTTTCAGATTGTTCAGTTTGTGCGGTGTGACCCATCGCTCAACCGCTTTTGTAACTCGGTACAAAAATTCAGAGGTGCACGACTTGGAGACATGATTGTGCCCAAGTCGCACGGGACTGTTTGGTACGCATCAAACTCCCAAAATCAACTTTTTTTTATTATGTTTCTGTGCAAATGTAGGCGTTTTTTGTGTACATTTGTTTAGTTTAATATTTGATCCAAAGCCGTCTCAGCCCCGGCCTCCTTCTGTCAAACAGCGCTGAAGCAGTTGAATTTTATTTTTGCAACCCGGCTTGGTACATCTTCATGGTTTGAGTATAAAACCATCTCACTTGGACACACAGCGCCACCCGGTGACGATACAGGAGTTGGAATGGTGAGCGTAGCATGACCGCATCGACTGTAGCGTTTCTCAGTTATGACCATAAGTCTACAACAACAAAGAAAATGTCATTAGATTTATTACTAGTTGGGGGTTTAGTTCAGTAAAGTTGACAAATACAGCGACGAACTGGATGAGTTAACAACCGAGTCATCTGCTCATCCCCAGACTCCTGAACCAAATTCAAATAGGAGGTTGATTCTACCAAATTCTACATTTGGTACAATTTCTCAAAACGGGATTAACTGTACATAGTTGCATCAATGTCATTTCTTGGCGTTTTGTTTTCAATAAATTTGCAAAACACTATAAATGTCGTAATGGGTATCAGTGTGTCGAATTTTGAGGAACGGCAATACATTAAAAACCATTTACGACAAGGCTGTAAAATAAAATGTGAAAACAGTGAAGCGCTGTGAAAACTTTCTGAATTCAGACCGAGACATGACAGACTGTGGGAACGGTTCCCGTGGTAACAACGGCTCTAACATCGGTTAAAAAGAGCAACAGCTCTGTTGGGGGGAAAGTTTTCCCAGCTATATGACAGGTTATAGGACACCGTGACTGATTGTGCTCCCCCACATCCCCCCTTCCTTCCCTCTGAGTCCCAGACTCGTCGGGGAGGAAGTCATTTAATTGAATTGTGCTGGCTCGCTGCGACCCTCATCTGCTCGGGGCTTCCTCCGCTCTGTTTGTGCCGTCCATGAGAAACGCTTTCAGTCCTGTAGCGCCGCTCCAATTTCCAGCTCTGCTGTACAGCTATAGCATTTTCTTTTTTTTTTCCTTTTCCTCCCCAGCGTGGGCCATTCTGCAAAGCTTTGTGACCCTTAAATGGCTGCTCATTCTGGGGTAGACTGAGTGCCCTTTGTGGATGCAGTCACAGGGGTCAGATTGAGCCCGACAGGCTGCAGAACCGAATACAGCAGAGCTGGAAGAGAATACGACGGAAAAGAACACCGATATAAAGAATTCAGGTTTCTATCTTTTCAAGCAAAGCCCTCAGAAAGTTTTACTCGCATGTAATTGTGTGATTGCGAAAGGGAGAAAAAGCAAATATTGTCCTATTTGTTTCTGGCACTCATTCAGTCTCCTCCAGCCTCATTAAACAATTCAATCCGAGCTCGCTTTTGTTTGGAGCTGAAGAGAATATTTGCAGATGGACAAAACGAATTGAAGACGATCCGGCGAGCAGCTGTGGGGGTTTTACGTGATGTCATCTCGGGGCTTTGTGAGTCAGGGTGGAGCGGAGACGGTGGGCCGTGTGCCGGGGGATAGAAATCCGCTTTGTGCCCCTCGCCTCATCCAGGTGCGCAGTTTGAATCATCTTGGCTGCAAAGGGAAAGGAGAGAAGAAGAAGGGGGAAAAAAAGACGCCTGGTTTCTCCTTGATGTCGTCTGAAGGAGAAGTATGGCAGCGTGTGGAATCCATTCCTGTGGCTAACGGTGCGCTGCGGCCTTAAAGGAAAACATCAAAGAGTCAAATAACATTTTTTTATTTCTTACTTTTTTTTTTTTTGGATCATTATTCCTTCAGAGTCCTCAGACCTTTTTTATTTATTTATTTTTCTTTGTGGAGAGAAGAACAGAGACGGTTCCCCTCGGCATTGTTCCAAACCTTTAGCTGGGTGACACAGCGCTGATCAAAGCTGTGCGCTGCCCCGGCTGCCTCAGAGCGAAGCGGGCCGGACCGGGTTGGGGGGAAAAAAAGCAGTTGCTCTCGCTGTGCTGTCCGGGGGAGAAAGCTCCCAGCGATGTGATCAGGTCAGTTTTGACCTTTGGTGGAGGCTGCAGCGGCTCCTTCATGATGCCTTGGAAACTTAACACGGTCTTTGACATTTCCTCTCTGGACGGGCTGGAAGCCGGTGTGGTGCAGTGAATAGAAATGGACTGGATCGGTTCAGAGACTGTGTGAACAAATGCAGAGTAGTTAGCTTAGTTTTCTTTCTTTAAATGTGTGTTTCAGAACAAACTTAGTTTTAAACTGGTCTTATTGCTCTTATTGCAGAGTAGAGCTATGTTCTGATCATCCACCCACAACTAAAACGGGCAAAATCAGTTCATTTTCAGCTTTATAGAGTCATAAATCCTCCACAATAAGGATTAATGTTTCAAGTATTGTATGGTGGAGTAATATTGAAACAATAAAGCCTGAGAAAGAGTCAGGGAGCATTCTTCATAATCAAGAAGTTACTTTTTGCAGTTGGCCTCTAGGCCTGCACAACGTTGACAAATTTTGGCATTACTGGGATCCCATACTAGCTGCCTTGAAGCTATAGCAGCCCTCCCAACGCTATCTCCAGACTTTCAATTGAAAACAAATCGGTTCATAGGTATTTTGCACTGCTCGCACTTCAAAATGCTAATAAAAGTGCACAAGGTTGTGAAGTAGCAGCAACATGTGGAGGCAAGAGAAAGCTGAAGGTTGCATAAGACACAGCAGGTGGTCTTATGTGGGGAGAAAATGGTGTCTTCCTGCAGTGGGAAAAACTTTATTCACCATAAACCAGCTTCATTCAGCATTTTACTTCACCCCAAAAACTGCACAACAGTCATATTCAGGGATGGAAATACCACGATCTTCTATGTAGTACTAGAACATTTGGGATTTTTTTTTTTTTTTTTTTGAGGAACCAACTGAACCCAAACACACAGCCAAGGAAGCTCTCAACTGGTTTTAAAACAAGTAAAATATGTCTGCTAGAACGGTTACTTGGGTTGGCTGACGTTCACGTCGATGGCCTCATTAGAAATGTGTTTACAGAGAAAACCCACCGGTGTGTTCAATACTTATTATCCCTGCTGTATATTGTTTGGCATCCGTGGATATTTAGCGAGATCAGCCTGTGCTGACACTAAATCTCTATGTACAGCTGTAGGTTAATATTTGATTTACAACAACAACACGCAGTGTGTGTTCGTTCATTCCGAGGCTGATGGAGCAGGGGAACATGGCAGATGTGCAGATGGTCATGAAATTAATCGGCTGTTAAAGCAGCCATGGCCTGACCCCACTTGGCCATCAGTCACAGCGGATAGATGCTGGTCAGTGTGTGCCTGCATGTGCCAGTGTGTGTGTGTGTGTGTGTGTGTGTGTGTGTGCATAAATATATTTGCATGTGTTTTTGTTTAGTGGGTCAAATGGAATCTGACATCTGTGAATCATATTTCATTGGCAGAAAATGGGGGTTTATAAAGAGAATCTATGCAGAACCTTGACAAGACACATGCTAATATGTTCACCATTTTCTGCTAACAACAAGTCTCTTCAGAGCCTCAGGAACTCGCAGGACAGTGATTCTTATGCATTAGCAGGAAGCTAATTTATTCCTGTTTTATTCAGTTTGGTTAGACACCTGGAAGTGGATATTTATCGCAGGGATGTCAGAATATTCTGTCCCCCGACATCTGTCAAAGTCCGATACTTAACTAAAAGGAATGTGTCAAACTCGAGCAAATACGAACTACTTAAATTAGCTAGCACAGCTAGTGAAGCAGCCATACCCTGACGCCCAACTGGCTTCTCCAAATTCAACACAAAATGCAACATTTAATGACTATTATGGTTTTAAAATGACTCGACTACTTCATAACAAGCATCTGCACTTAGTAGGACATGGTTTTGTTATGACCTGGTCAAAACATGATAGTTATCCAGTTCCCAGTTTCTGCCCACATTCCTGAGGAATCTTTGCCTATGGCTCATGGACAAAGGCCTAAAGTTCACATAAACCCCTTCCTGCCTTGTAAAGTCTCACTCTTTTTAGGATTTCTTTAATTCAGTTAATTGACATAAAAGTGGGTCGTGAGAGAGGAGGAAGTTGACAGATTCTTAGAGGACCGAGGCCTCTGTACAGGGATTGTGTGCTTTATCACTGCACCTCCCATTGCCCCATCAAGTCGCATTCTGGCAAGGAATGTCTGATTCGGTTCTCGCTAAGTTGGGTGTGTCTCCATTGGCAGAGTGTTCCTCACTGTGTGGGGAACACTCACAGGAACATGGTGGGAACGTGGGTAGGCTGTGAGCACGCAAGAGCTGTGGTAGACTTTCCCATGTCATCTTGCTCATGTACCTTTGGGTGACCAGTTTCAAAATCTCTTTGTATATTCGTTCATTGTGGGTTGCCCATTCCAATTGACAATGTATGTGCACTTCCACAAGTACCGCCTTCATTCATCTGTTGATGTATATCCAAAGGCCAATCGATGAATACAGTTTGATGCCAATCAAATCGCTCTGTAAGCAATACTCAGGTTGGCTCAGCTTGGACCACTCTGGAGGTGGTTCCTAAAAGCTGGCAGGAACCAATATGTGTTAGCATTGGCCAAATTTGGCCAGGGCTAACTGAGAAAGAAATGGTTAAGGCCACGCCGGTGGAGAAGGGGGTTTTTGACTGCCTTTTTCAAATCCAGAGATTTTCAAGGTGTCATATTTGAAGGTCCAGTGGAGACTAAGCTTCATCTCCTCTCTGATGGAAATAGAATTTCTTGATATTTACACCTTTCCCTCCTCATACTCCAGCTTGCCAAGCAGAGTCTTTTGATGTGACTTTTATTGCTCCCTTGGGTCAGCAGTGGCATTACCCTGGAGGCGAACACACATTGGGAGCGCCATGATGTATCCTGTTAATTAACTCCCGTCAGTTGCCGCCTTCAACACACACTGGATGCATCACACTGAAGTGTGCTGAGACAGGAGATTATCCTGGACTCCAGCCTCAAATAGCTACAAATCCATACACCACTGTCTTCACTGTCAAAGTTTGGAAGAGATGCTGTCTTTTTTCTCTAAGAGCATTCATTAATGATAATTCTCCCATACTGTTCCTTTAGAGGCCTTCTGTTTTTTAAATTTAGAGTAGATGTAGCGTTCTTAGAGGTGACAAGAGGCTTATTTGAAGAAATAACGGGTTTGTGGTTGAGCAGCTGTGACCACCCAAACCAAGACACCTTAAATCTCCTGTGGAAAGTTGGCCCACAGACAATGGTTCTTTTAGAAGCTCCAATGGGTCTGCCTTTAAGGCCAACCTGTCCAGTAGCACCTGTAATTAGTAAGGGTGACCTCTGGGGCCATTTGTAATTATAACAGAGCTAAGCTGTGATGATAGCACTCATGGAATGACCTAGAAAAAACCCTCAAGGTTCTTTTTTTTTTTTTAGTTTGAAGATTGGAATGGGATGACATTACTATATTACTATATGGATTACATCTAGATTCAGTTCCTAAAATCACTTTGCTGAATAGCAAAAGCAGTTATAACTTTGACCAAAGCACTTTATTCCACGTTCCCTTTCAAGTATTTTTTTTCTTTTACTTTCTCTTATTACAGCCACAAACTAGCAACAATGTGTTTAATGGGATTTCACTCCCTAAGCCTCCCACACCAGGACTTACTAACCTTAGCTAAAAATAACCAGCTGTTTGTAAACAGTGGTGGGCACACTTCTACTAACCTGCTAATGCGCTAACAGCAGCATATTTGTCATTTAGCGCTCCCGGCTTCCCCTAATTTTTTTCTAATAACTTTATTTCATACAAAAACAATACAGGAACAAAATAAAACAGCCACAGCAGAGAACAAGATGGAAACACACATGATTGATTCTTTTTAGAGTTAGCCCAAATAACGCTGCAGGTAGTTTCCCACCATTGTTTTTAACTGTAGGTGTTTTATGCAAATGTGGGTTTTATCAGTTTTGTCATTGTGTTGAATTTCCACTACAAAGAGACACTGGAAGTTATCCTTGTTATTACATTGGAAACTTTGTACTTTTCTTACATAATTTTCCACAAATTAACATTTTATAGATGAAAATATCCTGGTAAAAGTTTTAAATTTTCTTTATTTTAAAACCTACAAATAGAAATGAAGTTTTTTTTTTGTTTTTGTTTTTTTGAAAATGATGTTACATTTCCTATAGTAGATATTTACCCCAAGTGGCACCTTTTTTTTCAAAAATTTGTCATTTGTGCCTCTAAATTAGTTTTATTAGTCAGACTGAGACCAAAAGGGGCTCTTAGGATTGGAAAGGTTCCAGACCCCCAGGGATCAACCAACACAAAGTGGAAGAAAAACATTGCGTAGTTTAAGTTTTTGCTAGACATCTTTTTCTTTGATACCCATAAATAAAATCTGTTGAAACCAACTGCCATTAGGAGTCACCAAATTAGTAAATGTTAGGAACATTAGCGAATAAATGACATCATGGACATTGTGGGGTTTTTTAAAGCAGAATTGGGTGACAAAACAACGCCCCAAACATTAAGCATCTTAACTTCCCCCTTCTTAGAACGTAAGGGACAAAAGCAGTAGGCTTCGAATTCCACTTACATAACGACACGGCTTCATAAAGTATTGTCGATGTGTCTCTTCAAGGTGGGTGGAAGCTTTTTTGCATCTCTCGGTACTTTTTCCAACCTACAGCTCTCGGGAGAATCATCACTTCTTTTACTTCCTCACACTCCAGTGGTAAAGAATCTGTTCACACCCATGTGGAGCAACGTTCCCATATAGGACCATAAAGGAAACGTCATGCTGTTCCTTCCCTCGCATAAGGTATCACCATAGAAACTACAACCCATGCTAGTGCGAAGACAATCCTCTCATTCTTCTGTCCCTTTACGTGCAGAAATGTCCAAATCTGGAATTATTAGACTTCCTCTGGCGTGATGGTGAGTTT
This sequence comes from Poecilia mexicana, assembly GCF_051168715.1. Classification (NCBI taxonomy): domain Eukaryota; kingdom Metazoa; phylum Chordata; class Actinopteri; order Cyprinodontiformes; family Poeciliidae; genus Poecilia; species Poecilia mexicana. Next base: position 5,259,370 of record NW_028263387.1, read on the forward strand.
CCGTGGTGAGGGGATTGCCGAAATATGAATTGAACCAAGAGGTGTCTCCGCAGGGCCCTGTCGTCAATGTGTGGCTATTTATGGGGCATGTGCATGATCCCGTGCTCCCTTCTCCCCCTCTTTTTTGCACGATAATGGAGAAACGGTTTAGTTGTACAGCATGTTGGCCTGCAGGGGTAAATTTGGAGCGCGGCAGCAGTCGACTGTGACAATTGAAGAAATTGAGAGAGACGAGACGGAGACGAAGAGGCGGGGAAGAAGGGGAAATGTGTGACGTGAACAGCGCGCCTCAATCTCATGAAACGGTCCAGCTGATGTTCTAACGAAATGAGAATGCAAATAACAGACAGAGTGCATCCATTAGCAGGATCCTGTGTGTTTCATTATACAAATACAATATTGTTAAAAAAACAACCACAATGGAAAACAAACGTCAGAGCGTAGAAAATTAGAACTTCTTGCTTCATTTGGCTAAAACTGATGTGAAAACTGTCACTACAAAAGCACACGGGTATCCAGAAATGATTTATGCAGGAAAGGGAGAAAAAATATTTCCTTTCCGAGATGTTTGCGTGGAAAGACCGTCTGACTTTGGGTCTTCTGGATCCCGACGTCTCCCATGGACTCTCTCTGGCGTTTGGCTCTTGGAATGCTTAATAATGAAGCTAATAACTGTCACTGGTGTTTGATTAAGCCCCTTCGCCAGCAGCCCAGGGGCCCCGGGTGGACCCGTTGTAATTAACACACGGTAATTAATTTGCAGAGCAGTCGTAGGTGAACGGTGCTGCCCCAGAGGTTAAAAAAAAGCCTTTGTTCTCTTAGTCAAAATAAATAATTTTCTTGGAATGCGAGACGGAACATTTAAACCATATTTGAAGTTCCAGCAGGACAAATCTTAATAAACTTCACCTTGTTTTTGTATTTTGTTTTTCCATTTCTTTGTCAGTAAATTGAATTTTCTGTCAATCACGCTGTAACTGTTATGGTTAAAATGTAACAATCATCTTCAGATTGCAAGTTTTTTTTGGTGTTCACAAACATAATCAACCTGAGTTTCTAATCAATTCTCAAATGATAAGAATTCTTATTGATAGTTTTTATTTTTTTTCCAACAAACAATATGGTAAACATGGATCCCTTGTGGTGGCTCATCTTGCTTTGGGTCAAACTTGATAAATATAAACCAATCCAGAATAAAAAAAACTAGAGACTGAGGTTGAGGTACACACACAGTCAGAGACGACAATGAATGCTGTAGATTAAATCACATTTGTGAATTAGAATGGCCTAGTCAAAGTCAAGACCAAAATCCAATTATAAATCTGTGGTCAGGCCTGAAAATTGATGGTAACTGTTTATCTCTAGCTAATCTGATTGATCTTTAGCTAACCTCAACAAAACGATAAACATGTCAATAAGCAGAGAAATGCCTTAATGTGAAAGTGTAAACTAATTTCTACAAAATTCTACATATTTGTATAATTTTCTTTTGTTGGAATAAGTTTTTACTTTGATATTAAAATATTCTTTTTTACTCCAAGGGAGTGAATACTCCCTTGGAGTATTCACCGAGCCAATAGCCACTCGGAACCAAAGAGTATTGATGGATGGAAACGCACATCACACTTCTCAGATTTTTATTTTTAGAAAGTTAGAAACTATATACTCTTTGCCTTCATTTCATATCTATGCAGTAACATTAAAGTCTTGGTTTTGAATTCTTTATTAATTGCCTCCATCGTTGCCCCCAGCAGAGGAATACATTCTCTGATGGCTCTTTAAGTTGACTGAAAACATTCAGCAAGTCAGCAATTGGAGGTCCTCAAAAGACATTGCGGTGAGTCTGTTTTTTTTTTTTTTGTTTTTTTAAATGAAAACGGGACCAAAAAAAAGTCAAAATTGAAAAGTAAATTAATTCAGCCACAAACAGTCTGTCTTCACAGCGATGCAGCAACCGGCTGGAAACATCTAGTTAAATTAGGTGACATCATGACTCTCGTAGAGAATTATGTCTTCATTCGGTGACTTGAAGCGTGAAATTATCTCACCCCCTTCGGCAAGTTGGGGCACAAAACAAGCGGTTCTTTAAAAGACGAGTTTGAGTTGAAATGACTTGACATTAGATGCAGCGGCGCTACCTGCGCCCTTCGAGACGCCGTGGAGAATAATTGGATGTTTTTGCTGAAGCGCCCGACTCCAGACTTCCTATAGGAACATCAGTTTGATGTACACAAGAAAGGTTATCCCCAATGTGATTGCTGATCTTACTCTTCTCCCGATAACCTGAGAAAGTTAAAGAAATTCAAAGCACTTTCCCCTTTTCAAAGTCTAGATAGGAGCTGACATCTCTATTGCCTCCTACCGAGCCAAATTTCCAGACTTTCCTCTCCGTTGGTATCCTCTCCTTGAACAATTGTTTTTTTTTTGTCTTCTCCTTTCTTCCTCTGTGGACATTTTGCTCTTTCACACTGCCAATTCATTCGATTTACAACGTGCACACACATCAAGCGCGCGGTCTGGTGTGGGTAGATAAGAGGTGTGTGGAGATTAGCCCAGGGACTGTTGTCTTAAGCGGTCCAATATGAAAGAGGATACAGAGGGGAAACGGCGGGTCAGCGCCGTCAGAGCCACTGATCAGCTAACACAGAGACAGAGATCTCTGTGGACTCCGTAATATTGTATATAAAGCATTACTGTGATCCCAGCAGTGAGGAATTAGTCTTGACCAAAGCCAACACAGGACGGATGATGGAGGAAAGCTCGACTCTGTCGTCTTTGTGAAGGAGCCGGTGATGGTGAGATGTAGCTAAGATACACTACTTTATACAAGTACCTGCCAAGTTCTAGCTGCTTGTGTTTAACTTTCTTTTTAGCCCTGTTTACTTTGAACATCGTAATTCAAAGAACTTGACTGGCTTCAGACTGTGTAACCTTGAGTGTAAACTGTTCCTAAGGCAAGGACATAAAAACTGTACCCACTACTGGCGTCACAAACACAAACATGCCAGCTGTTTGTGACGAAATTTCAAAGCTGTTTCTTCATCAGTGCGACACACACTCTGCAGAACTTAAAATCGAAACATCCACAACGTTTCTGGCACAACGTCACCGGCTCCCCAGGCATGTGGAGAGGCTAAAAAGGCATTTAAGGTGAAGACTACAGCAACACTTGAATTGTTAAGTAGCAGCTTCATTAGTTCACCGTTATGCATTCAGTAATATCAACGTTCAGTGGTGCTATTGTGGGATCTAAATGGAAGAACACCAAACCTATTAACCTAACCTGAAAATAGCACAAACAAATGTTTTCAAATGCAGTGATCAGAAGTTTTTCTAATTGAAAAATTGCATTGAATTTCCATAAGACACCAAAAACAAACATTAAGATACTTTAAGAATTTTTTTTACACGATTTCCTAAAAGTAAACATCCCATAGAAGAAAATGTATCCAACCTCTTTTTGCCAAAAGCTTTATCTTTATTTTAAAACCTAAGTAATAACAATCATAAAAATCAGATGGTAGAAAAGTTATGTTTTTTTGTTCTAAGGATCATGTAACCTTCGTGACTCTCCGATTTGAAGTTTATTTGCACACGTTTCAGCAACAAGGTAATGCAATGTTTTTATGTGATAAAAACATGGTAACAAATTGTGAAACGAGCAATAAACATTACCTTTTGTCGATTGCCATCATCAAAATCATCCAGCAAATACACATTAAAATATGTTGATCAATGTTTAGGCTTGACTTCAAGGAAGGTTTTCTGGAAGTTTGTTCCAGATTTGTGGAGCATAGAATCTGAATGTTGCTTCTTTGGAAGGTTGATACAACAACAGATCTTTGTTGGTGCTTAGCGGTTCAGTGATTTCTAAACTAACATCAGTATTTGTAAAGCCTATTCTCTGAGCTACAGGCAGCCAGTGGAAGGACTTCCAGGGTTTCCGGGCACCCCAACGCCTCAACCACCGGGCTTAGCAAGTTTTCTGGGGGAAACCCTGTGATATACATAACAGTATCACAGAAAGTTCTGTGCTCATTTCCAGGTTGTATTTTCATATCTTTTGATCAATGTAGCCACATAAGTTCAAAATCCATTTCCTCGTTTGTTGCAACAGCAACCAATAGTTTGGAATGAGTCTTCAAGGCTGACGGGAGACGTCCCAGTTTGGAGCCGATTGCTAGAATCTCCGTATTACATCTGTACAAAAATATATTAAAATTAGTCGCACAGCAAGAAACCTCTCATCAAATTTCCAACATCATTTATCTTGTGCTGCAGTAGTTGCCAAACCCCGGTGGGCCCGCTGGGCGCGCTCAGCTGTGGTTCTGTCTGTTAGGTGTTCTCGTTGTGCCGCATTAGGGAAGCAAGCCAGAGAACGCCTTCTCTCTCCGCCGTATTTATGCTATACTTACAACAGTGTACAATGAGACGGCTTAATATAGCATTGCTGGTAATTAAGTGTTCCGCTCGTCTTTGTTTCCTTGGCACGTTTCGTGAACAATACAATGCTTCTTCCAGTATAAAAGCATAATACTTGGGTGTTCATCAAAGTGCAAGCTGCCAAAACCCGTCCTTGTTGATGACAAACAGCTATTCTCCAGTGGGGGGGAGGGGTGAAGCCTTGGCAGGCAGCAGTGATCCAGTCCTACAGAGCCTGGAGGAACAGCACATCCTGGATGTGGAGAGCTGCCAGTTCCTTCTGTCTGTATCAGCTCTCAAAGCCTAGCGGAGGTAATTGTGATTACCTGATTATTATACAGAGAGGCCAGATTTCACAGACATAATGCACCGTTTTTGTTTTATTATTCCCCCCCGCCCCCCAAAGAGTGTAAAAGTCAGGATGAGATTATTCTTCACAACTGGAGTAAAAACTTTGCATTCGTAGCACCTGTTTTTGGTTGTATTTTGGTGTTTTCATTAGTAGTACGCGATTTTATAAATCTAATCAAAATCATTTTAAACGATTAATCATGATTAATCATTGAAATAGTCAACTAATTTAGAAATTAGTCATTCTAAATCACTAAACATCATAATTTATCAATTAACAAAACTTGTCAACAAGTTCAATAATGAGTTATTCAAAATCAGTTGTATAGAAATTGGGGCTGAAATGATTAATCGTGATGAAGTGATTATTGAAATAATTGTCAACTAATTTAGTAATTGATTAATCATTAGATGGCGTATGCATCCTAAAAATGAGAATTATTTTTCCTGAAAGAACATAAGAGCAGTAATTAAGCCAAATTTGTATAAAAATGTATAGATTTGGCATTCAAGTATAAAAAATAAAAAACTTCTTGTTAATTAGTTCTACCCAGAACTCCTCAAAGGGTGTGGTTTCAGCTGCACCTGGTTCAAATTCAGATTTAGGCAGTAAAATGTCTTCTTTCTTTTTTAATAGAATTGCTTAAAACATTCTCTTGTGCATATTTCAATGTATTTTTAATATTGTATGAATACGTCTAAGTGGCTGTGCAATTGTCAGAATAAGTGATTAATCAACTACTAATATAATCAGTAGTTTGCAGCCTGAACAGAAACCAACATTTTGATAATATAATTGTGTTGTTGCTACGTTTTACATTTTTGTAAAAGTATGAACAAAGGCTCCTCTCACCACCGTGTCATTCGTCTTCCATACCACAGCCAGTCGTCCCCAGTGCCAGACAGCTACCTTCTTGCTCAGGGCTACTTGGCTTCAATCTGTCTTTCCTCCTGGTTTCCTTTTCCCTGTGAAGTCCGCCCAGAGCAAGATCATGTTTGATCCTCGCTCCATCTTCCCATGGATCTTTGAGACTTTGAGTATTCCATCTCCATACTGAAACGGATGATGATATAGTGTCTTTTGTTTGCACAACACAAAACGATGTTAATGGTTTGAGTGTAGAGATGAAAGTAGTGTTTACCTAATGATGTCTTACTTGATACTCTGTAGTTGTCAGGATAGTTAAATCCAATAAGTAGGGGTAACAATAAGCGGCATCAAAAGTGGGTGTGCACTATATGCAACGCATAGGGGGCTGTTAAAAAGGCTGTTTGAGGTGCACGCACTGTACCAGAGCAGTTTCAATACACAAACTATTTAAACAGTGTTTAGAGGTTGTTAATGCAATCCTGTGCTCAAGCGTTGGTGTTACATTGGAGAAGATGTGGAAGGATTGACTTCTACGAGGTCCTAATGTTCTTTCCTCCGTCTACTCCCAGAATCTGTTGGTGTAATCATTGTTTGGGTAATTGGTGACACTAAACCTCACATGGCATCAAGCAGGTTGATGATGGACAGGTCTGGAAGTAGGCCTATAAAGATGCAGCACTCAGCAAGAATCCCCCTTTTTTCCACTCTTCACCTGGGGGCATCCCAGGTGAGTCTGGCAGTGAAACAGACTTAGCTGCGTGTTAAACTTTATAACGATGACCCATAGGTAAGGTGCAGCTTCATACCGAAGTGTTGGTTCCTATCTCTGACAGTCATTGTGTGAGAAGAGGGGTACCCGCTGGGCAAGTTTTGTGTGTGACTGCGTTACAGACCTGATGTAGTTCCAGGAACATTACTTGCTATTTTGCTTATGTGGATGAAGACATTCTTGATATCAGGGACATTTTAAAAAGGACAAAGACAAAGGTCATTTTGGAAATGCACAGTTTTTTTTCAGGTGGACATGGCCTGCTGACCTTTAACTTGATGTCTACCTTACTTTCATTTGGTTGCAAGTTGTCTGTGTGTTGTAGACTAGTTGTAGGTCACTAAAGAGTCTTGTAAATGTGGCCACTTTAGATCTTATTTAGATGGAAGGATTGATAAAGCATTATGTTCAATGTAATGTAATTCTATTCACTTACTGAACATCATTAAATCCATATCAGTCGTTGGCGAGGTGTACTACCTCTAGGCATTTTACTTGATCTTTTTTGTCATTCGCGTGTGGATAGACCACACAAGGCGACCCCATAGACGTGTCTGTGGGACTCTTGACGTGTTCAAGTCCTTCTGCTGAAGGAGAACTGAAATAGTTTTTCTTAATAAATGTCAAAGTCGGGGGATTTTGAGAGGTTGAGTTACGGTCCACTACCATCCTCGGTTCATGATGTGCACTGTGCCTCGGGCAGCCACTAAAACTATACTACTGTTCAGTTGTTCATTGGTGGAAAATAAAGAACAGCCATTTTTTGTTTGAATAAATGCTGGAAGACTTTATGGGGGTAAATGATATCCAGCCATTCCAATATGAACCAGCTGGACGTCCAGAGTTGAGTGAAAACTCTCCAGGTTTGGATTCTGATGATCAGGACAGTCATGTCTGACAAAACGACGATCATAACGACTGAGTTGGGAACGTAGAATGGTGAGATCTGACTACCAATCACAATGTGCACTCTGACGTCCTCGTCTCCATTTGCCTTTGTTTGGAGCTAACTTATCCAAATCTGACAGTTTATCTTGAGGCACACTTGAAAATGAAACGATAGTAGTTTTTGGCCAGTTCAAACAATTGATTTCAACACACTGAAACATGTTGCGCCTGTCTTTATCAGTTGCTGTGAAAATGCTGAATACTTGTAATTCATCTTTAATACACATGGGTTGTCAGGGAAAATGCGGGAAACACAGCATGTTTTTTTCCCTCCAATATTTGGTGTTCAAAACGTTATTTTTTTGTTTTACAATAAGCATTTTTTTTAACCTGTTAGCTTAAAAAAACACTTAAATTCTTTGAGTCCTTAAAGTCACAAAAGTAGTGAAAAGGAAAGACGTCAAATTTGTTAAAAAAAAGCTAATTTTCTTTAAATAAATAAATGCTCAATTACAAAAATTAAGACTTTACAGTCATTCCATACTGCACTAATACAGGATTTTTACAAAGCAACTCCACTTCCATACTAAACAAGGATCCTCACCGGGCTTAGCTAATGCGTGCTGTGGTTAGCTTGTCTGTAACATTGTGGGGGCACTGGGTGCTGCTGGTCCATTACCACCTGAGAGCAGCCCAGGAGGATGCTGTGGTTTGTGGGCAGCAATCCTGTACGCACCCTTCCATCCTAGCTAAAGTACCCAAACAGGCTTTTCATTAAGCTGTGCAGTTGGAGTGCTGCTTCAACCACATCCTGCTCAGCTAATATGTCACAGGGCTTTCCCATGGGAGGGAAAAAGGAAGTAGTTCATAATTAAATTCCAAGATATTATACGTGTAAAGTCGTTTGTTAAAAGGATGCAATAATAAACAATGTACTGTGTATGAATCTCACACACGTGCATCGACATAAAGAGAGAGGCTTTAACAGAGATTGTCTCCAGGTTGATAGAAGATGGCAATGCAGGATGATGTCATTTAGCTGCTAGCTGAAGTGCTTAAGGTTTAATTTTCCAGAGTTATGTAGCAGTATGAAAAAAATTGTACCAAAGTAAAATGCAAGAATAAGACAAAGGACACCACTTTAATTTAAGTGTGTCTGTATTCCATTATGTGCAACACAAATGTGTGTGGAAGACATTGTCTGAAATTGTACACACCAAAGCAGTGCAAGAAGGGGTGCAGGAACTTGAAGACTGCCTGGTTTTATCAGGAGTGTAAAAATAGATGTTTCATGTCCCCCTCAGTAAAACCATAAATTAGTATTTTTGGAATGGTAGTTACTGTTTAATGCTCTAAAAGAAGTCATTAGTCACCATATGCTAACTATTCACTACTGGATGCACAAGGTGGACAGTATTTTATCTTTATCACACGAATGAATATAAAACACTAAGTCTTTTCTCTAGTTTTTGGTTCGAATGAAATTAAGGCCAAATTAAATGAAATCCAAACTGACATAAATAATATGACTGGGACTTTAACCTGTTAATTACTTTAATTTTGACATGTTAAAAATTTTAACACCAGTAACTGAATTTTTCTTTTTTACATAGAAAGGTTCTGGCCCGTGTACCTTAGAACCCTTCTATTCATGCATTTCTGGTACATCTGTAAATCTGATGCCCAAATGATATCTGCAAACTGAGAGTGACGACAGTTGCTTTACTTCATTTACTGGGGGTTAATTTTTCCTTGCAGGATCTGAAGAGACAATAGAAAAGACTGTTTTTGTATTTAAAAGTTGTTAGCTTGTCCGCAAAGTTATTCAGGCCTAAAATAGCATCTCAGTGATAAATATGTTACAGCAGCACAGAACGTCCCCAATGCTGCAGTCAGCATCTGCAGTCCATGTTCCTTTTTCATTTTTTTAACAGATTTTTGGTACTCTAGTGGTCTTTATTTGACAGAGAACTGGCAGGAAACTGGCTTATGAGAAAGACAGAAAATGAAAATCTGCTTAAGGCCCAAAAGATGCTTGGGCCGGCCCTGTGTCCATCCATTTACATTTTTTATGTGATATCTGAAGCTGGGTTAAACTCCTAACTCTACCCCTGGTGTTTTAAATCAACCCAGGCCTGATCCATATTTAATGGATCCTTTGCTAGAAAAAAAAGCCCCCCACACCACAGGACATTTTAAGGGACATGCTTGAACTTTTACAGAAAGTGGCTATAAAACCCCAGCGAGCTACACAGTTTTAAACCTTTTAAGCTGGCACAGCTGTAGCTGAAGCCAGGACACTTCTGAGGAAGTGAGCGCCTTTTAAAAAGCTCATTAAAACTCTGAAGCCCTTCTGCGACTTAATAGATGACCCGTTTGCCCTGCCATCACTGCGTACTTTACCCTCTTTCCCTATATTTTAATAGTTTTATTTAGTATCACCCCTTGGGGTGCGAGCCAATGACATGGGTATAATTACAGAGAGCAAGCTATGGGAGCTGAGCTTTTACCCTGTCATGTTTGTTTAAAGCTTTATTCACAACCAGACCTTTTTTGTTTTATTCCCTCTTTCTTCTTCAGTACTCGCCCTTCCCATTGCTCTAGCTCTTTCTGCTCTGTTGGTGTAGCTAATTTAAGGCTGGGGAAACAAATCATCGCCATCAGCAACAAGAATCATGCGTCTTCTCATTCCAGTGGAGCCGCGTTAGAATCCAACGCATCTGACCCCCAACCCCTCAAATCTCCTCAGAAGGTAGTCGATTTTCAGACCCATCGGCAGTAAAAGCATCTCGGTGAACCCGAATGCAAAAAACATTGAGTGACCTCCGCGAAGTCTCGACCGCGTCTCCCAGTGAATTAGCTAGCAGCAGGATTTACCGCCATCGTATAACTCAGCGCAGACATAAACAATGCTCCAGCTAGTGAAATTCACACGGCCATTAAACGAAACGGGGAAAACTAGCTAGCGTAGCGGCAAGCCGGATATGTCAGTTGAGCAGAGTACATAAAAATGTTATAAGCTATAAAAACCAGGATGATTGTAAAAAAAAAAATTGTAAAAAAAAAAAACAACAAAAAAAAACATTCTCTATTTGAAAAAAAATAAAGGTTCCTTTATTATTATTAAGTTAGCCACTGTGCTGCTACAGAAACACACGAAGCGTCACGAAGACGTTTTAACGGTCTTTGTGACGCCATCCATTGTCAGCCATGTAACATTTATTAGGCTTGTGGCCGTCTAAGCTGTTTTCCTTCGTTATTTTATTTCATTTTATTTTTTTAATTCCACTCCTCTGTCACTCTCCTCACTGGCAGCATATAATGCAATCAGTCAAACATGAATGAGGTATAAATGGAGCCACTCATGACTCTCAATGAGACTCATCATTCAGTGGGAAGAGAATAATGGAGTCGGTAAAGTCACAGGTGGAGGATGTGGTTGTTTCCAAACATTTTTTTTTTCTCCTCCCCACCACCGTTTTACCGCTGGCGGTGTTTTTTTTTTTTTTTTTTTTTTGCTTGATTGGAGTAAGCTGGCATATTGCCAGAAGCCTGTACAGGTCCTTCTAGTTTAATCTCTGCGCACACACCTTTAAGGTACTCTGTGATTCTTAAACAAGCTGCTGTGAAAACCAGCGAACTCACTGTTTTCTTTTCTTTTTTGTGATTCAGTTGATGAGTGGAACAAGTATAACCCCTGGAGAAAAAGAGAATTCTGATCTTTGTGATCCTTCTGCTTTAATGAATCATTTAGAAATACTTGATGGGTTACAGCCAGAAGGCACTGGGCCATAGAAATGGATTTGTTTACATGGCATGCAACAATCGACAATCATAAATCAAACTTCATGCTGAAAGAAAAAAATGCAAAAAGAAAAAAAAAATGCACTTTTTATCTCGAAATCACTTTTTGGTTGTTGAAAGAAGACGGTTTGTTTCAGCTGTTGGTTATCCAGGTTCTTCTACTCATTGACTTAGTTTTCTACATGCACTCACTTTGAGCAAAAATATGACTTGACACATTGTATGCATTTTTTTGTTTTTTTTTTAAAGTAGATGTAGAGAGCGGTGGTAGTAGGGTTGTGCATGTGTTGAAATATATGATCATCTCATATGTGAAGCTAATAAGAGACATTATGTCTGGAATGAACTTGCCATCTGGCATACTGGGCTCTTCCCCATGGGGCAGCCTGGAGCCATCATTATTTAACCTAAAAAGTATATTAAAATGATTTTTGTCAGCCCATTGTTTTTTTTTTTTCTTGAAGCGCAATGAGTTAATCTGATGAAATCTCTCAACCCACTTCGGTCTGGCCCTCCCCTTTGACCAAGATAATGAAATTTTGTCATTTGAGACGATCAGTCGGAGAAAAGTGAATGGAAAAGGATAAACCACAAAAGTGCAAGTAGGTGGGAAAGAAAAAAGGCTAAAAATTCTCCTAAGTGAATGCAGAAAATTGTTCCAGATTTAATAATACAACTGAGGAGGAGAGAGACGAGATCCAGAGACGGGATCCTGAGGTGGTCTACACGGAAGCTAAAACACAAGGCAGTCTCCAAAACTCTGGGACTGTCATCAATATAACTTTATTGACCACAATTGTGTGCGCAAATAAGGAATTTGACTTCATTTAAGTAGCGCTCAATATGAAGACGTTACACATAAATCACAGCACTGACAGAAAAATCTTGCTATTGTTGTTAGTGTGTTGCTGTACAAGCAGCAGGAGGCTGAAAGTGTTTTATTTCCATTAAACTTGTGCAAGCAGAAAACCTTTTAACTTTAAAGAAAAACACGAAGACCAAATTGAATTTCGATATCAAAGGAAACATGCCATCTCATGAAAAATGTATCACTTTTTTTTTAAAGCTGTTGCTCTAGGATGAAGTGGTTTTCAGATTATTCAGATATTGAATTAGATGTATTCTGTTAAGGTTTAATGGAAACACTTTTTTTGCATCATACAAGTTGCATGACTTGTAGGATAATACTACTGGCAAAAATGACCAAGAAGACAGGAAGTAGTAGGCTCAGTAGATGATGATGATGATCGTAAAATTATGATTATATCTTGTGTAACTATTTGCATTAATCGCTGCCATGATTTTTTTTTATATTTTAATGACTTATATTAAAACCATGTTAAGTTTTCACATAAATTCTTATTTAATGAAAACCTCTCAGTTGAGACAGTGGGGTTTTTTGACATTAGCAGGAAATCTACAGTGATTTGCTCAAATTTGTAATGGAAACTCAGCTAATGTGTTACTGTTTGGCAAACGATCAGACTTTCTGATTTTCTGACTGACTTGTGACCTTTCAAGACCGATCAGGCTGAATATATCAGCCAATTCCAGTCACCAGCCAGTTTCCGTTTTAAGTCGAGGGGAGAGAAAAAAAATAACAAGTGCAGGCATGGCTGAGCAGAATATTTGGGAGATTATCCCCAGACTGGTACAAGGAGTTTACTCAGATCTTGAGCCCGAGACGAGAAAAACTGTGAGCCAACAATTTGCTCAGATTTTGAAGTGATAAAGAAGTTTGCAGATTTTCACAGTCCAAGAGCTCAGTATGTTGTTTCCTCTTAGGCTCCTTTGCAGAGATTTGAGTTTAGTGGCTGTTGAAGCAAATGGTTAGTAAAAAGTATGAAGCACTCGTAAATATGACGGCCTTGTGCGGTTTTGTCAGTCAGGAACACACGGGTTGTGTAAATGGAATGATAATGGTTGAACAAGAACAATGTCTCGACCTCTTGTGGCGGATTTATCGTACTCTGTTTCGGTTCACCTCATTTGGCACTTTTGGATTTTACAGCCTGGCCACATGAGGAGGGGGAGGGAAAAAAAATCCTCCACCGCCAACCAGACCGACCACACAGGAGGTCCCTTTGTGCTTTGTCTCAGATCTTTATTTTTGGACACGGACGACTGGCTGCATGAAGTGATGGAAGACTTGTGGGTGTTGATGTGAATGCTGAACATTTTAACACCAAGGATTTCACACAGAAAAAAACCCAAACCCACCTTTTTTTTTTTTATTATCCTCATTTAAAAAAATAAAAACTTTTTTTTCCCACCTTTATGTAACTGATCTAACACTTGTTGCGCAATTCTCAGCACACCTGCCGCACACGCGTTCACACCAGTGTAACCCACACACACACACACACACACACACACACACACTCTACCTAAACCCTGCTTATACAGCAACAGTAATGAGGATGTCGTTAATTTGCCCAAACGAGCGGAGGCCTTTAGCGTGGGCTAGTAATTAATTACCAGCAACAGTGTTAGTTAATTAGCTCCACATGAAAGGAGAAGGGTGGCGGTGGATGAGGCGCTCTGTGTTTGTTTTTAATAGGCAGAGATGGGATTGATGGTGAAGATGTATACGTCCCGCTGACTTTATGTAATGATCTGTAGACTTGAACGTTGTGGGTCTACCATGAGGTACCGGATATCTGCTGAACTGGGGCAAAACGTACTGCTCAACGCTGCGTAGGTGAGAGACGCTAATGTCATTAAAAAGTCTGGCAAACTACCGATACTGTAGCCTGGTCATTTCCTTCCTACCCAATTCAGCTAGATTCAAACTTCACTTCACATCTCTGGCTTGAATTCCTCCGGTAGAATTTCAACAGGGCCAATCGGCAAAGAGAACGATAAGTTCTGAACAATGATGTTTTTCTGCTCTTTTTTTTTAATTTTTTTTGAATTGTAGTCTGTCCTGTAGTTTTAGCAATGGCAGCGGAGAAGTGAACGAAAACGTTCAGTCCACGTTGGCCCTGTTGAATTGACATTGGCAGCTGCCTTGTTCGGCTCGGCACTTTTCTCCAGGTGTCAAAACGGCATGTCACGTATGTCACAGACAAATGTTAATAGTTGGGTAAAATTTAAAAGTTTGAATTAGTCCACGCCTCCAGGAAGTAACCGCTTCTCAATAGCCGAGAGTCCAGACCGCCTATACAAATCCAAATGTAGGACAAACCACACAAAAAAAGATCGTTTTAATCATGCTATTTTAAACGTTTAATTAAATTTATCCATAACCTAGAAAAATCAGCACATTTTTTAAAATGTGTATTCATTTTTTTTCATCCCCCCATTTTAGCTAGACCCTGTACACGTGTCAAAGTGTAATTTCTGTTTTTGAACCGAATTTTTGATTACAATATATTTTTTTTAACCACATCAAACATTAAATATTTTAATGATACAATCAAAGTCAAAAAGAGTCTCTTAAATACGAGTCCATTTTTGCGGAGTGACCCGGAACACACTACTCGAGTAAATTCACCCAAAGTATCAAGGTGCCTACCGGCTGCTCTGTGCAGTTTTCTGCTGGGTTTTCTCTCGGCACAGTCAATTTGATTGCAGATACAGATTTTGTTAGCGCTACCAGTGGTCACAGGGCCGTTACTTTTACATGTACCTGCGCGTTCCGGTTGCCTCATATTGGTTCCACCTGGTCTTCCCCCGCTGACAGGCACAGAGGGGCGGCTACAAGGTAGTTCGCCAGCAAAGATGGTTGGTAAAAGTTGCATGTTACTAAAATCTTTTCCTTCCTTTTGTGTGTCTGTGGAGATATGTAAACGTTGTTACCCCCCGTGGGTTCAGAAACAAAATCCAGTTCCCACCCACACCCCGGTTATCTCCCGCCAACCCCTCGCTAGCTGCTGCTACCGCTTTGTTAGCTGCGAGCTAAAGCACATCCTTATCAACCCAGATACAAAGTCGTACTCCCTGAGGGTCACAGCACCCTCTTGATGAAATCCTGCTACTCAGCATTACTGCATGCGCTATACATATTCAGGCCTGCAGTGCAGCTTCAAAGAGACCCTTTTCACCCCTGCCTTTAATTCTTTGATTGCTCTTTCATAATTTATCCCAGTTGGCTTTGGTGCTCTTCAGTGGATGCACAGCTCTTTCATGGTCGGCTAAGATAAATGTGAGTGGCAAAAACTCATGGAAACACTTAAGAGAAGCTTTTTTTTTTACCCCATTTGAATCAGTCCATTAAATCTAGCTCTGACATATGACAAAATACAACCCTCGTAAGAAAAAAAATCGATGCGAGATTCTGTGAAGTGATCAGTTATTAAAGATGGTATATTGGTGTGAGTTTGTAAAAAAAAGTCAATAAATCAATCAATTTAAAGCAGCTTCACCTGAGAATATTCAAATGGTGAACAATGTTCTACAAGAAGCTATTGCTAAGTTTGTTGCTATTGAAGTTCTACTTAATGTACAAAGACAGATTTAAAGTTAATAAAAATGCTTGATTAAAACAAACATGTTAGTTGTGGAAGAAGGAAATTGCTTAATAAAAAGCTTAGCATACACACTTATTGCATAGAACATTTTTTTTATTTCTGCTCTTTATAGAGTAAGACATTAGCTGGCTATCCTACCCCTGGTATGCCAGTATAGATATTTTATTACAAAGAGTCTAAACTGAAGGAGCAGAAAGACAAGAAACTTCAGCTGGTTTGAAACCATAACTTTTTAAAACCCATGTTCTAAATCCAGATTGGTAGCTGGAGGTAGAACCAGTGATGCTGTCCATTTCCAAGGCTGTTCAAAAGCCACATCTGTGGGTAAATAAACAATAACGTCCATTTAGTGGTCATGAATAAAACACCCCTGCTCAACGTTGTTTCTCGTCACTTTGCCGGTCACCTAATCCTCGGCGCGTTCCGAGTGACGGGCTGCATTATGCGTGGAAGGCAGTGATGTTGTGCCAGTATGGATGTAAGCAGCAGTTCCCTTCTGACCTTTTACTGTCCTCTAATCCTCTCCGGGCCTCTATCTGGCTGACTCAGACAAGACGAGGTCGGGGGACACCGCACAAACGCAATCTTGATTTCACTTGATGGAGAACGGCTCTGTGAGCGAGTTTGTGTGAAAATAATACTGCCCTGGTGTATGATTACATATCTTTCAGATTAAGAAACCCCCAGAATGTTTTGTGCCCTATTTTTATTTATTTTATTTCAATATGAGAAATTGGACTCTGGCTTCAATTTAGCCAAGAGATCTGCAACGCCACGGCTCTGGCCAATTATAATCGATGGAGCTGTGTCTGTACATAACTGAAGGCCCCTTTGCATTATTAAAGCAATGATGAAGTACATAGTTTACTGGATGGTTTTCAATTAATCAGCTTTCATTGGATTATTCATGAGGCTACGGGGAGCCGTTTGAGTAACAATACAGCGTGATGCTCAAACACCAACGGGCGCCTTCTCCGCTCAATAATTATGTTTTTCTTCCACTCCCCTGCTTGAAATACGAGCGTCTAATAAAACGAAGTCTGAAACTTTCCAGAGTCGCGCTCTGCAGATATAAGTGAAGTGTTCTTTGGTGTTTTATGCTTTGTCTTGTTTTGCTTCTTTTAGTTATCACTCTTTTTTTTTTTTTCTGTCATCCACCCATCCGCCACTGAGCAGAAAGCAGTGGACACTCGGGTGCCTGCTATTAATTATGTATACAACTCTCATGCAAGCCTTATCTGGACCAGAAAGGATTAATAATAGAACAGCAAAGTAATTACTTGCTGCTCGTCATAGATATTTTCAATTCGCTCTCCTTCCATTTTTTTTAATACCTCTTTTTTCTGTCTTTGTTTTCCTCAACCATTCAGAATGTCCACTTCTTGTGTTGGCTTTTCTACGTATGATCCAAACGGATCCGCATAAGCTTTTAAAACAATGATGTGACCATGAAGGAACGAACAACTTCAAATTTAAAAGGTTACGTTACACATGCAGAACCTAACATGCCTTTTCTTTAATTTGGGTGCCATTAATTTTAAGCAGTTTTTTTGTTTTGTGATTTTGGTTTCGTGTATCAGAACGTCGGTGGTGAACGAGTTGTGCAGCAGCTCCGGTGGTTCTGTTGTCAGGTAGAATTTGGGTCCAGAGATGAAGTGCATTATGATGCAACGCTGTCCTCAACAGCCTTCTGGAGATCTTTAAAAAGCAAGTTAATGATTTTTCATGGAAACGGCAATGCCGGTGACAAACCGTTTCTCCATACGGCTTTGTCTGTGGTGTTGATGTGTGTGCGTGTGTATGTGTGTGTGAAGACACCTCGTATTGACCGGTTGCAGTTTGTCCAGAAGAACCAGCATGGAGACACTTTGAAGAACCCTGAAGGTAGCGAGTAGCTTCTTTTTCTTTCTAAACTGGTTCGCTCATCCCATGTTTCATTCAGATTGCTCTGTTCTTGAATTTTTACATTTTATTCTTCATTGGGTTTCTTCTTGTTGTCTCTAAATGATTCTTGTCATCATGAATTGCTTTTGTGATGACAATCATTTCATTTTATTTTTCAAAACAACCTCACTAATTAAAACCCATTAAAGTAGTTCTGGATAGAGAATTTCAAAATTTTAGAATCATGCATAAAGTTTGCTTCAACTGCTCCTGTAATGTTTCAGTCTGAAGGATTAAACTCGCAGAGTTTTTCTACAAGTCATGTAAAATCAGCCAGAGAGGATTATGTACTTGACAGTCCTGATCTTCTACGATGCCTGATCCCTTATTTGACTCAAAAATAATAAGCTCATCTCTTTGCAGTTATTTTAGGATTAATGTGGAAATATTTTAACATTGTTAAAACTTTTTATGTAGATCTGGCATGTTTGCATGTCCGTCATGTATCTGTCTGGGTTCTCTCTGGGTGTTCTGGTCTTTTCTTCCAGTCCAAAAACATGACTGTTAACAACTTTTTTGTTCCACTGTCAGCCTTCCTGTTATCTGCGTTAAGGCTTGCTCTCACTGGCGGTTTCCTTTTTAAATATCTTACTTCATTTTGCTCCCTCTGACCTTGTTTTTGAACACTGTTGCTGAAAATGGCAAATCATCCGGTACTCAGTAATAACATAGATGGCGCTTTCACTACATAAATCTTTAAAAAAGGCAAACAAATTCACCTCTATGCATCTCTAATTTCCACATGCACAACAAAGATGAAATGACCATACACCTGTTTGGTTCAGTGTCCTGCCAAGTGATGCTCAACATTTGGCAGCTTCAAAGCTGTCATGCTTTTTTAAAAAGCTTTTATCACTGCTGTGACATTGAAACCTTTATGTTGTGAGACTCATCATCGTTGTGCCACAGCTTCCTGCAAATGAGCCTTTATTGCTTACATTAATGCCTCCATGGATGAGCCCCACCTTATGTATATCCTATATATACAGAAAATTGTATATAGGATGCATAACATTTGAGGTGAAAAAAGTGGATACTATTCCTGCTGACTACTGTTTTGTTTACATCAGTTTAAGGTGTTTCTAGTTATATTTTACAAAAATTGAGTAAATGTTTCATGAATTACATCTAAACAATTTCTACTTAGTGTGGTTTGGGTTTGGTTAGTCTTAACAAGATAATGAAATGCTATCCAGATTCTTTAACAGGAAACTAGTCACCAGCTAGCCTAGCTGTTGTCTTTCTATGCATACAGAACACTGAATGGATTCATATCTCCATTCAGTGCTCTGTGTTGGATTTCTCCTATTGAGCTCAATTTCTCAGGGAAAAAAATATTAATCCTGTCCAATCAGCAAATGGAAAAATTACAGTTGCGGAATTATAGTTTGGTAACGACAACGGAGGAAGGGAACGAAGCTGTTCAGTCTCTGTTGGCCACGCTTCCAAATATTGAGGAATTAAAGTCGGAGCAAGAGGAATATTTACAACCAGTTGTTTACAATGTACAGTTTTTGGTGATCTTCATAACGTAGCTGCCTTCATAGTCGAACTGGCACATTTCGTACACCACGGTTAAACATTAGTAATTAGGTCAAATCGGATCCAATCATCTTAAACGTCAAGCAACTATTTCTCAAGAGATTCTGGCTAATCTGCATGAAACAGATCGGATGGGAAACAATGGGATGGTTTCCTTACTTATTTGTTTAGCTTTATTTTTATTATTATGTACAGCCATATCTAGCTTCATTACTTACATAATGCAGAGATACTGGGAGACGCCGTTCCTCCTCTGTTTCTGCTGCCTGTTTGAAAGTCAGTGAAAAATTCTAAACTTTTTCTTGGTTGGGGCTGTGATGTACTGGAGACATGCTTTAGTTTTAGTTCTCTTGACCGATAACTGAGGTAAATGTTTGGCTTGTGTAGATCTAAAAGTATAAAATGTTAATTAACATAAAAACTAGTTTTCGCTCGCTAATATAAAAAAAAGAAAAGCCCCGTTACTCTTTGTTGTTGTTCCTCGGTTTCTCATTACTGAGGGAGCGTACAGATGTTAGTTGAGCATTTTCCCTGAGAAATGATGAGAATTTTCTCGTAAGCCCTCTTCAGCTCCGGAAACATTCAAGATTCCCAATTAAACCCCTTTGTGTTCCAATCGCATCTCTCCAGAGCGAAGGGAACACGTTTGAAATCACTTTCCATGTGCGCGCACCTCGCCGTGCCTGCCTGTCTCATATCAAATCAAAGTGTATTTATGTAATCAGGCTATAATTACGCCATAAATGGCCGTAAAATACCGCATCCATATCCACAATGAGCCCCATCAACCTGCCCCTGAAGAGGGTGGTTATTAGTTGATTGGTGGGCTGTCAGCGCGGCTTCCTGTCAGAGCCGCTCGCCGAGGCGTCTGATTGGCCGGCGAGGTGACACGGGGTGACACGGGGTTTGATGGGCGCTGTGGGAGGAGAGGGAGAGGGGCAGGCGTTTTCAGCGCAAAGCATCCAAAAATAGCTTGCGGGCTGTGACAGGACAATGATGGGCCTGTGTGTGTGTGTGCTCGTGCATGCGTGTGTGTGTGTGTGTGTGTATGTGTGAAATCTTAACAGCAGCACAGCCAGCCCTGCCCTATCATTAGAAATCTCCACATTCGCAAGGGTTCGCTAAATAACAAGAGGGTCAACGGTAGTTTTGTTTTTTGTCATGCGATAGAGGAAACAAAATGAGGCAAAAAAATAAAAATAACATGGAAAAAAAAAATACAGTTGGAAAAAAAAAAGCAGCATGGAAGATGTTTTTCTGGTTTCTTAACCCACCTTGTCTGAAGCACAGAGAGGAGACAATCACACAATCGGACGCCACACTCCCTCCACGAAGCCTTTGTCCAAACGCGTTTACCGGGGCGGTGCCGGTCGATGATGGAAAAACTCCTCCGCCGGGGTGCGAGCTGCCGCAGGGGGAATCGAGCGATCGGTGATTGATTTCCTCACCTGCTCGGAGGGGAGGCAGGTACGTGATGGAAAGTAGAAGCCGAGGTGCTGGGGGAGGAAAAACCAAGACTAAGGAGGCCGGGGAGTTGGTGTTCGCTGAGGTGGAGGAAATCAGAGGGAGAATAATGAAAGGGCAGTGGGCCAAGAAGAGGAGTTCTACGTGAACAATAAGAAGAAAAAGTGATGGTTCTTTAAAGGGCTTCCCTCCACTTCATTTAGCCGACAGTAGTAAGGGTTAAGATCCTTGTGGTGAAGCGGTTTTGGTTTTTTTTTTACCCCTGCTTGAATTTTTAAAACATTTTCTCTTCAGCGTATTCAAGTGGAATTTTATGTGACAGACCGAGACAAAGTGGTGCATAATTGTGACAAAAAACCTCCACATTCAACTTTTTTTTTTCAAGATTTAAAAAAATGCAGCACGCATCAATATTCAGCCTTCTTAATTCAATACTTGAACCAATTACAGCTGCAAGTCTCAGGGGTGTGTCTTCACCTGCCTTACTAATCCAAAATAAAAATAAAAATCCCCCTTTCATTTTTCTTTGAACAATAACTTAAAATCTGTCAGATTAGATGGAGAGTTCCTATGAACACCAATTGTCTACCACAGATTTATGATTGCATTTTGGTTATTTAAAACAGGAGTATGTTCTTGTTCAGGATCATGCTCCGTTCATGGTGGTAGCTTGTCATGTTCTGATTTATAGTGTTTTCATATTTTTGTGGTTAAGACGTTCTTTTTTTTTTTTTTTAGTGCATTTTGTCTGTGTACGGAGGGCCAAACAGGCCAAAACGAAATTGATAAATGCAAAATTTAACTATTGGCTAGTTGTACCATAAAGCAAACAAATGTTTAAATAATTTAATAGACAATATATTTTTATTAAATCATTAAAATGCAGATTATTAATATTTATGTTTTGTAATTTCCAGGTTTTGTTCCTGCAGCGTCACCATGAAATTATTTTATCCGTCAAATCTGATGAAATTCGAGGGGCAGGGCTATGGGCGGAGCTTAAACAGATCTGTTGAACTCCACCAGTTTAGCCTGATTCACCCAACCAAGTGGCAGATAAATTTTGAAGAATTGATTGTGAAACTGGTGGGCTTCAACAGGTCAATGTAAGCCCAAACATGGCTCCGCCCCTCAAATCTGATTGGCAAGTTTCACAAAATTATTTCAGTGATGCTCCTGGAACAGGAACCATGAAATAAACACATGTTTAATTAATAATTTGCATCATCTGTTATAAAATTGAATTGATCTTTTCAACATACCCTAAAATATTTAAGCTAATTTTTGCTTTATGTGCTCAGATAACCTTCTTCCACATTACACGTGTCACCTGTGTGATTTAAAGAGGGTTTTCTTTCAATCATCTCTCTACTACAGATTTGTACAGTGCATGACAAAATGCAACAGTTTATGAAAGAGCAGAAGGACTACAAACACTTTAACAAGGCTATGTAAACACCAGGCGCCAGCTGAAGCTACATAGCTGTTTTTTTCATTGATTGGATTCTTTTCTTTTTTCCATTGCGTTTGGCTGTTAAAAGGTGTTCAGCTCAAGCTGTTTTGTCAAAGGAGACAGATTAACAAAGAAGCGGGGGTAATCAATATGGCCGCCACATTCAACTCGGCTCAAGCTCAATTTCGTCTCGGACTTTTAATGCAATATTTTTGCTACAGCTGTACAGCCTGTAATGCGTCAGAAGGACGTAATGAAACAAATTAGCTGGAAATAAAGGAGAGTAACTTGTTTTTAAAGCACCAAATCTGGATCTTTTCCCAGAATGCCCTCTAATGATTAAAATCCAATGATTGGCTTCAGGCTGCTGCAAAAGCCACCTTGTTTGCTCTCGACTTTAATTGACTAATTGCACAGATATTTCATTTTTGCCTCCCACATTGAAGTAAAACTGTTATTGTGTGCAATATATTTCCACTCGTAAGCACTCATGCCACCGCCCAACTTTTGTTGTAATGGAAGAAAAAGGGTATTGATTGTGAATCAAGGCAGAAGGTATTCCAATTAATCACCTCATGGCAGCTGTTTGTTTTTTTTTTTCTTCTTTTTTTTTTGGAAGGGTGGGGGCATTTTGTTGTATTGCGGCAGCTTTTTTTTTTTAAACTGGTTTCAGATTTCAAAAGCAAATACTTTGGGGTAAACAAAATAAGCTGAGCCACACCCTTTTATTTATTTATTTTTTATTTCCAGTCGGTTACCTTTAGCATTTTGTTTCTGGAAGGCTGAAATGAAGGATAGGTCCTGTGGGAGAGCCAAAGGAAAGCTTTGTGCTTTCTCTTCCTCCCAGTCTAAATCATTCATGTCACCATTGTTGCAGAGACACCGGATCGGGTTAGAGCCTGACGAGTCGACATCGGCCCGCCGACGTCCTCGACTAACACCGAGGCCCACCCATCTCTGTCTAATTCAGTTTGACAACCGGCTTCACTCAACTGTGAGATAAAATAGCCGAGCTCAACATCAGCGATCAGACGGTAGACAGGCAGGGGAAAAAAGAGAGAGACGTGAGGTGTTCATAAATGTCTAATGATCAGCTTCTGGTGTTTGTCTTTTTGTGGCACACACAGAAGAACAAAACGTAAAACGAAAAAAAACAAAAGGATGTGTCTGGGTTTCAGTGACGTTTTATTGCTGGTTGGAGGGAGTCGAGGGGAACAGTAGTAACTTCCCTAACCACTGCACCTCACATCTGCTTGGTCTTTTATGGGCTGCACAGTTGGTAGCAGTGTTGTGTGTGTTCTCTCTGGGTACTCCAACTTCCTCCCACAGTCCAAAAATATGACAGTTGGACTCTCTATATTATCCTTTGGTGTGGTTGTGTGTTCATGGTTGTTTGTCCTGTCTCTGTGTTGCCCTGCGGTGGACTGGCAACCTGACCAGGGTGTACCCCGCCTAGCACCCGTTGACCGCGGGAGATGGGCACCAGCAGCCCTCGTGACCCCACTGTGTAAAAGTGGATGAATGGATGGATAGATGCTAATCTGTTGTTCCTAAAAGCTCTTGGCAGAATTTTAGAATTTCAAACGGGCTGATGAACGAACAGAAGAAGTTGTAAAGGATGACATCGGTTTTCTATGCTTTTTTTGAATTGTAGTTTTAGCAATGGCAGTGGAGGAAGTGAACGAAGCAGTTCAGCCCATGTTAGTTTGGCGTATCACTTCTCTCTTTGCAATGGAGGATGGTAGTTTACGGCGCAGGCAATTTCCTGTAAACTTCTTGGCGACAAA
This sequence comes from Poecilia mexicana, assembly GCF_051168715.1. Taxonomy (NCBI): domain Eukaryota; kingdom Metazoa; phylum Chordata; class Actinopteri; order Cyprinodontiformes; family Poeciliidae; genus Poecilia; species Poecilia mexicana. The sequence goes on from NW_028263387.1 coordinate 5,283,137, forward strand.
TCAGCACGTTGCATACGTCATGGGCAAACGTTGGCAATTGGATAAAATTTAAACAGAGTCCACGCCTTCAGGAAGCGATGGTTTCTCAATAGCAAATGGTTCAGACCTTCTGTATGAAGCAAAGTGTAGAACAAGGGGCTGGTTTCAACCAGGCTACTGTACTACATTTCTGGCAGCAACAGTTAACTTTTTAAAGGGATTGCATTGTAAAATGCCAAAGTACAAATGATATATTAAAATAATTGCCTTCTCTTGTCATGATTAGGTTTTGTGAAGTTTTAAGAAATTTGGATTTCCAAAGCCTATCTCATGCGTACCTTTTGTAATTTGTTGAGAATTTCTATTAATGGTAATATTCCAATTATGTTGTTTAGCTTAGCCTAATACTTCAGCTAACACTAAAAATTCAAATATAAATTCAGCATGATTACAATTAGGTTCTGTTAAAAGTTATAATCAGTTAATATTTTATGTAGAGGAAAACTCAGTTTTAATTGACTGAAAACCTAAAAGTGTTTTTTCTAGAGGCTAACGCTAACGGCTAGTCCAACAAGAGCTAACACCAAGACGACATCCACCTTAGAACAGATTCTGTCTTAAAAACTTTAAAGTGGTTTTGCTAACTGTGTTTTCAGGACCTTTAAACCATTCACTTGTTGATATCGGTGGTTATTTACACACAAGTTGATCATTTACATTGAAACGGATGCAGAAAACACGCCACCAACGTTTCCAACAGTGTCGTTAGCTGCTGTTCAAACTGAAGCTTCCCACTGGGCCTGAAGGGCTAAAAGATAAAAGAAAAAATACTCACACTGTTTAAACCTGACATTTATTCTTCTACATCAAACAAAGAATAATTAAACCAAGCTTTATTTTATTTGTAGAAATACGAATATTAATCTCATCTCATTCTATTAAATCCAATATCAAATCTCCTCATGATCTGTATGTATTACTACATGTCTATTGGTTGAGGTTGTAGTATTAAAGTATCTTTGTTAGACTAAGCTACGTGAGAATAAAAACCTCAGTAATAACAAAGTCATGGTGTGGTTTTGATGTCATAACACAGTTTAGCATTTCAGAGCTAATATGATGCGTCTGCCACATTCACACTGTTACAACAGAGAGAATCAGGTGTTCACAATAAGAGATGAGGTGAAAATCGTAGTTTTCTTTGTTTCCAGAACTGTGCTGCAGGAAACTCCTGAAGGTGATTGAACTGACGGCACTGAGAGATGTAAAAATAGAAACCCATTGATGCTATCGGGTCCAGAAATACACAACAAAGTGTTGGCGGCTTCAGGGGATGGGGTTGTATTTCCAGTAAGAAAGTGACTTCTGATTAATTCTGTTGTCTCTGCGATTTTCCTGCAACTGTGTTTCGTGTTGTTTTGATTTTTTATTTTTTTTTTCCCTCACATGCCAAAAGCCAGACGCCCACAACACCCAGGCTTTAACAAGCCTCGGCAATCTTTGCCAATCATGGCGTTGAAATTATACTTTATAATCCGGTTTTACCACCGCAGTGAGTGCTCTTCTGATCCATGACAACAGATGGGAGCAGAGGAGAGGATAAAATAAACACTGAAAACAAAGTTCAAGTGGAGTCTTTTTAACTCCAGTTTAAATTAACAATTTGCAAAGTAATGGGGTCACATCACGGCTCCTAATTTAGTTTTTTTTTTAAATGGTTTTCTTCATCTTTCACAGTTGGAATTACATTGGAAATTATTTACAGCATGTACCATGCTCTATTTTGACTGGGTTTTTGTACTGTAAAGTAGTATTTTTTTTTTTAAATCATCTATTGTGGCCGAATTAAAGTAATTCTGGAAGAGTGGACCACAATTCTACCACACCAGTTGTTTCTATTAACCATAAAATTATGCAGATTGAAAATACAAAAATAAATTTGCTTATTGGAAACAAGCCAATAAAAAACACACAAACACATTTTTATGCTTGGAATGGGGTGGTTTTTGCAATGGAAACACTTTCTTTTGCAGCCGGATGTTACTACTGCCGAAAACAACAAAGATGATGACGGGAAGCAGTAGGAGGATGATGGCTAGCTTGTCTTTTTTTTTTTTTTTTTTGTCATTTTATCCCACACTTCATAAAAAGTTTTCATTCCAACATGTTGAATCCATAGTTTTTCATAGCTCTTCTGTAAAATTGCTGACTACAATTTCCCCAAAATGCCTCATAGGCAGCCTCTCCAAAGTAGCTTGTTGCGCCAACGCCTGAATAGCGACGTCTCCGCTGATTGGCTGATGGATGAGCCCTAGTGCCATGGCTCAATTATGAATACATCTCATGTAACCGTTTACACATGTCAATGCCGTGATTTTTAATGACTTATTAAAAAAAAACTTATTCACATGATTTTCATTTCTTATTCAATGGAAACACTGCAGTTGTTCAGTGATGTAAAAGACCCACTGGTGACCACTGTGAATGAATGATGGCAGTTACTGCTACCATGTGTAGCATAAAGCGTTTTTGTGTTTAGATTAGAGGTGTGCCGATCGATCGGTCACCGATCACAATCGGGCCGATTTTCGTGAAAAAGTGCATGATCGGTGATCGGCGATCATTGGCTCTTGTTGCCGATACCGATCACCTCATTTCCCAGCCTGCCCGTGCAGCTGGTCTACTCTTTCCTTCACTGCGCAAACGCGCAGCAACAAATCGGAACTATAACGCACTGAGTGAATGGGGAAGTTTGCGTGTTGCGGCGGAAAATTGAAGCACGTCAAAATGCATCAACACAACGAAGCTAATACGACATAAAAACAATGCCATATAGGGCTGAAACGATTCCTCGAATGATTCGAGTACCTCGATTACTAAAATTCCTCGAGGAAAATTTACCTGCCTCGAAGCTTCATTAATTTATGTTTTATTATTTAGCGCACCGTGTTCCGGCCGGGACTTCATTTGCGTTGCGCGAAGCTCTCACTTCCGCCTCTGAGTTGTTGACAAAAGCTAAATCTCAGCGGCATAAAGTCCAATCTTCAAGATTGGCCCGTGGGGATTTTATTGATTGATGATAATGCCCGACTTTTTATCGTTTTTGGGGAACCAATAAGCATCCTTAAAATGACTGGGGGAATGCCTGGAGTACGGCAGCATTTCTCCTCCGGGGCTGCTGGTTGAAAGCGAACGGCGGGAAGAGCGCTGAGGTGAGCGGATAGCCTGAACAGGGCGGGCGGCTGAGTAGCTGATGCTTACCGTGTAAATGTAGCTTTACCGACGAACCGCACAATAAATTTCATATCCCGGTCTGAAGAAACGGGTGGCGGAGCGCATCGTACATGGCTGGTAGATGAGTTTCTGAGTGTGACCAGTGAAGGTGTCGTAAATATCCCGTATTGCTTCCCCCCCGTGTTCGTCCCCCGGTCTAACGGTTCGTCAGTCCGCTGGTCTATTTCCTCCCCTCCACCCCATGTTCGTTCATTCACCCTCTCCTCCCACTCCAGGCGGCATTTCCCGTATTTTCAAACCCAAAGCGTGACAGGTTAGGTGGCAAGGTGAGTTTAATTAATCTATTAAACTCACTGAAGATGAATACATAAACTAAAAGCTGGATTGTAGACATTTTTTATAAGCACATTTGTGAGCCTGCCTCTTTGTTATTAAATTCAATATAATTTCAGATTTTTCTATAACTTTTCTTCTGGTTAACTTAGAAAGTGAGCTATTATTGTTACAGGTTAGTTTTCTAAACTACAAAAAAGAAACTGTTAGGGATGCTCAAATATGAAAAATTGGACTGACATTGATATCTGATAGTAACACCGGTATTATGCCAGATTTACCAATATTTCATTTTACTTTTTTTTTTATCCGATTACTCGATTAATCGTAAGAATAATCGATAGATTACTCGATTACTAAAATATTCGTTTACAACAGCCCTAATGCCATACTTGACGGAGATTGGCTACATCGAGGCTCACTGCAGTAAAAAAGACATACGGAGGATCAGACAGCAGGTAAAGCAGCGCACAGCTACAAACACTCACCCGTATTAGCATGACGGTCAGAAAGCTAAACAAATAACCCGCAAAATTATTTAAGTCTTACATTAAGATGTAAGACGCTGGTTCTGCTCTCGCTGTTAAACCGCTGCTACGCTACAGGCTCACACCGAACCTCTGCTTAAAGCTGCAGCATCTAACTTAAAAAATAAATTTTACATATGTATTAAAACTTTCGCTGTCCTAACATGAGACAGATACTCTCTGAAAAAATAATCGATCTCCTCCCTGATCTGCATAATTACTCCGCTCAGTCAGAAACAGCCAATCAGAGCTAGCAGTAATCAGCTAGCCGCCATGCTATCAGGAAGCTTTCATTCAGTAACTCTGGATTGTTTATTGTAATGGATCCTGTTTTTGCCTTTGAATGTCAGGTTTTATACTTGAACTTCTTGGCAATGTTGAGAGGTTTTATTTTGGCTCTTTGTATTATTTAGCCTCTTCAGAGCCTTCATATGTTTTCAGTCTGTTAAAGATAGTATTATCAATAGCAGTACAATTTGCACAATGCCTGTTTTGTTTAGTTTTCTTCTTGGAAAAAGTTATTAAAAACAAGTTTTTGTCTAAATTAAGGTGAATTCATGGTTCCTTTTTCCACATAATGTAACCAGTAGTGCTTATGATAATAATAATTATGTGATCGGTATCGGTGATCGGTATCGGTGTATCGGCCCTCATGGGTGATCGGTATCGGTATCGGGAGGAAAAAATCTGATCGGCACATCCCTAGTTTAGATGATTTGTCTCGTAGCTCCAGGATGGTTTGGATAGCTATACCAAAATTAGTTCAATCTGAAACATTTTAGGAGACAGTAAAGTGCAGAAACAATCTTCTGAGCCGTTGGTTTACTACGTTTACATCGTTTCCTCCCAAGCCCCTGTCCCTTTACCTGTGCTGTACCTTCGCTATCCCTCTACAAGCAGCCGGCTCCCTTGGCGGCGACGTCGTCGTGTGGCGCTCGCTGTGTTTGTCGCACCTTGCCACAGAACTGAAGGTTACACTCTATTGTTTTGCCACAAAAGGCTGTATAGGTGTGTGTGTTTGTGTTTTGGTGTCCGCTCCCATGGCCAGTGAGATATGTTTGTTAGCTGAGGATAACCTTCAGCCGCTGCTCAGCCAATTGGAACAGTCCCGATCTGCTGCCTGCCTCATTCCTGGCATCTTGTTTCTTTTTTCTTTTCTTTTTTTTTACTCCAATGCACTTGTTTTTTCTCTCACTTCGTTTATGTGTGTGGAACGTGTGTGTGTGTGTGTGTGTGTGTGGGGGTAGCTGCTAAAGATGCGATGGCAGCTTCTCCAGGACACACATGCTGCTGCTGCTGCTGCAGCTCAGGCAGGAACCGCACACAAAGAAGCGAAGGGCAACGAAAACATTCTCCTGTGGGCCTTTTATTCACGCGCACTTAAGCTCACCGGCGTGCAGCGGCGCTCAAGGTCAGGAAACAGGCCTGCTGAGGGAGGTAAATAAGTGATTATAGTAGCGGGAGGAGGAGATGAGCGTGTGGGTTTTCTTTATTGTTGTGCTAATACAGGGAGGAAGTGTAGGGAGCTACTCAGAGCCGCTCACTGTGGCAGCTGCCGCCTGGTTAAAGATGACCTTTTTAAGTCATGCATGGATGCATACGAGACGTACACAGTCGCATGGATACACGCAGTCTGCACGCTAAACAGCAGCGCTCACACTCTGACTGCTTTGAAAAACTTTTTTTTATTTATTTATTTTTTTTTCCAAACATTTTTATAGAGCCACAAATTTCAGAGTATTTTCTGTTAAACATCTTGTAATGTAATACTTTGGTATCTGTGTTACAAATGGGACATAATTTATCTTTAAAACAAATCGGCGTCAAATTATCAGTAGCAGGATTTTGAAACGATTGAGCAAACTGTTTATTTTGGATGGACTAGACAAACTCTTGATTCTTTTCTCTCATCAAAACAAGTTTTTTTCTAAATTGTCTGGGTTTTTGCTGATATTTATGTGTCTTTACTCTGATTTAGTGTTATTATGGCTTTACTCTCATAATTAAAAAAATAATCTTAGTCTGACCCCAATAATCTGTTGTAGATTTCACCTCCTTCTCATTAAAACTATGACTGGGCCACTCAAACGCAAATATTTTCCAGGCAAAGGAAACGTGTTGGTAAAATTAAGAGGGTGAATCATTTTGGGATCGACTTTGCCGTCTTCCTATCAATTTCATAATTCTTCTTGGTCGGTCACAAGAAATCCCTGTAAGTCAGATGTTTTTAAAGAAATATCAGATATTTTTAAAAGAATCGTATCGTTTTAGTTGTCGTAGTTCTTTCTGGGCCTCGTAAAAACCATGTTCAGAACCACGTTGTGTAGAATTTGTGAGAACAGAACTATCCTGATGTCCACAGTCCAGGCAGCCTCTCTGATCACATTAAGCTCCAGATCCTCACGTTTCACCGACTTTCCATCCGGTCGAAGCTGAACTCCAAACGATGTGTTGTGTGTTCCACATCTGCGTCCAGCAACAGTCCCTGCAAACTCCGGTTTTTGCAAATTAGATCTGTGGATTGAATTAGCCCCATTTGGATCTAATGGCCGCTCTCAGGCTCGCATTCGGTACCGCAGGCACCTGTAATTTGAGTGGGAGCGGTTTGTTGCAAATTACACACTCCAGACCGGCTCGTCTAGCTTAACCCCCGTCACGCAGGTACGAACACACACACACACACACACACACACACACACACACACACACACACACACACACACACACACACACACAGAGCATGCGAGTGCAGTGGAGAAATGGACGCCTACGTGTGTGTACATGATGATAATTTTGTGTTTGTGTGTATGTGCGTGTTTGTTTATACGTGTAATTATACGCCCGCCTTCAGTCTATTTGATTAATGTTGGCATTCGGTCTCAGGTGTACATGTCTTCGACGTGTGTGTGTGTGTGTGTGTGTGTGTGTGTGTGTGTGTGTGTGTGTGTGTGTGTGTGTGTGTGTGTGTGAGCTCACTCAGGCATACGCATCAATATGAATGTCTAATGTGTGCGTGTCTGGCCTCTGGAAGTGTCAGATTAGTGGATTAGAGGGTGGAGGACCCCCACCAGGGGACATGAGGAGGCAGGAGGGGGGCGGCGAGGTTCGGATGGTCCCGTAAGGGAGCTCCCCCCCTCTAGCACACACCTCCTCCTCCTCCGTTCCGTTTTAACCCGCCTCCTCCTCCTGCATCCAGGAGTTTTCCAGAAGGCACTACATCATTTTTTAATCTTTTTCTGCTTCTGAGATTTTCTAATCTTTAGTCTGTCTTCTCCTTGATACATTATATATTCTGTCTTCCTCCATCTCATTCTGTGATTCTTCATCAGCTTCTCTTTTTTTTTCTTTTCACACTCTCTAGTTTTAGTTCATCATAATAACCTTGATAATGACGTAACGAAAACTGAAATTAATGGATTAATGGAGCAGAAACTCTAACTGGAACTATTTCATGCATTTGTAAAACTGACTAAAACAAACTGAAGTTAGAAATGTCTTTCATTTTTGTGTTGATGAATCTATTTATGAGCACTTCGAACTGATATATTGATTTTTTTTTTTCTTTCCCCACACAAGCTGTCGGCAAATTGCAGTTTGGACTCTGTGGTGGTGCCGACGCCAAAGCAGAGTCACAGTCTATTATCCGCCATAAAGCAACTATGTCTCACTTTATACTTCTGGCCAATGATCTGTAATTGCGAGCAGGCCTCGGCTAATCTGAGTCAAACAGTGGCTCTCGGATGCGGGGAGGCTTGGATCGGTTTTAGCGTCCTCCCACACAGCGCTGCCGTAGCTACAGGAGAGAGAGAGGGACCATATCGCCGCCCTGCAGAGAGAAAGTCCTCTGCTTGTGTTGGAATGTCACGCTGAAATGAAATCGGAGCTTTTGGCCACAACAAAGCTGGAAATATCAACATCTATGGAGGGGCGCTGGGAGCTCAACACCACAAAGGATGTAGGCCTTTCAAGAGATGTTGGCAGCGGAAAGATGTTTTCGCAGATTATGGGGTTTGTGTGGACGGTGACGTGCGGTAAACAAAAAATGTCCGCCAATGAAACTCGGGGAGAGAATTTAAAAGCTGGTTTCTGAACTTTAATCCGTCAAGTTGCTGTTAAAAACTGTGAAATTGGCACAACTGCTGCTGTGCACGTTGCCAGTCGTCTAAAAAGACAAAGGAAAAAAAAAAATCTGGGACATGAAGTCTTCCATATTTTCAAAGGTGGGAGGTGGGAAATGTATTTTCCCAGACACTGAGTAACTGTGTATTGTGAACGATCTGCTGAGCCCAAATGATCCAGACATGTACTAAGAGGAACTGAATATTTGATTTTGATCAGCTGCTTCAAAGTAAAACGCTGACCACCACACTGACAAATGAGATTTCACATTTATAGACATTATGTAGCTTAAGCTATAGGAGCAAATGGGAACAGATTTACTAGGGCCTGTATTTTACTGCATGTTTTATCTGACGATGCCTATTCAAACACTGCAATTTGTTCTCACTAAATTACTGCTTATGACTTCATGAAATACATTTTAAGTCCATATATTTATATGGACTTAAACATTTCAGCATTAGCAAATGTTTTTGCTGTAGCAAATGTTTTAATATTGGCAAATGTTTTTACACCCCAACCCTACATGGGTCGGGATATTTAATATTTTTAATTTAATATTTTTCTTCCCTTCTTGATTAGCATAATAAGATGCTTATGGTGGCTACAGCTATGGAAGTTTGAAGACTCTTGGAGAACAATTGTAGCTCATGTTTTATGCTAACTGTTAGATTTTATTTGAAGCTTTAAAGAAACAGTCAGGATAAAGTGACGGACGCAACAAGAACAAAGCAGAAAAATGACTATTGTTGGGTTTTAGGCGTACATAGTTAAAGCAGGTTTGGAGTAAGTTGGGCGTCTCTGTCAACGCTTCTAATAATCCCCAAATATTCAGTCCACACTGGATGGCAACAACAATTGAGCTTTTAGATGTCTCACCCCATGAGAAACGTTTTTGAATTTCTCACTGGGAAGCCTTTTCCCAGAGCTGCAGAAAAGCTGTTTTACTATATAACCATGGTAACCAAGGTCATTTGACAACATGTAGCCTCATAGGAGCACTATGATTTCTGTAATTATTTTCTCCTCCATGACAAGTCAGTTCTGTGAAAATAGAGGTACAAAATAACTAAAAGTAAAATGGACTTTTCCAAAGTCAGTTTTTCTACCAAATCGGTTGATATGCCAAACCAGAGCCTGTGGAAGAGCTAGCTAGCTACTCTACATCAAACATCGAGGCTCTGAAAAAAATCTCTTCCAATAAATGTTCTGCAGTTTGCAGGAAACATGTTTCCTTGTATTTATGTTACGGATATTGTAAAATAACCAGGTTAACTTTTAAGCTAATGTTTAAGTTAAAGTTGGTCCAAACTGCCAGAAGCTAGGCTACATTCAAACAGCAGGCAAATGTGACTCATATTACATTTATTTCTTTTATTCAACTTTTCATGGCCGTATGAAGGACCTGACTCCGATCTTTCCGATTTGTGCCACTTTGGGGCCATAAAAGTTGGATTCAGTTGAATTTAATTAATGGTACGAACAACCACACACACACACACACACACACACAAAAAAAAAGAATTTCAGCAAAAAATCGGAATTAAGCATCAAGCTGCTGTGACCTTAGTCTTACACGCACAGTTTCCAGCTGGATTTATAGACCAGTGTTTTTCAACCATTGTGCCATGGCGCATTAGTGTACCATGAGTGATCGTCAGGTGTGCCGTGGAAATTATTCAATTACACCTCCCGTATTTTCCGGACTATAAGCTGCTACTTTTTTCCTACACTTTGAACATCCGGCTTTTCTGTGGATTTTTCTTCAACCACCAGGGGGCTCTTTAGCAGGAAGTGAATCATTGGAAGTCAAAATTTGATATCAAAGAAGAACACGCTAATTTTCAAGCACATGCTTGTCTTGAAATTTCCGTCGTCATTTCACGACGGAGAAATGTTTTCAAACTCATATGATGCAGCTTCTAAGTTGAGGAGTATCGATCTGGCAGTACAGGAGGGAAATAGAGCCGCTGCACGTAAACTCGGCGTGAACAAAACCGGATTTGGAGACGGAGAACTGCGTCCTTAATATATCCAGCAGTTATTAGGACGCAGCCCTCTGCTGCCCTCTGCTGGGTCCTTATGGGAAACCGAGAGCGGCAGAGATACCAGCAGCTTGTAGCCTGGTGCGGCTGATATATAAGTTTCCGGGGGTGGTTAAAAAAATTTGAAGGTGCGGTTTATAGTATGGTGCACTCATAGTCCGGAAAACACGGTAATTGGTCTTAAAAGACGCCATCTTTGAGTGTCTTTGCTGTAGTAGTGACTAGCGGCGTAATCATGTAATTTTATTATCACTAGATGGCAGTAGGTACAGAGCATTTTACATTAAAACACCTGCCCCTTTATTAGTTAGTGATGCATGAATGTTGCCACATTCATGCATCACACATGACAGTGTTGTGGCTGTTCAGGTGTATTTTTGAAGTATTTTTGAAGTGGACATGTTAAGTGCAATTTGAAGTAAGAAATGTAAAATATGATAAAAATAAATTTTTGTGTTTATTTGATTCCTATTCAAGACAGTTTAATAAGAATGACTATATATCTAATATAGGCAGCTACAGAGTATCTTTGTTTACATGTTTGGTTGGTGGTGTGCCTCGTGATTTTGTCAATTAAAACAATGTACCTTGGCTCAAAAAAGGTTGAAAACACTGTTATAGACATCAGCTGGTGGTCATTAGACTCCGCAGTGTTTATAAGCAGAACCCTAAGCTAAGTTTAGAAATTCAAAAATGGAGCTGTGAAGTGGCTATGGTGTGGCCCCCTGACCTACTTTTACTTTGTGGTTTATAATGTGAGATCATGGTACTGCGATGATAATCTCTTTATTATGTTGAAACTCTTTTGTGTGTGTGTGTTCTGTCTCAGCGTAAAAGTGAAACTAACTTTCATCCTTAATATTTTAATTGGTCTTGGCCTCCATCTTCTGATGAAAGTCTTTTTTTCCTCTGTTTCCTTTAAACCAAGAAATTGTGCCAAGAGAGCCAGTTTTTCTGGACGGCCATTTTTTTTCAGTTACATTGTTGTTGTTGTTTTGTTTTTTTTTTGCAAAATGAGCCTGTTTTTTACACCCTGAGAAGCAATGTTGGTTCAAAGAAAGCTCTGAAAGACAGACGGATTCTAATGTAGTCATAAAGTCATTTCACTAATACGCTGATAATCCATTTGCTGTCATTATGTCTGCTCCCCTCCGGAGGACCACAGGTAGCACTGCTCTTATCATGACACAGCCACTTGTCAATGTTATCTTGGCTAACAGTTTTCCCATTCAAGTCGCTGCTTATAATTCAGGAGGAACGTGGGAGAAAGGACCGTACTGGCAAACGTTTTAACAGAGGTTCAGATTACAGACAGGTGTGTGTGTGTGTGTGTGTGTGTGTGCGTGTGTGTGTGCGTGTGTGTGTGTGTGTGTGTGTGTGTGTGTGTGCGTGTGTGTGTGTGTGTGTGTTGAAGGGACCTGAAGTTATTTCATACATGTTCCACACTGCCTGCAAGACACAATCCTGATGGATCTTCAGCAAATATGACTGGACTTTTTACAACTTAAATTCACTAAACTGTCTTTAGCAATTATATAAACTAAATATGAGTTGAGAGAATGTTGATGATTTTGTTGATGTAACATGCAATTTTAAATTTTTATAGCGTTTGGTCAACATTGTTTTTTCCTCAATTTTAAAAATTTGTATTCTTTTATTCTACATTATGTTAGTGAGTCTAAATGAGAAGGACAAAGTTTTATGAACTTTACTTTATAGACACGTTTCGACTTTATGATGATGTCACATGCACACAATTTCACACTTGCTTCCTAGCAGAGGGCAAAAAAAGCTGCTCACCAATGATGACTACCTTTGGCTTCTGCTGTCAAGTTGTGAACATAACGCTCTAAATATTAAATGTACACGTCATATATCAAATCAAAGCATATGCAATGTTTTGCTGGTAATTGTCAACACCATGGCAACTAGATGACAAGGTCAGGAAAAAGTTTTAGCTAAAAAATAATGAGGGAGAGGAAAGCAGGTCAGTTATGCCAGCTTGACTTTGACACGTTTACTAATTTCCACCAAAAAACTGAAACAAAATTTTTTTTCTAACGTGTTTTATTTTTTTAATACATTAGTGCATTTTGATACAATAATTCAAAATGTGTATTAAAAAACTTCCATGGAAACACGACTACCGTGTCCGGCCTGTTGAAACACTAAGCCCCAGTCATAAGAGCGTACCATTAAACCACCATCTCTACCTGCTGGATAGCTCTAAAGCTGATGCGACTCTCCTCCATGTGTCAGATTTATGTCCCTCATCATCAACGCCAGCAGAGTCATCAGTGCTAACAGACCCATGTGCTGCACTAGTGGTGAGTTGCGTACCTGAGGCAGCACTGTGAAGGCCTCACCTGGACCTGGACCAAGCAGCGTGTTGCCACTGGTGGGTTGTAACCCGTCCAGTCTTTGTCAACAGGCTTTGTCAGGGGGCGCTGAACCCGGAACACGTGGTGTTGTAACCATTTTATGCGTCGCCCGTCACAGATTTTTTATTTTATTTTATTTTTTGCCACCGCGAAGTAAAAGTGACGGATTCAAATTGCCGCGTCGCCGACAGAGGGGGTTTACTTCAAACTGAATTTGGCCGCCCGCGCGCGTCGCGTCTCGTTAGCGTGTCTTTCTTTCTGTCTCTCTGAGTTTCACAGTCGCTTCTCATTTGGTCCTCCGGCTGCTCCTCCAGTTTTATTCCGTGATTTCTGTCTCCGTCGATCCAATTTCACCTCGGGCCGCGCGGCACTTTCGCCGCGGAGTTAAAAAACAATTTGGCCGCCGAGATAGAAGATATGGATTTTAAATGAAACCCGTTTTACAGCGTACACGTTTGTCAGCATGTCATCAGATATGCTTTAAATCATAAACCCTCTGTTATTAACCTCCTACACCACCTTCAATGCCCCTTCTTTCTTTACTTTTCTGTTTGTTTCTCTTTGATACCTTTAAATAAAATTAAAGCGCAACAACCAGCCTTCAGAAGTCACCCAATTGCTGAATGTATTTAATTTAATTACAACATATACAGCTTTTTTAAGGCTTTAGAGGTTTGTCAGAGAGCAGTGGTGAACAAAAACATGTTAAAGTGAAAACATCTTAGTAGGCAGAAGAAGGGAAGCCAGATGTAATCTGAAAAAGTGTCCTGGAGAAGCTTCAGGGCTCCACTGCTCAGCTGAGAGATTTTGATTGGTTAACTATTTAATCACTCCATAAATAATTCCCATGTAAAACTCTAAGTGTTTACCTGGAGCCTGTTTCTCGTGAAACCATGTCATTTCCTTTCTGCTCCAGATGCCTGTTTTTACACGTCTCCAGCACTTTTTGAAGCCACTTCTCAAGCTGCGTTTACATTGACCACATAATTGCTCAATTATGACATTTCAAAAATAAATTAACTTAACAGAAACACTGCAATTTTGCAAAAAAACTAAACAAAACTCCTTTTTCCTAAAGCAATTTTGATACAGCTAAAAAACCTCCTCATCCTGGTGCCAAAACATTTCATTTCACAAAGCTGCAATGGAAACATTTTTTTTTTTTTTTGCATCACACGAGTCACATGACCAACAACCGGATGTTGCCGCTGACGCAAACGACGAAAAAGAGAACTGGAAGTCTAATGGGCCGTTTTAGTTTTGATAAAAGAAGGTAACTAGATGTTTGACTCTTAGGTTGTGTTCAGAATTTTTTATTCTTTCACATTTTTGTGGTAATTTCTAGTGTGTAGTTTTGAGATGCTACAAAGCTCCATCAAGCCTCTCTGGGTTAGTCAGTGTTGAGCATTGATGAGTTAGTGGACTGTCACATCATTAGCACACATGTCAATGATGCACCAAACATTTTTGTCACACACCATCTGAAAGTTGCCTTATTGTTTGACCTAAAATGTCTAGTCTGGATCCTTATGAGGTGATTTCTCCTCTCCTGGATGAGGAAAGAGGAATGCACCAATCAGAACCCAGGTATCGACTCGGGGTCCCGATTGAAGCTTTTCTAAATGATTGCTTCTGGAGCCCCTAATGAATCTCGACTCCCAATAACTGCTCTTGGTCTACTGCTTGTGAATTAGCCACCACAAGATGCTGCTGGTGCATTTATTTATGCATGTGTCTTTCAAAACTTTGTTATAGGCCATGCATGCTGTTTTATTGATGAAAAGGGTCATGGATTTTTTTTTATTTTTTTTTTAAGAAGCACATTGATGGTGATTCTGCTCTCTGCTGCTCTGCTCCTGATCGGTGTCGTTCAGTCTGTGTGGTCCCAGTGAAAGCAGCTGAAACGCCAGTCATTAAAACATACAACATTCAAAGACAAGTGGCAGGTTAACGAAACAGGAAGAACAACTTAAAAAAAAAATGAAATAAACTGGAACTGCATTGAAAGGTTTACTAAATGATCAACAAGTCATATAAAAACACAGTGAGCCAATGTTAGCTTTAGTTTTTTGCATTAGTTTACTGAAGACTGGCTGTATGTCGAGTTAGATGTCCTCATCATCACCTTTATTAAAAACACAAATCGGTCTGTATAAAAAGTCAATTGAATTAAGATATTTTTAAACACAAATGATAAACTAATGGCTGTATTTTATGGATTACCAACTGAAGCTTTAGTTGGGGAAAATCAACACTGTAGAAACTTGAACATCAGTGAGTGAAGTGAGATAAATGCAACACTGTTAAGATGTGATGTCTGACTGCCTAAGATATCACACTTTATAGAATCAGACTGGGACTCTGCATTTTCAGTGGCTTATTATTAAATTACTGCAGTAAATGTGACGTCCCTAATAACATGATTTCTATTCCTCCATCATACAAAGTATTTGCCGGGCCTCACAGGGAGAACCATTGTATTGATGGTCGAATCCTTCATGATTTCTAATTGAAAGTTGGGATCGCAGAAAAAGTGTCAGATTTAGTGCTAATGTAGGATTTGATCTGCGCGACCAACCCGTTGTTTTGTATAAATGCATAAACAATTAGCAAGAGAATCATTTCCCAGAAGGAGCAGCGATCGATACTTTTAGACGGGAAAATGGCTAACTGGAGAGAGCTCATCTGCCGTCGATGTTTTGAAAAGACCGGTATGGATTAAACGTCCGGCCCGTTTCAGTGTGCAGTCTGCACATCAGCTCTGCTCAGTTCATCTGATTGTGCAAACTGAGCCGCAGCTTTCATAGCAATGGGCTAAATATGGAGTTCTCCTCTCAAAGCCGCATTTCAGTTTACGCCCCAAAGGTAAGCAGCTGATTCAAAGCAGCATCATCATCAGTTTCTTTCTTAGTTCAATTGTGATATTTCCACCGCCTACTCGCTAAACGGGTGTGACTTGCATAGTATATAGAAGTATAATATTTGTGCATTTCACAAATCTGCATTTTCTTTGCATTACACGAGTCACATGACCAACAACCAGATGTCACTACTGGTGGAAAAGATGAATTAGACGACAGGAAGTGGTTGGATCATTGTGCGGATCATGTTTTTCAATGACTCAGTGTGCAAACAAACTTATTCATGTGTGATTTTAATTGTGTTCCTTAGTTAATGGAAACACAGTTATTGCAAAATTGCGTTTTTCCAACATGTGTGAAAAACTGACGGTTTTTACACCCGTTTGTAATGGAACACAGCAAGCGATTACATTCCTGATTTACTAAACCAGAGCTGAACTCCGCTTACTTTTTACATGTAGCATTTCTAAATTGGCATCTTGGCCGTCCAAACTCTATGTACATAACTTTTATTTTTTTTCCTAAAGGACTCTGTGTACATGCTGAATGACGGCAGTGCTGCTGATCCTGTCCACTATGACACCAAAGTTCAGCAGCAGAAGGGACCGTGGGCCCGCCAGCTGAAGACATAACGCATTCAAAGTTAATGTTGCCATTACTCAGAACGCATTTAGGGTTTTATCTCACCTCAGCCTTCCTGTCCTTTTACCTCATCACACTCTGCAGCGGTTTATTCATTGCTTTCCTTCCATTAGCATCAGCAAGTAGTGGCTCTCAAACCGTTTATGTACCCTAAGAGCATTTTAGCGTGATGCCAAATTAGATGTTGAATAGCAGACGTGGCATATAGCATATAATATCTTAAATGAGGGTGATGGGTGACTGAGTCAGCGAGAGTGATCACTCACTTCACTCCGAGACGGAGTGTTATTTTCATTCCGCAGGTATAAATGTTATGGGTAAGTGTCGAACGGGCGATGAAGGATGCGGACTTCTAAGGCGTTGCTCTCTGTAATTACGTCTGTGTCACAGTTTTTGTTCTGCAGGAAGAAGCTTTGCCTCGTCATTTTTTTATTTTTTTTTTTGTATTCCTGTGCACGCGTGGATCCAACAGCATCTCCATCAACCTGAACAAAAAAACATACAAAATCTGCAGAGGAAGTGTGTGCTCTCAGAACTGTCCTTGAATATTTGTACTCCCGGTGTGTCTCTCCCCCTCAGAACAGACAGCCAGAGAAGCAGCAGACGTCCTCATTAAGAGAGGAAATAAAAGCCTTTTCATGCAGGCAAGAATTTCCTCAAACTGCTGCAAAAATGAGAAGCATTTTTTGTCTTTTGTTTTTTTTTTTTAGTCTGTATCAAACTGATTAATTTTCCTTTTTTTCATGTTGTACCATGTCCGTGTCGCAACACAAAACAAAAACCAACAAAAAAACAAAGAGCAGCGCCGGGTTGAATAATAAAAGCGGCTCTATGCCGGCTTGGCATCTATTCTGCAGTCTGCCAAGCTTGAACCCAACATCCGCAGCTCAGCCGCCATGTTTATGGATGAGATGTTTTGCTCCGCGCCACAGGGACGGGTCGCAACCGGACCCGGCGAAATAAATAAAGAATAAATAAAAAGCCCTCTGCCATCTGCGGAGCTGACATTTCCCATACCAGTCAAAGAGCGGGAGCATCTGTTGTTCACCTCGCGGCTTGTGCAAGGTTTAAAGTTGTCGTAATGTCACAGCGCCATGCGGTTTGTGTGCAGCAGCCTGTGAGAGCAACATGACGTGTGGAGAATGGTGTTGGGCCGACTCGGCTCGTGTGTTTGTGTGTTTGTGTGTGCTAGATCCCACTGCCTTTTGTCTATCTCGCTACCTTGGATCCTCGCAGCACAGGAAAGACTCAATACGCTGTACAACGCAGTGCAGAAGTAATGGATTATTGTTCTGCTTATTAGTAGCTGACAAGTAAAAGTACAACTACTGAATCATCTGAGACCCTTTTGCTTGAAGTGAGTCCACTAACTCCAGTCAGCGAACCCATTTGACCTTCATCTTGGTATAATCTTTGATCTTGGGATGCTGTCTCTGGTGAAACTGCTAATAGGTATGAAGGCATATATCAATCAGGTTAATCTAGACTGGTATAGAGTTTCAGTTCACAAACGTTATCACAACAATATGGCTTCCAAATATTCCTTTTAATTTGGGCTCTGTTTTCTTGATGCAGCAAGAAAATGCAAGCCAGAAGAGTCAATAAAATACAAAAGCCACAACGCATCAAGAAATGCCACGACGAAAGTTACGTTAAAATGGAATGCATGCTAAAAAGGAATCCATGCTGAAACTGCATCTATGCTAACCTATGCTAACTTTGTTTTATTATAGGTTTGTTGTAACGTTTGTTGTTTATTTGTGACTTTCTGGCATTGCATCAGCCGGGTCTGTTTGTTGTTGCGTTGAGTCATTCGTTTTAGTGTTTATTGCTGTTGTGTTGTGGTCTGGAGCCGTTATGTGGTCTTTTTATTGGGTCTTTTTGTTATTGAGTTGTGGCTTTCTGTTTTTGCTTCGGGGCTTGTTGCTGTTGCGTTGCGTCTTTATTTCTTTTACGTTGTGGCTTTGTTGTATTTTGACTTTTTGCATTTTGCTGACACTTCTGGGTCACCATACTTCAATAAAACTTCTACTCTATGAACAAAGAGCACAGTGTTTGAAAAGTCCTTTCAGTAGTTGATGAAAGTTGCTGTGTCCATTCACATTTGAAGGACTGCATGTTTTACACAAGTGTCAGACTGCATAGTGTTGGTCAATGCGTGAAGCAATCTTGTTGTTTCTCTTGTTTGGAGCTTAACTCTCCCTTATTTTCTCGCAAAGTGGCCTTGGCCGGGAATGAACAATAAAAAAAAAAGGCTGGATATTGACAAGGTAGTTAGCAAGAGAAGACCAAGGGAGGGGGAAGGAAACCAAGGGCGGCCAATGAATTCTGGATTTCCTCAGAGTTGATCATTTGTATCGCTTGGTAACAGGGGAAAAAGGCTTAGCCTAAATTTGCCTGTGGTCATGGACAAGCCCACAGTTTCATGTACATATATGATTGTGGGCAGCTATGCAGAATGTATGAACGTCTGCACCCACATCACACTCCATTTCTCTTTCTGCTCCGTGGCTAAATGAAGTGTGACAGGGCATTAAAGCAGCACCAGAACCCAGGGTCCCGCCACAGGAGAGACGGAGATGAAGGCAACTGGAGAGGGTGGACGGAAAGTACGCGGGCATGTGTGTAACTCTGGAGGTTGAAATGAGTAGTAGGAACTTACTGATGGCGAGTGACAAGGACCAGGGTCAGGATATCTGGCAGACTACAACCTCTTTCAAGAGTTTACTGTAACCGAGGGCATCAGGAAGGTTTCCCAGACAACAAACACACTTGAATTTTCTGTCTATTATGTTTGAATCAAACCAGTATTGAGGCAAGTTGCACCTGAATGTAATCGTTCTATTAGAATAAGGGTAAACTATGTGTCTGACACAACATAACCCATTTGAAATTGAAAAATTTTATATACTCTACCAATCCAGATAGACTTTTGCTTCAAAAAGCGAACAGTTGGAATCTTCATTGATGGCACATTTTCAAGCAGAAGGTTAAAAGCTTTGGGTCATGCTGGTTGGCATCTGGATAAAGCAAATGCACTCACCCCAAATTTTACAACGGCATAGAAAAGCAAAAAGAATACAACAACAGTTCTATGCAGAAGCTTGGACTTTCTTCTTTGTACTCATTGGACAGAAGCTGCTGCAGCGGCTGCATTTTGTGCTGACAATAAAAAGTGAGGTCGGTGCAATTCCTACTTACAAGTTCAACAATACAGCTAATTTTCTTGTGTCAGAGAAACAACCAATGCATTACCTTGTTTTTCAATTCTCTGTCACTGTAACGTGTCGGCGGTGCACTTTGAAACTATCTGTCTGCATCTTCATATTCAGCTTAGATTGTATAATGTGTGCTGCAGTGAAATCTGAGGCTTTAACCATTTTTTTCTGCTTTAGGCACCTTTATGTTGGGTCAACGCTGACTTATCAAAACATATTCGAATGCTAGGAAGTAGATGTTGGGTAGCAATCCAGTCAAAAGCAAGAGAGCAGGTCTATACTTTGATTATTTTACCTCTGGTAACCCCCAGTGGTCCCATAACAACCAGCAGACTAAGTACTGAGGCACACTGGATGAAAGGCATCAGACTCAATGATCCGTCTTAATGCTCTGTTTGATTAAAGCGAGAACGTCACATCTAATGGGTTTACTTATTAGTTTGGGAGTCTCTGTTTGACTGGACATTCAGGGGGAGGTAAACATTTCTTGTTGGGACCAGCCTAAATACAGAATGACAGTGAAAAATATTTTAACTCCATCAGTTTTTCATTGTTAAAGTTGCAGAATGTTGCTTTTATTAAAATAAATATAGAACTTTTTCCATATTTGTTGAATCCGTCACTTTGTTATGATGGTACGGCATGAGACGGGAAACCTGTGAAAAAATCAAGCTGCTTTTTCCCAGTGCTAACTAGGAACAACCAATCAGAGCCAGGAGGCAGGTCTTAGTGCTGTCAATCATGCCTGTGTACGTTAAGGCTAGTTAGCATGGCCACCTATGACGGGTAAACGGTCTTCCTGTAACTCTGACCTGATTCAGTGTTCTTCCTATATCTTATTTTGGAGAAAAGTCTGCAGATTTCTAATGTCTTTTTTTTTTTTTTAGTCACACAAATATTTCAGATCATCGAACGTTTGAATCATGCTAGCTAAGATAACATGTGTTTAAAAAAAACAGTTTTAAAATGATGTCATGTATTAAGTGAGAAAGCTGTCCAACATTTTCTGGCACTTGGTAGAAAAAAACAAACAATTGGAGCCAAAACCTGATGACCATCTCTGCCAACCTCAGTGCTTCATGTTGTCTGCCTTTGAGGCCCAGAGCAGTTTCATTCCTGACCTCCTCAACCTCATTACCCATCACTGTATACAGCTGTTATGCTACAGTAACATTGCTCCAGAAATGTACTGAAATACAGCATGGCCTTGGATTTTATTTGGAATTTAAGCCAGACGTGTTCACCATATCATTCATTATCCCCTAAGGATGAAGGCTAAAGATCAGATAATTGATGTTTACATGACAGCATCATTTTCATACATTTTTTTTCTCCAGAATTATTTTCATCTGCTGCTGCTTCTCATCCATCCTCAACCCTGAGGTCCTTGGTCTGCTTGCTAATTGGCGTACTTTTACATCAACCAGACATCTAACTCTAATCAATGCAGGTTAAGTGTTTGCCATCAGCAGCCGGTATCGATCAAATCCTCAATGAATCTCTAATCAATGAAGAGGAGCTTCTTATTCCTGATCAGTGTAAACCTGTTTAGTTTGTTGGATGTGTGTGTGTGTGTGTGCGCGTGTGCGTGTGCGTGTGTGTGCGTGTGGTGTGTGTGTGTGTGTGTGTGTGTGTGTGTGTGTGTGTGTGTGTGTGTGTGTGTGTGTGTGTGTGTGTGTGTGAGAACAGCAGGGATAATGGTAGAGGTGGCCAAAGATGAAATGTTTTGTTTTTGTTCGGCGATCGATGAGTTGAATGGCCTATGTCGGTTGCTGACATAGGCCAGCTCAAGAGTTTCATTCAGCACTTTATGGTTGGAACTTGCTGAGGTAGATTAGGTTTGAAAAGAATAACCCAAACAAAACAGTTTTGAGTTAAAAGGAAAGACTTTTAGTTTGTCTAATTTGGCACTAAAGAAATACTAACCTAATGGCCCAGTGACGGGATGATGGATCTCCATCGGTTTGTGGTT
Source organism: Poecilia mexicana (assembly GCF_051168715.1). Classification (NCBI taxonomy): domain Eukaryota; kingdom Metazoa; phylum Chordata; class Actinopteri; order Cyprinodontiformes; family Poeciliidae; genus Poecilia; species Poecilia mexicana. Next base: position 5,304,448 of record NW_028263387.1, read on the forward strand.
CAGTATTTATGGAGTTGCCTATTAGTTATTTTTATCTGTGGAACATGACTTCCAAATTTTTCACAGAAAACCCATCTATGTTTTTCATAGAGCATATGTAAAATATTCAAAATAAAATGCTGCCTGGGAAGCTAAAAACACCTAGCCACTGTGCTACATGACACACTAAGCTATTGGCATTTACAAAGCTAATCTGGAAGCACCATGTATTTCCTATGGTGGAAATTAAGAAAACTGCAGATGTCAGCTTCTGTGGTAATGCCAAGATGGTTTCCTCGCCACGTATTGATGAATATTTGTTTTGGGTTTTGGACTCTGAATAGGCAGTTGGAACAGGTTTTAGGTGGCTCTCAGGTATTTGTGTATTATTTTAGCTATTTGTAGAAGGTTGTGGTCTCTAAGCAGGGGTCTGTTGCATTCTGGGTATCGGCTTAAAGTAATGTTTTATTTAGAAAAACACGCAAGGTCCACTTAACCAATCGGTGATGACACTGGCATTAACGGCACAAATTAAAATGAAGTCTATACTCAGAGTGGTTATTCTTTGAAACAGTTTCCACATCATCCGAGTCATTAAAGTCATGAACTTATGTTTGAAATCTAAGGAGAAAATAATCAGGTTAAAGTTGGAGACGTTGTTGGAGACTTCTTCTTCAGTCTTCTCCTGGGATGAACATGTTGGGACGGCCATGTGTGTCTGATTTCAGACTCTTGAGACTCTTAACCTGTTACAATCTTCCTTCCGACCTTTGACCTTGTGGTTGAAACTCTCCAACTTCTGCCATAAATCCAGTTTGTGTTTGAAGCAGAAACCCAGCACTTTTTCTGCGTGTGTTTTATCATAATGATTTATCAGTTCAGGCACGGCTCGTTCCGTTTACGCTTTCTCTCTCGACTGTTTATGTTGATAAGCCATTTCTATTCAGTTTTGAACAATTTCCATATTCTGTCCCTGTGGCTTCGACGGCTGGCATTATAACGACCCTCATTTCCAACGGAGTAAACACGGCGCTGCGAAACAACTGTATCTAATGACAAGGTGGAAAAATGTTGCAGTAAACGGCAGCTGCCTTTAAGAGAGTCAGCAAAATGGAAACAGGCTGGGAAAACGAGCAAAAGAAGCACAGAGCTTGCCTTATCTCTGTAGCTCATTTATGCGACAACGCTGCAAAAACTCAGAATCGAACCAAGTATTTTGGTCTAGTTTCTAGTTAAAATATCCTAAGACAAAATAACTCACAAGTAACTTTTCACAAAGATATAGGAGCTTGTTTTTAGTCAATAATTCCTTAATATTTATGAAAAATTCTTCTTCCACTGGCGGATTTTCACTTAAAACATGGGAAACAGACGAGGGTGTTATAGGGCCGCTGTAGATGAAGAAATTGATTAAATTCTCTCAAAAACTTTAGAAGTGTTCCAGTGAAAACCAGATAACTACTCGGGTGGAAAAGTTGCAATTTTTGGGAAAATAAAATAAAATAAAAATCCAAATTTTTAGACTAATCTCAGAAAAAAGATTATGTAAATGTCAAGTCGAAGATTTTCAACTTTTAAAATTTACAAAATTTCCAAGTCGAAAACTGAAAATTTTCAAAAACATTTTTTCAAAAGTTTCTGAGAATAATCAAAGTATGAGATTTGTATTTATTTATTTTTTAATTTAGCAAATTTTCAGTTTTTTAACCTCAGAAATGTCCATGTTTCCTTTAAGAATTTCTACAAAAAATTGCAAAGCTGGAGTTTATTTTGACTGGAATTGTATTTTTTCTATCTATAATGGCCCCTATTCACCACCATAAAAAATAATACAATTCTCATTATAAGTGAAATGGTCTGCTCATGAAACTAGTACTAGTTCATTAATATTAAGCAATTATTAACTTAAAACAAGCTCCAGTATCTTGAACATGTTCTTGTAAGTTAATTTTCTTATTTCAAGTGAACTGAGATATTTGTACTAGAAACTAAACCAAAAATACTTAGTAAGATTTAATGATTTTGCAGTGTAGGATGCAGGATAAATTTATTAAAGCATGCTTCGCTGGAAGCATTATTTATATTAATGTACATGGAGAAAAATAAGAGCTCTCATTCATGTAATTAGAGAAGCTCTCAGACTAAATTTACCCATTTCAGACCCTTGCAGTTCTCCACTGTTTAATGTTGCATTCAGCTCCAGTTCTCCTTTGCACCAGCTCCCTAAACCATCTTTAACTGCCATTAACAAAACAATCTCAGCCCTCCTCTTCCTCTCTCTGTGGTTAATAGTTCCATTTGTTAATGACGTGTAGCTTCAGTCAGGGCCGTGCAGAGACCACTAAAGGGGCAGGTGCTCAAAAAAAAAAGGGCACATCTAACCGCATTCTAGGACAGAATATTAACAAAGCCTCTCAGCTTTCAGAGTTTAATAAACAATGATAAATTACAAAATTGTGAGATATACAATCAAAGCTAAGAAAAATCTCAATATAGAACATACAACTATGCATATGAAAGATATTTTATTAGTAATTTCTTTCTGCAGGTCTATTTTGTTATAGGAAAGTATTGCAATATTCAAACCCGCAATTTAGCAAGATTTGTAAATCAGAGCTAGACCACCAGACATATTTTGTCTTTACAGAATTACACTATTAAAAATATAAACAAGGGCAACCTTTTAAGGTGCGTTCACACTGCAGCCTGAAGTGACCCAAATCCAATTTTTTTGCCGGGGCCGTTCACACCGCCAGTAAATGCGACCTGTATGCGTTCTGCAGTGTGAACGGGCAAACGACCTGAAAGTGTCCCGCATGGCAGTAGAGGGCGCAATAGCGTCAGCGTTATCAGTGTTCTGCCAACCGCCATAATAATAATAAGAAGTGCTCAGTGTTTGCGGAAGTAAACATGGAGGCTAACGGTGGAGCTTAGCTTACATATTTGAAGTTGTCCAACCGGAAGCATATTAACAACTTAATCATCATATAATCCGTCATGGTTGTTGTTTTTCTTCCTGCTTGCTCTTATCAGGACGCAGAATAGTGAGATTTGTTGAGAATCAGTGACGTTCAGTTCGGATGAAGGCGACCTGAACGTTACGTCGCATTTGAATAGGATACGTATCGGATATGGGTCACATTCGAAAAAGAATCCGACCTGTCCTGTTCAGACTGTCATGAAAAGATCGGATACAGGTCGCATTACGTCAAAAAAATCGGAATTGGGCCACTTTAGTGTACTGTAATCTCTAAAAAAAAGGAGCTGCCTGTTTGCTACACTTGCAGTGGAGATGAAGATGGTCCATTCAGGAAAGCAGAGCTGCATCAAACTTTAATGTGGAGCTGCAGAAAGAAGAAAAAAAAAGAGAAAAAATTTAATTGTTAATGCATGTCACCATGAGAAAAACCTACTGAGTTTTGCTTAAAAAAAACTTTTTTTAAAATTAAAATAAAAATTTTGTCTCATAAAGTGAAAAATTTATTTGCAAAACAAACTTATTTGCGCATGTCAGAAATCTTTTCTTGATATTCTAAGTTTTTGTTTGAGTCAAAGTTTTGCTTGTGATTCTCACATGACGTCATGGGCAGGACCCAAAATCACAACAAAAGATTTCTGATGTGTGCAAATAAAAGTTCATGTTTGGCAAATAACTTTTTAAGTTCACATGACAAAAATTAGTTATTTAATTTTTAAAAAGTTTTTTTTAACAAAATAATTTGTTTTTAAAAAAGAAATCATTACAATTCCAAAAGTTTTGATTACAATTTTATTTTACTTAACTGAGGTTAGCTTATTTATTTATTTATTTATTTTATTTATTTATTTATTTTTTCATTGAATAACTGGGGGGGAAAAATAACTTCATACTCTGTGAACCAGACCCTAAACTTAAAGTCTGGATTGAGTTTTATCCCCTTTATTAATGACACACTTTTATTACACATTATATCTATCATGGCAATTCAGGGTGAGTTATTTTTAATTCTAAATGAATGTCCTTGTTGGACTTTTATTTAAGTGCTATTCTCCTTCAAGATACATTTACCTAATGCTGGAATAAATGCAATGTACGTTATGCAGCAAAGGAAATTAGAGGATCGGACATATATCCATTATGGAGATGATCGGTTTTGGACGGGCGATGTGCCTCTATTGCATCAGCAATACTGAAGAATGACTGATGTCATTAACGATACATGGAAGAAGCAAAAGGTCAAAGGTAACAAGGTGACCGGAGGGCTTATTATGTTGTACAAAAAAACAAACAAACAAAATGTACTAAATAATTTTAGTACATGTCATTATGTGTCAGAAGAGAGCTTAGGAAATAATAATACCAAAAAAAATAAAAAAAAATTGACCAAAAGGGCACTTGGGGGCAAGGAGCAAAAGGGGCAGGTGATCAAGCACCCCTAGGCCCCCCCTCTGCACGTGCCTGGTTTCAGTGTTTGTTTTTCGTCAGACGCGGAATGTGCCGTTTATTGCGAGGCCGAAGGATTTGAAAGGAAGGGTGAAAATGCCGTCGTGAAGCGAAAACCGGATTTCAGAAAAAGCAGAGTCGACAGGAATGATGGAAGAGGAGAGAGAGAATAATGAAAAAAGAGAGAGGGAGAGGGATTATGACAATACGGAAACGACAGCTGTTGGGCTGTGGAGAGCAGCTGTATCCACTGAGGGGGATGAAAACTGAGCCAGGACAGGCTCAGTCGGTGTTGTGGTGTCGCCGCCACCACAACACCGACGTTTGCCAAGACAAACGCAGAGACGGATCGGGCAGGCGGGGCGGGAAAGAGCCGCATGGAAATGTAGGATGAAGAAACACGAGTGGCGATTAGACATGATGAATCTAAACATAGGGATAATATGTAAAAACCAGGCCGGCAGCTAGACGTAGCCAAGCTTCAGAACGGCTGCAAACCCTACTCCTAACATCAGGATATGAATCATGTGATCATGAAGGAGCTTTGTGATTCTTGTAATCGTATCCCATGATGATGTCATCATCATCATCTCACACGTGACGTAGGGGAAACTCCATCCAAACTGTGAGACTGTGCATCCATTTTTCTGTATGAAAAGAAATTTAGTTATTTTGATATTTGAATTAATTTAAACTGAGCGTCTTTACCCCACTCTGACTTCAACTAAACTTTGTCTCATTTGGTTACATTTGTATTATTAATGTTTAATGGGGTAGCTTGTCAACGAATAAGAAATTTCCCTTTGGAAATCAATAAAGTCTGTTCTATTCTAATTCCTCACCTACAGTTTCAGGTTATGCAGTGATATTACTGTAACATTGGCTGTGTTTCCATTACAATGTGCGCAAAACTTTATCAATATTCCGTTAATGTCAGGAAAAAAACAAGACAATTTTTCAATCATGGTGTTTCCTTTAAATAAGAAATGCCTTTAAAATCACACGTGAATAAGTTTGTTCACATAATCATTAAAAATCATGCAGCGCCGTCATCACTGCCACTTCCTGTCGTCGTCTTTGTGGTTTCTGCCAGAAGTAACATCTGGTTGTTGATCATGTGACTCGTGAGACATGAAAAAAAAGTTTCCATTGCAGTTTTATGAAGGAAACTAATTTTATTGTGGCTAAAAAAAAAAAAAAAAATTCATCAAAAAACGCCAGTTTTTGCGAATTTGCAGTGTTTACATTAAGCAAACTTTTATTTGAAATGCAGCTACAGACTCCCATTTCACGAGAACATAGTACATTTATTTCTCTTCCTAACTCAGGAAAAATCATCTCCTAAACTTCAGCTGCCAGATGAAAAGCTCTGCTGTCTGTGGCCATGAAAGAACTAATGAACTCCTAAACCAAACCTTCTATCTGCTCTTTGCAAACAAAATAAATATTCTATGAAAATTGCATATTCACTTTATCTGCTTTTATACAGTGCATTTATTTTCACTTGTGATTAATTGATGACTGAAATAACGACTTATTCATGTACGGGAATGTGACCAGAGTGTAATGACTGAATTTGGCTTTATGAATTCGTTTTCATTAATTCTCGCCATTTAATTCATCATCGATTGAGATCAGATCTGTTTTTCATTAAAAACACAGGAATCTGACGAATCAGAATGTTTTGCGATCTCTTCTGATTCTGAAGTGTTTCAGTTCAGACATGAACTCTGACTTCACCGCATTTCAGAAATAACAAATCACTCCGTTTCCACTGCATTAGCTGAAAGTCATGATCACTACTTACAAAAGGTTCATGAACTAAAAAAACAACTTACATTTCATACCTAATTTTTAGGTAGTAGTGACTGTATGTATTGTAGTATGTATGAATGTAGTGACTCATTCAAGCACCGTATTGGAAAATGTTGGAAGGACGGCTGTTTGAGATTGAAGGTGCCTTTTACAAATAAAAACCAATTAAGCACACATGAAGTAGAGAAGCACCGATCCACTTTTATCTGCCCCGATGTTGAAAAGGATTCTAGATTGATTATTGGTAATGATCCATAAGGTTGTATTTATTCAGTCTAACTCTATGCTTTGTGCTTTGAGCAACAGAATTATTTATTTTACATTATATTTAGAATCCCTAATTGCTCTTTCTCAACCATTTGAGAAAAGGTCTGTTGCAGTTTTTTTTTTACGTTTGACCAAAAACAGTCAGCGTATTGTTTTTGTCAGTTTCTGTGTATTTATTTTACATTGGCTGTTTTTCTCCTAACTGCACTGACTGAAGAAATTTATTTTGTTTTTCCATGTTTGACGAACTTGTCAAGGTATTTGTGTATTTAAGTGTGCTGTGCTGGTGTAGAGTTATCAGATTAATTTGTAATTCAGTGCATTCATGTCTGTTTTATAAAAAAAAAGAAAAAAAAAGAAGAAAGTTTAGTCAATTCAGCATTGTTTTTCTGTATCGGATCGGTATCGGCCGGTGTAAAACCTCAGGTATCGATATCAGTATCAGAAGTGGGTGAAAAAATGCATCTGTCCATCCATAGTCTGAAGTAATAAACTAACTTTAAATGTCATGTTTTTTAGTTATGATCAAAAATCATAATTAACAGGAAAAAAACGTCTTAAAAACCATAAGTCAGTGTCTAATTAAATGATGTGGTTCACTCAGTGAAATAAATATGAACATTAGTAGAACTCTGTTTTGAGTATTTTCCAACTGCAAGCCTCCAGTTTAAACAAACCTCAAGCTGAAATAAATGAAGTGTAAACATGCTTTCATGTTTGCTTATGTTTTTCTCTCCAACCACAAAACAGGAGGGTTTAATGAGACTTTGTGAGAAACAAACGAATCAGGATTATAATAATTCTATACTTATTGACTGATGTGTGAATTTTCACCTAATTAAGGAATTTTACATTATCCAAGGTCTAGACTAGATTAACAATAAATGTGCTAATAGAGAACAGAGGTGTGGGGGGGGGGATAGCAGGTATTTACATTACATCAAGGATTGTGATTTTATCACAGCTTAATATTGATTTCTGCAAATGTTATATATATATATATATATATATATATATATATATATATAGGAAAACAAGCCAGCCAAAGCACAGACTCATCTTTTATCTTGCATCTGTAACTCTCAAAGTTACAAATCGGTTAAAAAGTAAGATCTCAATGTTTTAACCAGCATGAAAGAGAGAAAAATCATAAATTATCACAATTTCTCTCCTAAAAGCCACCAGCTCTCTGAAGCCTGTGAACGTTTCTGTCATTATGAGTATATGGAGATAAAATACTGTCATGATTAAAGTCACACTTTCTGATGTGTTAAAAATAATACACCAGTATGTGCTAATAAAATTGTCTTGATATATGAAGATGTATTATTACATTAAGCCTCCATGCAAATACTTTGTAGTCACCAGAAAAAGCTCCTTGTGGGAGTAAATGATGTTTTACATGAATAAATATGTGAGTGTAATGTTCCGGCTGCTACTTCACACCAATCCTCATTAAATAAGATTGACACTGTGGTTTGGAATCTGAGTAGTTGTACTATTCTGGTATTCAAACATCTGAGTCTTGGACATTCTGTCTTAAGAAATCCATTTCTTAAAAAAATTAAAAAGAGAGAGAGAGAGACTGAAAGTAAGTCTGTCAATTAAAATTGGTGGTACTTCCTTGACAGTGAAGTACTACTTCTTTTTTTTTTTTAAGAAATCTTAGGATTTTTATGTTTTAGTTTTCCTACTCAAGGTGAGAAAAACGAGATGTTACAATAGCTTTAGGAAAAGTTCTGATATTTGGGAATTTTTTTTTTTTTTTTTACAAAGAGTTGAATGTTTGCAACCATAAACTGCTTGAAACAGCATTCATTCACAGTGAAATAATTTTGGTCCAGTATTAATTATTACTACACTTATTTTTCATGTTTGACTCAATCTAAGGAAGTAAACATTGAAAATATTCCCTCTTGTGTTAACCAGTTAAAACATTTTGGAAATCTCAGGGTAGAATAATTGTAGTTCAGGTTTAACTACAGTTATGTGTATTTCAAATTTTGAACTGGGGATGATCAAATGCAAACTAGATTCATCAGACTATTAAAAGTAGGATTTAAAGCCCAACCAAAACAATCCTCTGAAGCAGCTGCTAACTTTAGCATTATTACCAATGGTTAGCTAGCTTGGGTTTACTCACAGTGCTTGTAAATCTCTAAATATATCTAAACAGTCACTCAAAGTACCCAAAGTACTCCATAATACTGGCTAAAGAAACATTTTAAAAGTGGTGGGACGATTTGAATGCTAACTATAACTTAGTGTTGCTACCCAACTCGACGAGACTTAATTCTTTTGATTAAACAGTGCCATAACTCAATAACTTTTCATTTTCTGATTTAACAGAAAATAAAACCAGGCTGTGCTTATTATTAAGCATAAGCACAGTTATACAGGTTAAATCGCACTTTGTAAGTTTAAAACTGAGATGTAGTAGCAAACAGCCAACTAATGCCTCCTAGCAATAGATTGTTCAAAATGTAATTAGGACTCGGAAAGTGTGTGCACGTTTTCTATGAGGACTTTTTATGTTTATGGTCCAAAAACATGTAGGTTAAATATTGAAATAAATTGCCTTTAGGTTTGAACTGACTGGCTCTGTGATGAACTGGAAACCAGTCCGGGTGCCTTCCACCCGTGTTGAGTAACGGTTCCCAGGGGGTCTATTGCCTTCATAGCAGGATTTTAGTAACATGAACCTGTTCTTATGCTTGTTTATTTTTTATTTTATTTATTTTCAGGTTTTTTTCCTGAGAAAACTACATTACAAATGAGGTCAAGAACCTTTATTTTTAAAATTCTTTAGGCTTAGTTAAGTTGGACTCAAATACTGCCTACCCGTAATGCCTCTTCCCAAGAGATGTGTAATCGATAAACACACTTGTGGGTCAAAAGGCTTATTTATATTCTTTAGTCTTATTGATTTCTGTCCTTATTAAAGCCATCAGATTACCAAGTTGTTTGTTGCATCATCCTGAATACCTTCAGTCTTTTTAGCACCTTTCTTCATATTGTTATGTAACTACCATTAGGCTAAAGGAAGAACAATTATCCCGTATATCTTTTAAAATCACGTAGTGCCCTAATCCTATTGTATTCATTGTCAGAGTCTTCCTTTTTCACCTCCACTTTATCTCTAGATTTATAGAATTGTCCTTTAATTTCTCCTAGATCTGATATTTCTTCTGTTCGTCCCTCCCTCTCCTTTTAGTTCCTTTCAAAGTCTCAATAACCTCGGGCTCCCAACAGCAGATTATCACACATCTAAGCAACCCGTTTCAAACACTTTCCTTGCTCCAGTTTGCCTCTGTAAAGCATCAGTCAATGTATTGAGTTCCTGATGGGTTAAAATTATCCCCACCATTCAGCCACCCTTGGCTAGAAAAGCATGTCTCAACGTGGCTCCCAATGATGCCTTTCGGGATTAGTCGTGAAATTACAGTAATGCGCGATGCCAAAGATAGCTCGCCGTCGTTCATGAACCCTGTAATTTACGGGGTACCGGGGAGGATGCACATGGACTTGGTCGAGCATTGCCAGCCCTGAATGTTCCAGGCTCCTCCTTTTAGAAAAGCAGGCTGCCAGTTTGATCAGTGCCCAATTATAGCAATTGCCCAGAAATTCATGAGAGAACAGAGGAATCTTGGATAGAGGAGGAAAAACCACCGAGAGTTAAAGCTGTGAAGTAGAGAGATCAAAAAGCAGAATGTAGCAACAAGGAAAGCAGGTTACAAATGAAAAGTGGTGATAATGAAGTGCCAGGGAATATGTAGTGCTACAGTAGACGTTGGTTCACTTGATCACCCCTGAGGTATTTGGAAAAGTTCCTATTTTGCCTATTGACTCACACACAGAGTCGAGAATTTCTTTTCTTTTCTTTTTGTTTTGCTTACACCATTAGTAATCAATTTAAACCACACCTCAACCACCAAACTTGCGATTGATGATTCAGTTAAGTGTTTCAGTGTAAACCTGGAAGTAAAACGTATCTGTAAATAAGATATAGTGAAGCAGCAGGCATGTGAATATTAATCTGACATTGTTCCAAAAGGCAAAACAAGACTGTTGGTTTTTGGATCTTTGTAGTGTTTTTTACCTATCCACATAGGAATAAAGAATCTACTTCTTTTTTAGATGAAGGTGACATTATTCTTGACATTGTCCTGAAATGCTGATTGACTTGCAATGGATGTAATGCAACCAAACAGTAAAAGGAGTAAGTATAGTTTGGATATTGCTTTGCTGCCATGTTCTTTTGTTGGAAAACGCCAGAAAGACGATGCAAACATCTGGTTGCCTGAAGTTGGACAGTAGATAACGGCTTCAGAAGTCGCATTTTATTGGCAAACTAGTTAAGGTGATCGATTGGTTAGAATTAGTCCAAATATGTAAAAGGTTTGAGACGATTATGCTCCTGAAATTTAGTGGACATGTTTGAGAAAGGTTGTCCATCAGTTCGAAGCCACCTTACCTGTTACAGGGAGCCTGAGTTTGTGGAGCAGCATGTGGGTTGGTGTTGGAGTGTCGGTGGTGGTTAGTCTGTGAAACGGCCATCTAGGGTTCAATTCCTGTCCAGGAAACATTTGCTGTGTTTTCCTCTGTTCTCTTTTTTGCCAGATTACTGTCAAAGGCCACTAGTGTCACACAATCCTTTAAAGGGAAAGTTTATTCTCAGCTTCATGGGCTTTTCAAAGATTAGCTTAACCTTGTTATGGGGTGGTGGAAGCTACATGACCAACTGCTGAGGAAGCAGCTGACCAAGTAATCAAAGGATAGTGTGTGGTTGGAGGATGCGGATCAGAAGAGTTTTGTATGAATAAAACAAATACGCCATCGTGGTTCGTCAATGGTTTAATATTGAAAATAATGGATTAATCCAATCCTTGTACGTATGCAAGGTGTGCAAGTTGATACAGGCCTGGCATTCACAGCAAATTAGCTTATGCTGTAATCTGGTACAGTGGATCAGATGGCGACATTTGTTTTAGCTGTACATTGTCCTCATCTAGTTTATTAAAGCTGATTATTTGACAGAACAGTCCTGCCTGTACTGTTTATATGGGACATCTCTGGTACAAGGTGGGGCATTTATTGTATCGTTTATTATTTATCATGATAAATTTCTTATAAGAATTGTTACAATAATTAAAACGCATTTGAAAATGTCGGCCAGGATTGTTAGTTTTACCATTATCTTCACTTTGTTCAATGAAAGTATCAATAAATATAACAATCTGAAAATATAACTAAGTCTGGTTACTGTGTGCAGCTTAGTGATAAAAGTCATACTACTGTGTGTGACTGGTGTCCTAAGGACGTGTATTACAAGTGTGAATGTTTTAAAGAGTTGGGTTTGTGTGACTCTGTGATGAAACTTTAAGTCCACATCGCTCACCCCAACTCTGAGGTAAACCCCAACGCAGTACGAGAAACAGTGGGGACTGTTTCAATTGGCCACTGGTTGGAAGACAATTTAAATTTTTTAAAATTTCTTACAAAAGCTCAGCAAAGTATATTTTTAGGTCAGAAAAACTGCCTCAAAGTGGAAACATTCTCCTTTTACACATTACTGAATTGACTGTATCAAGGGGAAGCGACACAAGCCTTTTGTGTGAACCGAGCACAACGGGGGAAACCAGAGGCAAAGGTCCATGTAATTACCCTCCCTGCTTCCCTGGCTCGGTGCTTTAATGAATGGTGGCAATCTAAAACCACTGTTTAAATCGAAACGAGTGCCAGGGTGACAGGCCTGCCTCAGATACGGTATGAAGTATAGGTCCATCTGCAGAACGACTCCAACCCAATGTGACCAAGCAATCCTTCAGCATTAACACGGCTGCTGAGAGGGAAAGCGGGGGCTAATGAGGAGCTACTCGGATAAATTAAGCTTTTCTTTATATAAGCAAATGAGCAAATTCAGCACCATTTTGATAACCTTAAATTATTAGACTAGAAGGTAGCAGGTTGGTCTTTGGGAGCTTTATGGATTTTATGGTTAACTGGTTCTATTAAAAAAAGAAGAAGAAAAAAGCCAGTTATGCTTTTTATTGGTGATGCTTCAGGTTGTTAAGGAAAAATGTCTCCTTGGTTACGCCTTGGTGTGTGTGAGAGGGAAACCAGAGAGAGACAAAATTGGATAATATAAAAGTGCCATCATAAAGTAATTTCTTCAGTCTGATTTATACTTTATTCAATTCAGTTTCATTTCTTGTGATTTTAACAAATATACTCACCCTCTGAACAAATGACCTTCAGTTTTTTTGTGCTTTTTGACAATTTACAAGGTTGTATTTACTCAGGTAAAGATAACCTGAGCAAATACAAAAACCAACTATCAAACCCTAACTCTTTAACCTTCCAGAACTACTCTTTGGTTTGGTCGCCAGCTCCACATGTGACCTGTGGATGTGGAGATGATTTGCCTCCATTTTCTTCCTACCACTTGGTAGAAATAAAAAGCATGGCTAGATTATTGGGTCTAGATGGAAGCAGCAGCACTCTGTGCTCCGGAGAGAGCATCAGATTATGATGCGACAGTATTAGACATTATCTGTGAGTATTTAAGTATCCGTGGAGACAAATCAAGCTCCTTTTCCTTCTCCCAGTGCTCCCAGTACTGCAGAAATACACCAGATACGTCAGTCAGAAACAACCAATCAGAGCCAGGAGGAGGGTCTTAGTGCGGTCAATCACTCTCGTATGTGATTGACATTGGTGGCAGCCTCAACATAGCCTGCCACCAATGTTGAGGCTAGTTAGCATAGCCACTGATAAAGGTGGATAACAGCAAGTTGTTTTTCCACCGTTAGCACATTGAGCAGCATACAGGAGGTTGATTGACAGCAATAAGACCCTCCTCCTGCATCTGATTGGTTGTTTCTAACCAGTCCTTGCTCTGGGAGGAAGTGGAGGAGCTTGAATATTTTTGACAGATTTGTCTCATATTACACTGTTTTGACAGTGACGGTTTTAACAAATGTGGAAAAAAACACATTTTTGTAAAAGCTACATGCTGCAGCTTTAAATCTTATATATTAGGGGAGCATGTTGGAACCCTGCTCTTATGTGGCCTGTCATTAATTGTTTATGTGTGAGGTCTCTTTCTGGAGAATGTGAAGCCGCCCCCGCCTCTCCTTTTTACAGTTGGACAGCTGGCGTCCGTGTCGTTATTTTCCCCGAGCGTTCTGTTCCTCGGACACTTTGTGCCTTTTTATTAGCTGAATGACTGATGCCCGATTGGTAGGAATGCGTTGGACACAAATGGTGACTGTCAAAGTGGAGTTCATAGTCGACCCGGCTCTGGGCTCGCCTGTCAAAAGCCTTTATTGTATCCGTCTCGGAGTCGTCCAGGGGTCCCGACCATCCTGTTGACTTTTTCCTCCCTCACCCCCCAATAAAGCCCATTAGGGTCACCGTCTTCATGCTTACAAACAAGAAACCCACAGTGGCCAACAATGCGGTCACAGAGTCGGCTCTGGCGGAGAACTTCCTCCGCGACTCGGTCAGGGAGTTCATAGCAAACTTCCTAGCAATTTATTATCTAAATGAGGAGAGCGCGAAGGGACTTTTTTTTTCCTTCTTCTTCCTCTTGTCTCTGCTCACGAAGAGTAATGAGCTCCCAGACTTTGATCGCTTTGGCGTGACATGTTTTCTGATGCTTGTTCACTCAAAGTATGCCACTGTGATTTGTTTGTATTGAATTACAAATGACGGGCTGGCAGAGAAGTGTATTCTCCTGCATTAGAAGGGGTTCCTCACCCAGTGCCAAATTTGCCCTTTAGGCCAATGAGCTGCAGCAGGCAGCTGCCAAGTTGTACTCTTAATGCAGAGTGTTATGTACAATAGAGCGATACAGGAATCTGGCTTATGTGATACTCAGCTGTTTTTATTTTGTTGTTGTTGTTTCCTCCCACTGTGACTTTATTCTTCATGTAGACCAAATGTTACTTCGCTTCGTCGCCGATTTGTGGCTAAACGGAGATCAGTAGAAATATTTTTGTAGTGGAATAAAACTGATTTTTACGTTGTAGACTGAAAGGCACAGTGCCATGGAATCTGTCGAACATGAAGTTGAAGCGTTTGGTTTGACGTTTCAACACGTGACGTTGCGCAACTGTGAAAAGAAGGGAAATGATCCACATCTTTGAAACATTTTTTTAACAAAAGGATATCAAGAAAGTCATGACTCACTGACTGTAGTTTGTAAAACCAACTTTCACTCTAATAAAATGAAAACATACTGCTACCACTGGCAGATTATTTCACTTCTAACATGAGGAAAATATCTTGTTAAAAGTGAAACAATCTGCCAGTGGAACTCGTACTTTTTACGTCAATATTAAGGCATTAATATTAAAACAAGATGGTACATCTTGCTGAAAAGCAACTTTTGTCTTATTCCACGTGTAATACTTTAGAGCAAAACTACTTGGTAAGATTTAGTGTTTTCTTGCAGTGAGGGGCTGGATATGGATGAATGGGACAAAGGGAGTGGAGAGTTGCTCAGAAGGCATGGACACTAATGGTGTACATGGCAGATCTAATCCTCCTGTCAGGGGATTTTCAGGGTGCATGATGAGCGTCAGGCTCGGCACCAGCGTCTCATTAGCAGGAGGGCAGCTGTGCAGAGGTGGACAGTCTCTCCTCAGAGTGACCAGTTGGGTCGCAGAAGGCTGGGAACCAATCAACACTTAACCCTCCCACTCCAAGGTTGATTGACCTTTTTTATGTCTTTTCATTGTTTTTACATTTATGTTTTAATGCTGAGCTTACGTCTTTATTTGCCTTAGCGATCTGCATTTTCTGTGCCGTCAACTTAAATTCTAAATGCATTTTTTGATTTAAATATACTACCATAAAAATCACATTTTTATTTAACTTTTTTCATTCCTTGGTCTTGAAACCCCTTCAGAATTGTGTGTTTTGTTTTCTACTTGTACATCTTTCATGTACTTTAAATCACTCCAAGGCATGAATAATAATTTTAAATTTTGCTGTGCTTTCTTGCACAATGACAGTAAAAGGAATTCTGAATAATACACCAAAAAAATGTCAAAATTTGAAAATGACATGCTAAAAGCCTCCCACAAAAACCTCAAATGTTAAAACCTGCATTCAAAGGGTCAAAAATTAAATAAATAAAATTATTAAAATGAAAAGGATATTCTGTAGGAATGAGGAGGATTTTTTTTTCTGTCCCATGGAACCAGATTGAGAATTTATTGAAGAGCTCAGATATTAGTCCTTTAACCAATAGATTAAAATATAAGTAAAATATATTATAAGTAAAATAATATTTTACCATCCTCTTGCTAAGAGGACAGTAGAAAAATATTGTTCTAATTTTTTTTTCTAAAGAAAAGCCGTGGAATAGCAGATTGCTGGCATTTCAAGGTAATTAAATAAATATATTTAATTTCTATTTTAGATTTATGAACGTTATTTATGAACATATTGTTTTCTTCTCTGAAAGGATCCTACCTGATAATCCATTCTACATTACAAAGAAAGAAAAAGATAAAGAAATAGAGAATGTCATTATTAGAATAGAAAATAAGCAGTGAGTGTTAAAGGGAGATATTTTTATGACTGTCGAGAGTTTCCCTTTTTTTCTGCTGTAACACTGAAAAACCTACTCTTGTTTGGATTTAAAATATTTGCAGCAGACTGAATGCTAGAGGCGCTGAGACTTTGCTTATGTTGGAGGCAACACTGGAGCTCTTAGCTGTACTTCATGCAAATTACCCGACAAGAATCAAAACATTCCCTAGAAAATATTTCAGCCTGAAGCCGTAACTTTGATAGTCATTTGAGAAACACCACATATTATCATTTCTCAAAAAGATTTCAAGCATAAGTTTACTTCCTGCCATATTTTCTTCCCTCATTTCCCCCATACCCCCACACAAATCCTGAATCTGATACTTTCGTCAACCAAAGTAGTCACGCATTACAAATCATAAGTGCACGCTGCCTGTAGACGGTTCAGTGTGGCTATGGTGAGTTTGCTGCTTACATTAAGATGTATCAGGAGTGTCTGAGTTGGCTAAATCAGCCTGTGTTGTAGGGAGAACCCCCTCTAGCCAGTCACCTCTGCTCAGCCTGGGGGCTAGTCCGGGGATGTCTGTCTGCTCCTCTACCTAGAACGCCCCAGCAGCCCGTCAATCACTCTTCTGAGCAACGCCGCGTTGCCTGACCGGTTGACCGTCTGGCCGTTGCATCGCAAACCCCACCAGACGTTTGCTGTCAAGAACAGAAGCTCTAAGAAGAAAAAAAAGAGCTTTGTCTCATCCTGTGTAGCCTCGGTCGGTGGATCATACCAATATACCTCGGTTAAATGAAAAGCATATTTTAGGTGTTGGATTATACTGTGAATATTAGAAGTGTCGCCATATTAACATCAGAAACAAACAAAATTCTAGACTGGGTATCGGTGATAATGTGTCGGATCTACTCAGTCTAACTCTATGCTTTGTGCTCTGAGTGACATCATGCTTTATTTATTTTACATCCTAATTGTACTTTGAACCATTTGAAAGAAGGTTTGTTGCAGTCTATTTTTACATGTTTGTCCAAGGCAGTCAACCTATTGCTTTAGTCAGTTTCTTTATTATTTATTTTACATTGGTTGCCATTCTCCTAATTGCACAGACGGAACAAATTAAAGTTGTTTTTGCATGTTTGACCAAGCTTGTGAAGTCATTGGTGTATTTAAGTGTGCTGTCTTGGTGCAGAGTTATTAAATAATTCAGTACATTTGTGCCTCTGTTTAAAAAGAAAAAAGAAATGTTTTAAGTCAGTTCAGTACTGTTTTGGGCTGAATTGATAAA
The DNA here is from genome assembly GCF_051168715.1 of Poecilia mexicana. NCBI lineage: Eukaryota > Metazoa > Chordata > Actinopteri > Cyprinodontiformes > Poeciliidae > Poecilia > Poecilia mexicana. Next base: position 5,321,764 of record NW_028263387.1, read on the forward strand.
TTCAACACAAATTTGAATTTGTGTGTAGTATCGGTATTGGCCGATACTACACTTTATTTGTTATCGGAAATTTAAAGAGTGGATGGGTTCATCCCTAGTAGTTATCTTATTACCTCAAAGGAAATGAGTGGTGTTTTTATTGACTGAAAGTATTCTTTAAATTTAGACTTTACCTCTTGAATCAGTGGTTTTGACTCACTACTGCTCTGTCGACTTCTTCTAAATCTTTTTCCTCTGCTTGTTTACCTGCAGGTCATCCTGATCCTGACCAAGTATTACCATGCCGACTCAACCAAGGTGTTGGAGAGTTCATTGTGGAGGTAGGCCAAACTCTTTCACCGCTTTCACCCTCAATAGCCATCCCTGTCATGTGTCGGCTCACGGAGACCTTGTTGTTGTTGTTTTTTTGTTTTGTTTTTTTTGCATGTGCATACGGCTTCCCTTATACAGCCGGGGTCGTCGTTATCTCTGCCCCGTCGCCTGCTTTAAGGAGACAAGGGCGCGACAGAGCACCATGACGGGCAAAACATCAGCAGGCGGCTAAAGCTAATGTAGGGAAGCAGGAAAGGGGGATGCTAACAGGCTGGAGCGGACATCTGTTTGGACAGATACGGTATCAGCGTGGCACAGGGCAGCATGGTAGACTCCGGCAGCGACAGGAAAGGGGGTCAGGTCTCGCTGGCAGAGCTTCCTCTGTTTAGCCAAGCTGCTCCTCGCCAACACACTTCTCACCTCTCCTCGCTGTAGAGCGGCAGATAGCATATTTCTTCCATTCTGCTCCACTTGACAACAAGTATATCTCGTCTTCGTACATATATCCTCATGGAGTATTAATGTCTGTTTCATTCTGCGGCTGCTCGCCATGAGTTCTTGGGATTTCTTTCTTCGACACCAAGAAGAAACCTCTGTTTTTTCTTAAAGAAATAATAGAGAAAAAAAAAACAGAGTGGAAGATATTTAAAGCTGCAGTGTATAACTTTTATTTTAAAAAAAATAATTTTTTTTTACATCGTTTTTTACTGTTGTAACATGTTGTGACAGTATAATATGAGAAATAATTTTAGAAAAATTCAAGCTCCTCCTCCTCCTCCCTATTGCTGCCCAATGAAATGCACTGCTCCAAACAAGAGCAACCAATCAGAGCCAGGAGGAGGAGCTTGGTGCTGTCAATCAAACTCACAAATGCATTACTATATGTCCTGACGGCGGCGGAACAACTCACTGTTACAGGGAAACTGTTTATCCATGGCTTTGCTAGCTAGCTTTAGCATTCATCAAGGGCTCTGCCTCGCTCACTGTCAAAAACAACCAATCAGAGCCAGAAGGAGGGTCTTAATGCTGTCAGTAAACCTTATGAGTGTATTACTATAGCTTCTAATGGCAGAGAAACAACCTACCACTGCAGAACAAACAGTTTATCTGCCGTCTGCCATTGCTAACTTTGCCCCTGATGTTAGCAGCCTTAGCATTCAAAGGCTCTGTACCACTCACGGTCACACACAACCAGTCAGTCAAGAGGAGTGCCTTGGCGCTGTCTGTCAACTACATGAATGTGGTGCCAAACGGGCTAATGGCTGTATTGTAGCAGAGTGATAGGCGAATGATTGACAGCGCCAAGACCCGCCTCCTGACTCTGATTGGTTGTTTCTAGTTGGCACTAGGGAAAGCCAGAGGAGCTCGATTTTTCTCAGCTTGTCTATCCAGTTTCACAACATAGTGACAGTTCCAACAGATATCTACGTATTTTTTGTTACATACTGCAGCTTTCATAGCATTTGAATCTCTGAATAAAGCCGGTTACACAGCAGAGTTGGAGATTCACCACACTGGTTCGGGTGGACCGTCTAAAAGGCTTCCACACACAGCAAAATATCTGACGGCGGGGCTTAATTCATGCCGTTCACCTCACCGACGACTCCATGACTTCAAAGCTTCCTCTTCTCATTAGCTCTGAGTGCCAGTCTCCCTGGAGGACAGTTATGAATAATGTACATATTTTTTTTTTCCCTCCTCTCCGTGTTGATGTTTTAATTGTTGCAGCGCATGAATAATGCGACTTTAAAACTCGGACAGCTTGCTTGTGTAAGTAAAAGAAACAAACGGCGGAGTTTTGTCCGAATCTTAATTGGCATGAACGAGAGCGGGCCATCTGCCCCGCTGGTTTCATTGTCCAAAGCACGTAAAATGTCATTAAATCACTGGATTTTTTTTTTGTTTGTTTTTCTTTTCACATAGCTACTGTAGAGTTATCCTTCAGTTTGTCAACAGGGTCGTTTTTTTTTTTTTTTTTCTTTTCGCTTCCCATGTAGCTGTGAGTGTTTTGCGCGGCGAGCGGTCGGCCGCAGTCAGCCGCAGTCAGCTGGCCTTTGGGCTTTGAAGTCCCTGAGCCGTAGGATCAAAACGGGAAGATGAATGGCTCTGCCGTCTTCAACTGTCAGGTAGCATGAGATCAACCCGTCAGGTTTCTACAGAGGGGAAAAGTTACCGACTCGGAGGGGAGGAAGGGTTTTGCGGAATTAACAAAATGAGAGCACGATGATGAATTCAACAGGGATCCAACTTGACAAAAAGAAAAGAAAACCTGTACAAAACATTTCCTGTTGACGGCTTCTGTTCTGAACGTGGAGTTGCATTGCCTGGAAGGCAGCAGGAGGAGCGTTCACGTGTTCATAAATCAGCTACTTTAAATAGTGGGGGTATAACCTTGGTGAAAGGGCGCATTAAGACGTGAAAGCATGCCGAAGATGGAACTCAGTCTGAATTGTTGTCAACTAGTGCTAAAAAATATATTTTTATTTCGAGCTATGTAAAAGAAATAATCCGTAAAATGGGTATAAATGGAACAAATATAATATATGTACTTTAGTCACAGTAGTCAACTTTAAGTAAGAACAAGACATTGTCTGAGTCATCAAATTCATATTTTATAAAGTAATACTGTATTTAGACATAAACAAGAATTAATTCAGTTTGAAAAGCAGAGAAGACAAACTTAGTATTCACATATAGAAATCGTGTGGTGTTCACTTTGCTTTGAAGTTTAGCAATTTGTCTTATGTACACATTTTACAATATGCATTTTCTTAAAAACCAAATATGTGACTCCTAACCAAATGAATATTTTAATTGTATACCATAGAAACTTATTAATTATATAATGTAATTTGTCTGTATCAGTTTCAGTTATGAATAAACTTATATTTAGTAATTGTGTTGAGGTATTGGTGCAAGCGGCAGTCATAATTGATTTGAGTTTTGTATATTGTGCATTAAGATCTGCAGATCAACTAATCGTGATTGGTTCAGTGATTTCCTGAAAAATTCATCCTTTTTAAGTCGGCAGGTTTTTTCTAATGCGTGTTTTGAAGTGTCACATTCAAATATTTTTCAACTTTAAAGAAGCACAATTTTATTTATATTTTTAGGTTTTAAAATAAGAACATAGATGTAAAAAATGATGGATACATTTTCTTCATTGGGATGTTGATACAATCTTATGATAAGAAAAATAGATCTAAACACACAATAGTGGTACTGTTAGTGTCACTCTTTTGTGGAAATGACTCAGTGACAATGACGCTTTGAAATCTAACAGAAACAATGGTCAAATAAGGGACACCTGGGAACTATTCAGACCTTCACTGAAACAAAGCATTACTCAACCCTGTTAGCAGCTGCTAGCTGTTAGCACACGTGGGCTTATCGAGGAGACGGTCCAGCTGGTTTTAGTTTCTGTCCTCTTTATGAAGTAGATCCACTTTATGTCAGTGTCAACACTGTTTATATAGCACTTTACAACAAACAAGCTTCACCGTAGTGCTGCGCAGAGAGAGCATCATAAATACTAGCTGAGATGGAAAAAGATAAAACGGATAAAAAGAAAATAGTTTGAAAAGAAAATAACAACGTAAAAAATAGAAATAGTTAACATGTCGAGCTAGCTGTTTAGCCTAAAAGTCAAAGAGTAGGTGGGTCTGGAGTTGATGAGCAGCTTTAAAATGTCTGTAGAGAAGGAGAGCAACTGGCTGTTTGACCTTAGCGTTCTTTGGATGTATTCTGTTTTCTTTAAAGGTTTTATTGGCGCTAGCGGCCTTTGAGTGATCAGACAGGAAAGTAGGTAATGAGAGAGGGGAAGACCTGCAGCAAAGGCCATCAGGCCGGGAATCGACCCTGTGACGGCCGTGTCAAGTGGGTTGTGCCACCACAGCACCCCTAGCTAGAAAGCTAGCTAGAATACAGCTAGCTTTCTACCTAACCCTCTAGCTAGCTAGCTGTTTAGCTATCTATCTCAAATTGTTTTCCATTTTTATACATTAATATAATTGCATGAGTAATTGTCATTTTATAATAAAATGTTAGTAAATAAGTACATCTTCTACATGTCCATTTCATCCTGTGTGAGAGCCACACTTCTGGATGGAATAATAATTAAAAATCTAAATATCCCAGTGAATACTGTTGAGCTCTAATATTGACTTTTAAGCAGAATATCTAAAATCAGCCCCCAACCCCCTTTATTTTTTTTGCTGACTTGGCACCAACTTGGTGTGACCGAATGAAGCGCGGCAGCTTGTTTCTGCTCCTCTTTTCATATTTTAACGTCTCGATGATTCGGCCTCTTTCCGTTCGGTTCTGACGAGAATCAGAAGCGCCGTGTGTTTCTACGCCGCGTGTCGCTAAGGGGAAAATTAAATCTGAATCTGTCTTGCTTGACAATGTCGTTTTAGGTCACCAGACTTGACTCGTGCCTTTAATTCAAAGATCGCTCCTGATAAAGCTTTCACGTTAAATGAATGAGAATATGCTTGTGGGTGAGGCGCGAGGATTTGCTGCGGCTCTGCCGAACTCTGCTGCTCCAGAAGGGGCTGTGAAACCCAGAGTAAACCTTTTTGATCCTCGTACTGGAAGAAGCAGATGTACTTCTAAATCAGTTTTTCCTCTTTAAATCCTCACCACAAATGTTTGTTTTCACACGACGTGTAAAGATTTAAAAGCTAGAGTGGCTGTGTTTCTGTCTCATGCGTAGAATCTGCTTTTTTTTTTAAGAGCTCCTTTGCCTTGGAGCGGTGGTGTCTCCATTTATCATTATTATTACAATTGTTTATTATTTGGTGGTGTACTGTATGCTCTTTTGAATGCCATGTTTTAACTTTGTGAACAATTAACTGGTGTGTGGTTAATCATGATTATTAAAACACACCAAGCGGCTCATATAACATCCAAGCTCCTGAAGAAGTTATTTGACCCAGGCTGCCTGCTTGGCATCCAGTTACTCCCTCTTTAATCACACACTCGCATAAACATGCTGCTGGTGATAGGACAGTGCAGGGTAGAGGGGGGGAGTATTTATTATTAATGCCGTCTTCACGCGTCTTTTGAAGAGGTGAAGGGGGGCTGGTAGCCATCGCTCTGGGGGGCTCCACTCTTCCATTATGGATAAGGAGATCGGCTGACAAGCTGCCGGTTCTACGTGAGGCAGATCTACCGAAATTACCCGTCCACAAAAGGAAGTGCTGACAGGATGAGCGCCACGTCCTCCAAACTGTCAGACACACTCCTGTTTTTTTTTTCTTTGTCTTTGAGCCGCATGACACGAGTAACGGTTTCACACGAAACAAAGGGAGGAGTTCCTTACATTCATTTGTTCATTTTATTTACGTTTAATGTTATGTTTTTGATTTTTTTTTTTTTTGCTGAGATTCTTTATATCCTGAAATAACTTATAGTTGTTTACTTGTATGACTTCATTTAACCTTTGTTGAACAAGAACAATGAAGCTTTAAAGAACGCATCAAAAGCAATAGGTTGCTATTGTATAAATCAATCAGTTAGTCAAATTTATTTGTGCAGCACATTTCAGTAAGCAGGCAGTTCAAAGTGCTTCACATTTTGAAAACATAAAAACATCATACAGCTCTGGGAAAAATTAAGAGACCACTTAGAATAATCAGTTTACCTGATTTTACTCTTTATAGGTCTATGTTTGAATAAAATCAACGTTCCTTTATTCTATGAACTGCTGACATGTCATGACACATAATGCAAAGAAAACCAGTTCATATTCATTTATAAACAACAATACTGATGTTTTAACTCAGGAAGAGTTAAATCAACATTTGTTGGAATAACCAGGAGGTTTTCACTGAGGCTCAGTGCAGTCGGCTCTTTCATTGCGTTTTGTCGCGTTAAAATCTTCAACATACATCAAAATATGTTGGTCAGTGTTCCAATTATTATGTTTCTAAAGCAAATGAAAGCAGGAGGGTTTTTAGTTTTTTAGTCTCGCTTTAAAGGATCTCAGTGTTCCGGCAGTTTTGCAGTTTTCTGTGTTTTTGTTCCAGATTTGAGGTGCATAGAAGTTGAATGCGAAACAACCACAGGATAAATTTAAGCAAGCCAAGTTAGGAATGTGTATTTTGCAGGATTTTCCTAGATACAAATGAATCTAAAAAAAAAAATTAAAAAAAGATATAAACTAGCAAAGCATAAATAAAAACAAACAGTGAGGTCAGGTTTTTTTTTCTGTATTGGTCTGTGTGTGTGTGTGTGTGTGTGTGTGTGTGTGTGTGTGTGTGCGTGGGTGGGTGTGTGTGTGTGTGCGTGTGTGTGTGTGTGTGTGAGGTGAATCGCTCGCTGCTGCGGGACATCCACTAAATTAGAGAGGAAATATAAAGGAAGTGAGCAGGCAGGGAGGGCCGTCTCCAGGGCTTCTTTAAGATGAGCAGTAGGGGGCATCGCGCCTCAGACGGACCGTCACACCTCTTCTTCCTCCTCCTCCTCTTCTTCCTCCTCCCGTTTCTTTGTTTATTCCCTCACCCTTTTTACTCTGCTCTTCCTTTTATGCTTCTTTTTCTCCCCCCCTCTTCCTGTGGCCGAGAACAACGGCTGTTCAAAGCTGCCTTTAACAAGCAGTAATCAGGGAGATAATACATTATGTGATCCAGAGTCGCGGCTTTGATGATTCCTGACATAACTGGGGCATAATAGCAGACAAACAGTAATGCGACGAGATCTCAAAGCAGAGCGCGCAAACGACAAGAGATCATGCTTAAAAGCTAAATGTGAAAAACATGTCAACAAAGACATTTTTTTTTGTTATTTAGTATAAATATATATTTGAATGTTTGGATCTTTGAAGATATTCGTATGGAGAAACATTTCTGCTTTAGTGAAGGTTCTTTATGGCGTCTGATCTCGGTGAACATTGTGTGGATGGATGAAATACAATTTGGAGGTGGTTTAACGTCTGACTATGTTGGAAAATAAAATATGACCTAATATAAAAATTCAAATATATCTGAATATACGAGCACATTCAGATATATTTTCTTTGCCAAGAGTTTTTTTTTTTTCTTTCCTGCCAGACTTTGAGAACTGGCTGCAGATATTGATTTTCTTCATGATTTACTGGTCTGAAAAATCCCAGTTTGATGTCGTAACGTAGTAATAAGTTTCCTATTGGAGACCGTTGGATATGTTCTGCCACAGAGACAGATGGACCTTTCAGTTTGGCTTTTTCATCCTCGACTAATGCAGGTTTATTTAAAACGTATCCATACTGGTCACTTTGCCCCTTCATCATTTTTCTCTGATGAAGAAAAAAGTCCAAATCCACCTACATGTGGCGTTCAAAGAATTTCTTGCTAACGGCTCACACTGCGCCAAACATAAGAACCACATACGAGTCACTATAGCAACAGATGTGCAACCATGCTTTATTTTGGGAAAAATTAACTCGTCAAGACAAATTTTTATATGACATTTAAACTATAAGATGTATTCAAATACAATTTGTGAACTGGATTGTCTGCACTTACTGACTAAAACATTTTTTTGTCATTAAATACTCTCACAATTATTGATTGATTAAATGAAAACTACCAACTCCAGACAAATCTGTTTAATTTAAAATCATATTAATCACACAAAAAGTATTTTTATGTTTAATCATAATTTGCACAAACATTTTACAACTGTGATAAAGGGAGAATAATACAATAACATTTAAGTTGAATCCCCACTTTTCTGTCTTTGCATACAAGCTGATGTTGGCTCAACAGTTAGCTGCCACAAGAAGCTTTAGAGCTTTAAATAACCATTAAAGTGTGGGCACACTTCTGCTAATCCAGAACTAATTGTTTGCTTAGCACTTTTGCTCACCTTGAAAGCGTTTAGCACACTTAGCTTCCCCTAATTAAATGCTTAAGAGCTCATTCACTTGGCTGTTTCTGTAAACTTTCTGCCCAATATTGATGTTTTATCGACTGTTAAGGACTGAAGTAGTCTGGTGTTTACATTCATGCTGGTGTTTTGAAGTCGATGAAAAAAGTTCAGTTTGCTTTCCTTTTGTCCTTTTGATATAAACCCAAATGCAACACTTATTATAACTAATAATTCATATGTTACAAAATATATAAATTATTTGTGTTCAAGAGATGTAGTCTGTTGAAGTACAGATATCATTTGAGTGCTTTAGCATTAGCTTCTGCTAAATACCATGTTGGTGTTGTTTTCAAACCCAGACCTTCCCAGCCAGTATTCCGACTTTGTTGGGTGTTTTTGTTGTATTTCCAGTGAGGAACTTGGATAGTTCAACTTCCAATACAAAGAAAAACCACCATTAGTTCATAAATTAGCTTAACTAGGCACAACTGGGCATAACTCCAACCATTAGACAACTGTGAGGTACTTCAAATCTAAGTTCTGGCCTAGAATCTGCATCAACCAGCAGTAGCCAGATGCATCCACCACCTTGGCTGCAGGAGGTCCAGGAGCAGTTTGAGGCGATTCAGGACACAAAGAAGTGAGCGTGTCTGCACATAGAAATCCACCTTTGATTTTGTGAAGTTCCATTCCGAGGCACTTGCACAAACATCTTATACTGCAACGTTTCCCGAACTGTTCGGAAAGCCGTTTTCATTTTCAGAACTTTGATAGAATTTGATGAGCCCAACCTCAGATCACTCTGCTTCCTCTGGTTCAGGGAACGCTCATCCCATCTGCAGCACTGCCTTCCAAAAGGCCAGCACACACTTTGAAGTCATCCCCTCTGAGAAGACACGTAGTCGTGTCTGCGGCTTTTTGTACATTGATCGTACTGGACGGCGCGGGAAGGGGAGTAAAACTCTTGATTCTACGGTCAAATACGGATCTTTGTTTCTTCTTTTGGGCGTGTTCACCAGAACGTCGACTACCCGCTTGCTTCCCACTTTGATGCCTCTTTTAGCAGTTTGCTTCACGTATTGGAGTCACTCCACCAGAACCAATGTGTTGACGATTACCCCTCCTTGGGATCCACATCCCATCCACCCCCAAACTGAAGCAGAAGTGGAACCAAGCGCTTCTTTTCCTCTTCAGCTCCACAAAATATATTTTTTTGATTAACTCCATAAATTTATTTTCTTCTCTCTGCCTCTTTGTTCTTGCGGCGGCTCTCCTTCTGTCCAGATGGTCTGGGATGATGTAAATACTTAATCGAGTCAAGAGAGCAGTTTCCCTTTCATCTCCAACACCCCACACCTCCACCACTACATCCCCAACCCTCCTCCATGCAGATCTCACAGCCTGGAGAGGAAGAGACCCCAGAGAGGGACCAGCAGAGCGAGGGAGAGAGGCAGGGTGCCGGCGAGAGCACTGAGGGTGGGACCGAGTCTGCTCTCTAAACTCGAGTGACGGCAGGAGGAGAGAAAAACACTCTGGGGTCAAAGCAGAGTGGAACCATCTTATGTAAAGGATAGAGAAAGAAGATTTTTGAGGCTGCTCAACTCCCAACCCTTGGTGTGGCTAACCGTGTTCTGTAGTGATGAAGAATTTATTTGCTTTTTCTTACAAATAACAAGAGGTCTTAGTCTTACACCTTGGCTATGATGCGTTCAGTTTACCTTTCTCACCAGAAGACATGGAAATGAAGAGTTTGAATCATTAATGACCTTCGAGGTAGGAAGATGTCAGACTGGTTAGACTGGTCAGCTATGACCCAGGAGGACTGATGGTCGTCATGTTTTTCAGGTATCATCTGTACCTAAGATCTCGGTGCAAGCTAGCAAAGTCAGCCAAGCCTTTTATGGATTTCAATTTCAAATTTATGTTGACACTAAATCAAAAATTTTTTGAATATCCAATCTACTCATATTAAGTAATACATTCTGCCTCAGTATAGGGAGGGGGAACAATATTTCAGTTCCCACTTAATCCTGAGCAGAACCTCGGTAGCTTGATGCTTAGGCCAGCAGTCACTAGGAAACGGTACCAGCCCAGCTGAGGGCCCTTGCAGAAACGAGCAAGTCAACCATCCATGCACATACGCACACACACACACACACACACACACACACACACACACACACACACACACGTTTGTGTTGCTATCTTTGTAGGGACTTTCCATTGACTTCCATTCATTTCTACAGCCTAAACCTGACCTTTAACCTTTTCCTAACCCTATCCATCACATACCTAACCCTAACCCTAACCAAAACTCAATTCATACCTTAGCCCTAAATCTGACCCCTGACCCAAAAACAGGGTTTCCCCTTGTGGGGACCAGGCTCAGGTCCCCACGAGGAGCAATTGGTCCCCACAATGTAGTATATGTCAGGAAAATCGTCCCCACAAGGTATTACAAACAAACGCACACACACACACACACACACACACGCACACACACACACCCAAGGGCAATTTGGAATCTCCAGACAACCTGCTAATGAACAGAGGGAGCATGCAAACTCCACACAGGAAGGCCCCCAGGGGCCAGGGCGTTCTGGTTCAGAGGTAACAATGCTAGGCCAGCGCTGTCTTGAGATCAGAATGTTAGCGACCGTGCTGTTGAAGTAAAATGTGTAGCAAGTGAGGTGTTTTCAATGTGTTGGATCAATAATGGTGTTTTTTATTAGATTGCAAGAACTAAAACCAAAAATATTAAACCAACAATGTTTTTTGTCAAGTTTATTTGCATTGTCATCAAAGCAGGTCAACGTTCCTTACATGATAAAAACATAATACATTAACCAATTACTAAATGAGCAGTATTGTATATTGTCAAAGACCATCATCAAAATGATCAAGAATAATCATATATCAGATACATTATTATTAATAGGAGGTAACTCTAAACGTGGGTTTTTAGCCTTGATTTCACGGAGCTCCGTGTTTCGACTGATTCTCCAGTTTTATGGAAGTTTGTTCCAGATTTTGGTCTCCAGATTTTGTTTAATATTTCTATATTATAATATTGTTTGATATCATCTGAGATTTTTCCTAAAATATGTCATAGTGCCAGATAGTGCCAGACATCACTATACTACATTTTTTCTAAAACTACACTTTTTAGCCACCCGGTGTTGCATGAATAGATTAAACAATTACAAACATTTGAAACGTGACATTTGAAATCGGAACGTTACGTCAGACAAACTTGTTTAAGAATAGAAATGTGGGCTCAGTAAAAAGTATTTTTTTGTAAAGGTTTTAAATTTCAATCTGACAAACAAGACTCACCTGAATGTCTATTCTAATTTATTGAATATGGTTTAGTGAATTTGCGTTCTCTGATTTGTAGTTCTGGCTGTGATGGGACCACAAACCCCAAAATGAAGGGAAACAGTAAATATCTTCAGCTTTCAACTTTCGGTATGTTCAGGCAATTAAAATTAAAACTTATTCACAACCACCACAATCTACATGGAAAAATTTATATGTACATGAACTTTGCTTAAAAAAACTAGACTTTTAGTTGTTGTCCAAAACACACATAATGTAGTAAATAAAGCCTTTAATTAAATATAGACTCTCTGAATAGGGGGAAATCTCCTGTTTTTCCTCTGTGGGTAATTTTATTATGCAAGAACCAAAAAAGCTGCAAAAATTGATATCAAGGTGAGAAATCACTTTTTTCTTTCACAGTTCTTTCCTCCTTCTCCTCCATGTGCGCCGATGACAAATCAGTGTATTATCCCCTCCATCTGTGTGACGGAACACTGAGGTTCAGCTGAGCCAAATATATATTATGACTACAGGCGTGTGTGTGTGTGCGTGTGTGCGCGTGTGCGTGCCTGCGTGTGTGTGTATGTGTGTGTGTGGCCAGAAGCATCTGAACACATTCATTTATCTTCATGCTTCCACCAAAAGCAAGGCTACAAAAGATTCCAACGCAAAACCGTGGATGACAAAAAGAAAGGTTGAACGATTAATCTGATTATCGTTACCATGTGAACGGCTCCCTGTAGGGTACAGTTCGGTATTATATGTCTTTTGTTGGATCGTTTTTTGGGGGGGGTTTTTCACGTGTTTTGTGGTAGAATCCGTAGGAGTCGGATCATGATCGCACCGATTCGGAATGGGGCCGCGAGCCCGGCCATCTGGAAGAGGTCTCTCATTTCTGCAAACATTCTTCCTACGGAGAGGAACACAAGTCTCCGGCAGACAACCGCTGCCCACAGCGCCGAGAGGGAGAGGCGGCGCTCCTACTGGACCTGCTACTGTCTAAACTGGGAGAGGATATCCACAGGAAAGCAATAACTAGCAGAGGGTTGTTAGCCTTAAGAGCTTGGCCTGCCGTCAACCTCTTTCTGTTTCTTCCACACACTAGCTTTTTTTTTTATATATACTTTAGCCTTGTTTCACTGGGTTTATTTCAGAGGCGAGCACACAAAAGAACTCTGGCTTTTAGATAACGCACAACAAAGGGATCCACTCCAACATCGCTGCAGGAGGAGTTGTATAAATGTTTCTGTTTGCAGCTTCGTCTCTTCAGACATCATCTAAGGCGAACCGACTCTGTGTTTGGAAATTGGTTACCCCAAGAGCCACAAGATAAATTGAACATAATGTCGTTGTATATTCAAATAAATGAATCAAAAGTGGAAGATGGTGTTTTAAGTCTTAATGAAGCAGAACTCTTTAGAGAGTTTTCTCTCAATGCTTGGTTTGCATCATCTTCTTTCAGTAAAGTCTCTTTTCTCAGCTACAATTACTCTAGTTTCTATACGGGCGACTTTTATTATATTCACTGATTGTAGAAGTGATCCAAAATTTTGGTAACATCGATCCCAAGATGGTATCTGATTGATACTAGCATGTGGTAAGATCAATATCTTAGTTTCAGATTCCCTCTTGAAATGAATTTTTTTATTAATGTATTTTGTAGACACACATAAACTCTGTCCAAGGTCTGCCCTGTCACAAAAAATTCAAAGGGAAAACTACAAAATCGCCCAAAACTCTAGCCTGACCATTGGCTTCCTACGCAATTCCACTCAGTTCTCATCTCTCTTCACAGCACAGTCTGGGCTTTCTCCCATTCACTTGGATTCCCCCAGTAGAAATTCAAACAAGCCAATCAGCGAACAGAAGAAGTTTTGAACGATGACGTTGATTTTCTGCACAGTTTTAGAATCATAATATGTCTATAGTTTTACAAAAGTGGCAGCGGAGGAAGTGAACGAAGCCGTTCAGTCCGTTTTGGTCACGCTTCCAAATATTGAAATAACATTAACAGACACTTTTTTTGGCTTGACACTTCTCTCTTCGCAGCAGAGAGTGGTTGTTTACAGTGCAGATAATTCCCGGTTAACTTCATAGCGTCAAATTGGAGGAATATGTAATGTCATGGGATAGACGTTAGCGATTGTAGAAAAAAATCACAAAAATACACTGTTGACGTAACCAGTGTATTGTCAACACTGGCACCTCATTTAGTTGGTATTGAATTTATATCACACGTTCTACTGATCACTTTACTCACCTGTTTCTTAACATGGAAAGTAAATCAACCAATGACACACAAGCTTAGCCTAAATGCATTCTAACATTTAAGCCTCATTACAATGGAGAAGAAAAAACAGGTTCACTGTTCATTATGCTAGCTGCATAAAGGCAACCGGCTTATTCTTATGATATGCATCGAGTATTGAAGCACAACATAAATGGAGATGACAGAGATTTTAAGGGAAATTGAATCTGACATGGTTGGTAGAAACCAGTTGGATATGCCAATTATTAAGCTGAGTGACTAGACCAATTTCTGCATTTAAGCAGTAAAATAAAGTATTTGCAAAAAGTGACTGCACATGTATGTGTGTACAGTTATTGAGATACAAACCGCCAAGTGTAAAAAGACCTCCATCTCTATCTAAAACCGATGGCAGCCATATTGGATTTTGAGGACAAAGTCTCCATCCTGCAGGTGAGCCGCCGGGCATCATGTTTATATTTCCATCTTTGAATTTAGAAATTTTAACAAGTTATGCAGAATGACTGACTTCTTTGCGCCTTACTGTGGTAGTCGAACACTTGCTGCTGCTTCTGCTGAGGTGGTTCTGACCATAAAGTAAAACTTGACAACCACAAAGAAAAAATTGGGTTAAAAATACTTGAAGAAACAATGAAAAATGACTCAATGGTTGAGTCAACATTTATATAAGTGGCTTCATAAACGAAGCGAGCGAGGAGCTGGAGCCGAGTCATAAAAAGAGAAGAATAGGAGCATTTCAAAAGTGAAAATTATTTGGTTATATAACCACAGGTGTAAGAAAAAAAAAGAAAATGGAGAAAATGGAAATGCAACACAAAGCTAAAATGTACAAAATGTGTTTTGGACAAGCTTTTTAAATGCTAATTGCACTTTGATGGAAAAACATGTCATTTTTGAACAAAAAAGAGAGAAGATAATTGCCTCTCCGTCATGTTTATGTAGCATGTTGGTGGCAAAACGTTTCATCTTCTACTGTCCGTTTTCTGGCTTTTCCCTCCATCTATTTCTACTTATGTTACAGAAGAAAAGATATATTCACTCTACAATATCATCACAGGGGCTGAAGAAATGTTGGTCTCTTTATCCTCTCTGGTTCTGCCTGTGCGAGAAGTTCAATCAAAAGTAAAATCAACAAGTTAGCATCCATTTATGTGTGCTGACGGTTTCCAGCAGGATGTTGGTTTAGACGACTGAAAACTAGTGGTGTAGGCGCTAATCTTTCACCAGAAAGCCATGTTGAAAACAAGCGATGGTGGAAAGAAGACGGTAAAAGGTGGGACAAATTGAATCCCTATGTGTTTTCTTTGCCCTCCTAGCCAAACCGCGCTAACCTTGGACAAATTAAAGCTTTAGTGGAAGAGTTTCCAGAGAGAGAAGAATCACCCACCCACTTCCAGGAGAAAATAAAGAAATCTATGAAATAACCCGACCCTATGTGAAAAACCAATTGCCCTCTGCGCCTTGTAACTGTTCATGACACCCTTGGTTGCAAGAACTGCCATCGAGCGTTTGCTGTAATTTGCGAGGAGTCTTTGATATATCGCTGTGGAATGTTTGCCCTCCACTCTCTGCAGTATTCAGCTACATTGGAGGTTTTATGATCATTAATGACGTTTTAGTAGACTTCAGTCTACTAAATACTTTTCTAAAAGTCTTGGGGATCATAAAGATGTTTGTGGCAAACATCAGTCGGGTCTTTGAGTTTACAGCAGCAGTAGGTTGTTACCTTTCAACCCATTTAATCTCACCAGAAACAATTGTTGCCAGACTTTTTTTTTTTTTTTTTACTTCTGAAAGCCTTAAATGTGTTTTGGCTTTTGGCAGCTAACTGAAGTCTTAAAATAAAATCATTGTTGTCTACTCTTAGCAGTATAAATTTCATGTAGCTAGTGTAAATGGTCACATGATTAGATCACTTTTACTTCCTGCCTGTACCGCTGGAGGTAAATGTCTGTCAAACCTGTACAAGAGAAAGTCAGTAAAATACTTAGACAAATATAACAAAAATATATTGTATATATGTTCTGTAGAGAGTCTTCTGCTGAGGTATGAGTTTTGATCTCTGCATTCATCTTTTAATCATAAGAAGAGTAAATGTAAGTATGGCAATAATTGGTGCTGCTAGCATTCTACATAGACAGCGCTATTCTAGGTGTCAAAAGTTTAGCTGTTTTATGGTGCGTTCACACCAAGCACGTTTTGAGCGTCAGGCGTGTCAGGTTTACATTCAGAGTCTATGTGGAGGCGTGTCGAGGGTCCGTCGCAGTGCATTTCATGCTTCTAGTGCAGCACGATTTGAACCGTTTGGATCGTTTTGAGAGTTTGACATGTCAAGAGGGTCCAACGCATCCGACAAATAGACCGGCAACGGAATTGCAAGAGCAATTTTGACACGCTCGAAGCGCCCTCGACATGTCTCTATATAGACTTTGAATGTAAACCAGACATGCCTGACCCGTGAAACTCTAGGTGTAAAACAAAATGTTAAGCGTCTGCATTCAAAGTGCACATGCGTTGAAAGCATCATTAATCTGTTTGCCTTGGTTTTTGCATACAGCTGACAGCTATCAGATACTTTAGATCTTTTAGAATAGAAGGAACCTCAAAACAACGTCTTCTAACATCACTGTCATTCCCAAAACAGTTAATTTTTTAACAAAGGCTGCAAATGCTGTTTCACATAGGACCATGTTGTTTTATGAACCCTGTTTCTCAAATGCATCAAGAGCTGTGAATGCAAGAAAGGTTGCTGCACCACCATCTTCAGAAGGCGTGGAATTTTTCCCCAAGCAACATCCGAAAGTAATGGCAGTTGCTAGGCATCGGTCTCGTCAACATAGCCTAAATATCTCCTGGAACGTGAGGGTGACAACGGTGGGTTGACCTCAACCCCCCTGATTCCTTCAGGATCTTTCCGTTTATTGTGTGGCATCTTGCTTGCCAGTCGTATGTTGACATCCAACCTAAACCTTGACCTGCCAATGTCGTACTTTTCCTCTCATTAAATACACTGAAAGCGCATATGGCAATTAATTATTCTGTTTATAGACGACATAAAAAGCGCGTGGGAACAAACACAAGTTGAGTTTTTCTTTTGCCGAAGTTGCATCGAATCTCGATTAGAACATCTTTAACAACTTCTCGGTCCCTCTGGGTCGGTACGGGGGCCTTCATTAGCCACAAATACATTAACATACACACTCTTGGCAATCTTCACCGCTCCATCATCAGTAACGGTTTAGTGGTCACATGAAGCACTTCATAAAGTTTATTTATGAGCCGGCCGCCATTAGAACAACGACCCTTTGAGTAACACGGCTCGTCATAAAACAATGGTCATTATCACGTTAATGATGTCATTAGGAAATCGTACGATCCCCTGAGGTGAAGCTTCGGTACCGACCGGGTCGGCCAGGGGTTCTGTTGGGTGTGGTTTCTGATTCTTTAGGAGTTGTGTGCAAGAAAGGAGAGTTATTATGTTTTTTTTTCCAATAGTTGGTGTTGGATTTATGGGGTGAAACGAGGTAAAAGTTGGGTCAATCATTAAAATGTAGCAGTGGATTTTAGCATTGTTTGCCATTACTTCTTATCATGCAGAGGGAAGTGATTCAAATAAACTTTGAAGAAATGATAGCATTTCTAAAAAAACACACAAATATGTATGGTTGGAGTTTGAATAAAAGTAGGGGAAATTATCATCTCTGGAGTTACTGCGTTTGCTTTTTCTGCAGAGGTGTTTCTGTTGTTATGCTCACAAGAGTATAACCACAGAAACTCTGTGGCTTGTGTCGGAAAATAAAAAGTAAAAACAATTTTTTGTTTTTGTAAGCCAAAAAAATATATATCTTTATTTTGCAGTTCCTGGACTTCTTACAATCGCCCACACAGATAGTCCTGCTAGCATATGCTTACTTGCAACAACAGACGGCAGTTTTTATCAAAGCCACCTGATTTGGAAGGAAAGAAGAAACAAAACGACCTGCAGAGTTTGGAGCCAGAGCCCAGCACAGACTCAGGAAAAAAAAGCAAAGTTCAGTGTTATTTTTTTTTTTTTTGTTATCATGGTTAGCGTATCTGGATGGAAATGCTTTCTAAGGCTTTGTTGCCAACCTCTCTGTCAGGGCTGTGTAGTGTTTAGGGAGAAAGTCCCCCCCCCCCCCCCCCACGCCCCCCAGTAAAATTTTAACCAAAATTAGCACCTGGTTCTGTGAGAACAGTGTGAAGTAATTTGCTAGCGAATGAATTTGGTGAAACTGTACAGCGCGTTCCGTTCAAAGGTAGAGCCGGCCAGTGGTAACGAACGGTTCTAGAGCCGTGGTGGAGGACACAAAGACAAAGCCTGAAGTCTTTTTTTTTTTCTTATTTTATGCTCGGCCACTTTGGGACTCGTCGGTCCGTCTGTGTGCCGGCGCTTTCCCCCCACCGCCTGCAGAGAAAGCTGATCCAGTTTTACACATTTGGCAAGAAGGGAGAGAGAGAAGTAAGAGAGAGCAATCAGTGAAAACAAATGCTGGGTGTTAATGCTGTCGAACGGCTCTGCTGGGGCCGGCGGGGGTCCTGAAATAATCAGCAGGATCTTCTGTGACGTGCTAAGTGAACAATTCATATCTGCGAAAAAATATTATAGACCCATTTCATAACCACGCTTTCCACCTGCTTCAGTTTAGAATCTATTTATGAAACCATTGTGTATCGGTTTGATCATTAGGAGTTTTTACTGAACTATGGGGAAAAGTAATGACATAAATGCTAATATCTCATGTATAATTTAACAGTAAATTATTTTATGGTACTTTTTTTTTTTTTTTTTTTTTTTTTACCATATTCTATAATGCCTTTTTCAAACTTCCTGTTCAGCCTGCTGCTAATAGCATCCCCAAATTTGGGTGAAAAAAACCCATAAGTTGTGCATTAATACTTAACAGTTTATGATGTCGTGCTGCAGATATCATCATTGTCATTTTTTTGTCATATAAAAGCGCTTTTTATATTGGTAAGTTAGTTATTAGCCGGTGTCCGATATTAAATTTTACAGCTAATATCAGCTGATACTGATACCATGCCGATAATATCATGCATCCCTATTAAAGATCCCTCAGTTTCATCCCTCTCATAGCGACTGACACAAACTTCTCGTTTGTCTGGATGTGGGTATTTTCATAACGCTTCGATGTTTGAACATTTATGTATCACAACTTTAACTTCACAACATTCCTGGGATATTTTACAGTAGAGGCAGAAGCTGAAATTTTGCAACCCTGGTGTAGAAAAGCAAAGAATTACCGAGCGCTGAAGCGAATAAAAACGAGGTGAGTGTGAAGGGGGACAGGTTTGGTAGATGAGGGTTTGGAAAGTGACGACTGGTCAGGCAAGCTCACCGTCTCTCCCTGCTGTCCCTCCTGGGCACAGTTGCCACTCCTGATGACACACAGTCACACTCTGCTACACACTCACACAAACACCAGCATGTAGTTGGGTTTTGCTGTTGCCCGAGGCAAGATAGGGGGAGGGGGGGAATAAGCAAAGCCAGGGTCAGACAACACATCTATGGTAGACAGGATCTTTTCAAGATGGCTGCACCCCCTGCTACTCTCCACTCATACAGATTCAGACTCACTCACTCACTTCCATTTTGGCTGAGACCAAAGACCTAATTCAACTAAAAACCATCTTCAAAGACTGCGTTTCCCAGGAGGCTCAGTTGACACAGCTGTCCCAGATCACCACATGCTTATAGACAAACACTCTCCTCGTCTTTACAGTGGACGGAGCACCGGACTCTGGCTGTTACCCTGACTACCAATCCAGGGTGGGGGTGGAGTGGTGGGAGAGAGAGACTTTGCTTTTTTTTCCTAAGAGGAAAATGTGTGGTAGAAAGAAAACCTATGTAGGAAGAGTGGAGAGGCACAAAGTCCACGTTGTTTGAACTTTTCAGTCAGTGATGATTTTGGGTCTTGTGTCGTCTGCTGATGTTGGTTCTCTGGGTTTCATCAAGTCCATAAACAGCGGAGTCTTTGGCGCACATCATTGCTTCCCTAAGTGTATTGTGATTGTTTTATAAGCGGAGTCTTACAGCAGCAAGCATCTACCTCAGAGATGAGTGACAGATTCATGCAGTTACTCGCTTATCATCACAGTTGTCCAAACAGCGACACTGTTGTAGACTAAAGACATGGTCTGATGAAGACAAAATCTTTCTTTAAAGAAAAACCCTATACATAACAGGCATAACATTAGGACCACTGGCAGTCAAAGTGAACACATGGGTCATCTCTTCATCATATCCAGTGGTTGGGATGTATTAAGCAGCCTGGCTGACCAGGCTAACCACTGTCAAAGGAAACAACAATAGTCATGTGAAGTTTAAAAAAATGAGCTGTGTGTGATGTAGAAGGTGGCTGGTTCCTATGAACCATGTTTCAATTAATGCCATATAGTTACCCTGGGGTGTATGTGTTGTTAGCTAGCTGTGGCTACAATGTGACCTCCAGGCCTTCTGACCAGCAGGGTGTAATGTCAATGACAGGCGGACGGAGTGAGGGTTTGAACTGGCAACCATCGGTTGCAGGACGAACTCCTTCCTCCTGAGCCATGATGACCAGAGGCTCCTTCTCTCTGCTTAACCAGTATAAGGGATCTGTCGCTAGTTACCACAACACAAATGATTGGGTCAAATATTGACCGCCCCCTGATGGGTCAGGATTGTTTTCCAGCAACAGCCAAACTAACAACTCTTCATGTAATGCCTAATAATGTTGGTTACGCTGTGTTTACTTTGTCAATGTCGAAGCAATTCTCTGTTGTTAACTTTGTCGTAAGAAAACAATGATGACCTTCTGATGAGATCTGATGCAGGTCCAGCTCTTCGCTGTGCTCGTCGTTCTGTCTGCTGTAGAAATACAGTCGCAAAGGAACCTTGAGTTAAAAACACTCACTAAAGTATTTTTGCTTCATTTAGCTAAATAAAAGTGAACTTTTGTAAAGATTATGACCTAACATGTTTATATCTGAGAGCAATGATTCATTTCTAGAAATAGCAACGCCTCGATTAACACAAATGTGTTTGACGCAAGTCGAGTCCCAGGAAACACACACTCTTTGCTTTTTTGCCTCTTTCTTTATCCGCACTACGGAGAACTTTGCCTTGAAAACATCTTCAGTTTATACCACATCTATCTAGACAATGCGGCTCTATAGAATAGACTCCATCTCTGAGTGAGTGAAAGGCAGAGTTTTATTGCCTCCTTTTCTCAAATGTAGTTAAGAGGGGAAGCAAGGAGCAGAAATCAAAACGAGAGCGGAGGAATTGGTTCCCAGCCGCGAGAGGCCAAATGTTAGAGGAGAGAGTCTGAAAAAGAAGCAACAAAGAAGCGTGGCACTGAATAAATACTCTGTAGATCAAGCACATTGGGCTGCCCGAGAAATGAAGCGTCGGATTACGCCGATGGTCCAGGTCAATGCGTGGTCAGCAGACTTGCTAACAGTATCATATATATAGAGAGAGAGAAGAAAAAAATCTTGAGAATGTGCTGGGCAGTCTCGTCTTTAGTGGCTCAAGGCCTACGAGTTAAACCACTTAAAGCCCTGGCAGCAGAGACTTCCATCAGCTCGCAGGATCTGGTTTAATGGAAACTAGAGATATTTTCCCTCTGACTAGACTTTACTGGCATAACACCAGGTTTCAAATGCATATCTGCTTAAAGTACAGAGCTATGATCAAGTCTTTTCATGTCCCTTTTCTTCGCCACCCTTAGGGGCAACATCGAGTTTTTACAACACCTGGCCAGGAACCTTTGATCTCGCTGTGGAGGGCGACATTTTTTTTCTTTTTTTTTTTTTTCTTTTTTTTTTTGTTACTGCATTTGACCAAATTGCTGAACTGGAGTCAAAACAAAAACATATATAGTCTGTTTGAAACCGCAGACAGGA
The DNA here is from genome assembly GCF_051168715.1 of Poecilia mexicana. Lineage (NCBI taxonomy): Eukaryota > Metazoa > Chordata > Actinopteri > Cyprinodontiformes > Poeciliidae > Poecilia > Poecilia mexicana. The sequence continues at coordinate 5,343,446 of NW_028263387.1, forward strand.
TGAATAAACCTACACAATGAGATTGTTCCAGAACATTGTTGTCTATATAAAGAACATATGTAGGTATCATAAAGCGGCGTGCTGTGTGAGTGGGCTGGTGGCACATTTTGGGTCTGCTCCAGATACATGGCACTGGAACTGGGTTTGTGTGTGTTAGCGCGTTGGAACACAGCGGCGTCTTCCGAAACGTCAAAGTGTAGAAATACATTTCTAGGAGGTAAGGGGTTGAAGGGTGTGTAGGTGTAAAGTGTTTTGTATGACTGTATTGGTATTTGTATGTACAATATATTTATTGTCATGATATCCCACTGTGTTTCCTACTGTGAAACACACACACATGCACACACACTACTATCTATGGCCAAATAGGAAAATATGTACTTGTTACTTATTAACTGAGCAAAATTAGTATGAGAAGACTGTCTCTGGTAAGTTATTATTAATGTTTATAGAGTTTGTTTTGTTGTTGGCCTCGCCGGTATTCGTTACCTCAGTGAGCCAACAGGAAACCGTCCTGTGCCAGGAAACTGAAGTGTTGCATTGCAGTATCCTCCACAATGTAGAGCAAATTCATAGTTCTCGCATTTAAAAACTCAAATATTGTACAAACATTCCAAGTTTTTGTCTTACAGGTCCTTAAAGACCTTCCTGTATGACACGTTAAACAGTATTGTAACTTTATTTTGATTTCTCTGTTGGGTAAAAATTATTAAAAGCAGTTGTAGTTCTACGTTTTTTTTTTTTAAGGTTTTCTTGGCTCTAGTGGCCTTTATTTGAAAGTAGTTTGACAGGAAACAGGGTAATGAGAGAGGGGGAAGACATGCAGCAAATGTTGCCAGGCCTGGAATCGAACCTGCGACCACCGGCACGAGGACCAAGGCCTCAATATGTGGTTTGTGCTCAGCCCCTGCGCCACCACAGCACCCAGTAGTTCTACGTTTTTAAGACTTTAAACACAGTCCATCCCAATGTTTTGGATTAAAACTGAAATCCTTGAAGATTCAATTGGAAAGATTTTGAACCCAAGTGATTCTAAACATGTAGAACATGACTGATGGTGCTTTCAATAAGATGATTGGAGAGCCACTGAAGGTTAGACACAGACACGCTAGTTTATTCTAAAATATTAATACTTGCATGTCTAAGGTGAAGATCCCCCAGTTACATGCATGTTTTCTTTAAGGACTGGATATGCAGTTAGCATGCTAAGATTCTGTGGCCTTGAACTCGATATCCCTCGTTTATTGAGAAATGGCTTCCACACTCTCTCTTGGTTGCATCAGTGCTGATGGGGAAAATGTGTGAATCAGCTGCAGGAGCTGTGCTGAACATGCAGCAGAGAGTGTGTGACATCATGTTCTGTTCCGGTCTGGAGCCGACGCGGCTGAAGGCTGACGGACAGACCAGACTCCATCCAACTCCGTTAAGCAAAGTCTCATTGTTCCCCAAATAAAGCCATGTTACACATCGTTTACAGAGACTTTATAAACTTTGCGGACTGCATATGTTTATGAAGATGTGGAATGGAAAAAATGTGCTGTCTTACAGATTTCTTCTGTTTTTGATTTCTTTTTTTTCTTTTTTTACACTCAAACAGTCTCCCTGGGAAGTTGCAATTGCAACTATTAATACATACACATACAAATGCTTCCAATCTTTAACATCACAAATCTGACTAATCACCTTACTGGTATGGTATTTATATGTTTTTTTTCTGACCAGTCAATGGCAAGTGGGCTGAATCCTAACCAATCCCCTTAGAGACCTCCTGCTTCACGACGTCTCTTGAATGAGGAACCTGTGAGATGTTTGACATTAAATGATAACAATTGCCTTTTTTTGTTTGCTTTTTATTTGTATTTTCTTAACCAAAGATCATTTTGAGATGTACTGTACAATTTTCTGCTTTAGCGTAACATAAGGAGGTAAAAATTTGAGTTTGTTTCACAGCAAATCTTTGACTTCTCAAACTCCTAAATTCCCTTCTTTTTCCTAACTTCTGAGATTAAACTCAAAAAAAATTTTTGGCAGAAATGGTCGATTCGCACAGAATTAACAACACAGACAATCTGACCAATTATAAAAAATATCATGTGGTCACTAGATAAAGCTAATCTCGTACTAATGGGGATTTTGACTACAAAATCTTTTTTTTAAAGTTGCCACAAAATCATTTTAAACCACAACAATCACAAAACAATCATTGCAACATCCTGGAGGAACTGATAAATGAATTAATCACTTTTCAGTCTTTGTCCAAGCAGATCCATCTGACCATTAGCTGGCTAGCTTGTTTTGTTTTATTTTGTTTTTTTCAATTCATCTCAAGTTGCATTGAGTGTGTTTCGTAGTCATTTTAATTAAATTAAGGAAGCATTTTAATTCTTCACGTTATCTACAGAGACAATTAGAACCAGATAAAATAATAATAAATAATAAAAAAAAAACCCTCAGCACTTCCGATCTTCTTCTAATTTGATTTGGAGTGCTTCGCTCTCTTACTCCACCCGGTGGCCTTTCGCCCTTCTCAGACACAGCGCCGACACTCAGACACATCAAGGTTAATGCCTCACTCCTCACGCCGTCTTTAATGCTTCAGAGAGAGGGAGAGAGAGAACAGCTTGTTCACTTCTAAGTGGATGGAGGCTGATGGAGGAGGATGGAGGCTGGGGTTTTTCGCCGTGTGTGTTTGGGCGAATTGATTGTACTCTTGTCACGGAGATTTGGCTTTAAAGAACATCAGGAAATTTCATTGAAAGCCGCTCATCTTCATGGCTGAGGTGATCCGCCGCCCCGTTCTGTATCGTTAGGATTTCATCTGCGAACAAGGAGGCTTTCAGTGGAACAAAGACCCGCCTCCCCCACCCCTCCTCCTCCACCCCCTCCACCAACGGACAATCAGGGAGAGAGATTGCATAATGCTCATTTGGCGGCCAGCTGGGACGTTTGGCTCCGATCGGGGCCCTCTTTAACCCCAAGAAAAAGAAAAATCAGCAAGGATTTGGGCTAATCCTCTTAGTCTGATGCTTTCTCTCCCCCTGCTGACTGGAAGACGGATGTGAGTTGAGGCGTTTGGACCTCAGACCGAGCGAGGCCTGCCTCCCCCTCGGCACCTTTTTAAATGGATAGCGATGGATAGTAGCAGACTGCTCAGCGAAAGGTGTTAGAGATCCGGTTCAAGGTTCAAGCCAGGATAGCCGCCATGTGGCAACATAATCACTAACCGCCCTGCATTTGTCAGCTAAAATTCATGTGTGTGTATATATGTATATATATATATATATATATATATATATATATATATATATATATATATATATATATATATATATATATATATACACACACACATTTTTTTTTCTTGAAAAATGTTGTTGAAGGATTTTTACATAAAGAGAAGCATTTGCACAGATTACAGAAACGCATGTTTCATTATGGTGCAGCGGCTTTCAATCATACTAAAATGAGAAACTTTTCATTAATTTCAAAACTTAATCCACATATAGAAAAAGCTGTGTAATTTAAAGGGGCGGGATCCTGCAAAATGGACTTTTTTGAGATTTTCATCATGTTATAACATTATTCCATCATCAAAAACATACCAGGAGTTTTGCTTTATTTCTTTCATGCATGTTTGAGAAATCCTTTAATCTCCATGGCAACCAATCTGCCGTGCACATCGACAAAGCTCCTCCTCAGAGCTGCAGCTTCCAAACACCCACCTCACAGAGCAGCCCCTCCCCCTCTCAGCTCCTTCAGACTAGCCAGCAGCAGTTAGCAAACACCTGGTGGAACTGAGCATCATTATAGGAGCTACGTCTCAGTGCAACGCTGGTAAAAACATTGCTTAAGGGTTAATAGAGGAGCCATATTGTGTCGACTTCCTGGAGGCGGAGTTTCAGAAAAAGTAGGAGTTTCTTAAAGAGACAGAGACCCAATTTCAAGGGGTTACATTACCTTTACATCATTTTTGATATATCTAACATTTTTATAACAACTGAAGTTAGCATAATTACTTGATTATGCTGTAAAATTATACTATGTGGCTGGAAAACGGGTAATATTCCCCCTTTAAGTGAAAAGCTTATTGATTATGGGGAAAAAAAACTGAAAATAAGAAGCTGCAAGGTAGCATTAATATTCAGCTCATATATATGTAGTTATCTTGGGAGTTATTCTCGGAAGCATTGAATTACTGACATTCACAACCCTGACTGGATGCACTGCTCCACTTCTGTTAACGATATCTGAGGTTTAGATTCGGCTGATAACGATCCAAAACAAAAACCACTTAATTGACTTAATGTTTCTCTTTTTAAGAACAGACATAAATGTACTGAATTATAATTTATCTGATAAATCTGCACTAGTACAGCATACTTAAGTACAGCAATAGCTTTACAAGCTTGGTCAAACATGTAAAAGCAACTTTAATTTGTTCAGTCGGAGCCATAAGGCATTAAACAACCAATGTAAGACAAATACTGAAACTGATAGAAACTTTCATTCATTCTTTCTTATCTACTTACTTAGATCTTTTTTTCATGTATCAAAGATGGAACCTTTTCTTTATAATTGCTTTAAACTTTCTCTCACTTCCACACAATGGGCCTTCAGTTCTAAGTGCAAGGTCATGAAGTAGATAAAAAAAACCTCGATGTATTGAAAGGTTAGTGGGAACCAGTGAGAGAAGTAAAAAAAAAAGAATATTAAAGTTACTCAAAGGAAACTCTAAGTCAAGTTTATGTCACATATGCAAAGGCCTTTGAAACTTGATTAAAATACCTCAAAGAACACTAACAGTTTGACTCCTTTTCTGTAGAAATGCAGACTGTGACCTTCCTCTTTCATCCCAACGTTCACACTCACTTTCTATCTTTTCACAGCAGCGTGAAGTGAAGGAGGACACGTTTAAAATGTGCCGTAGGTTTCTGTCTGCAACGCACGCACACACACACACACACACACACACGCAGCCAGAGTTTGGTTCATCTGTGATTCAGAAGTGTAAAAGGACCAGGTTTATTATTGCAAGATGTTTTTGATACAGTTGCTGCTTCAATATCCTTCAGCAGCAATTAAATGATCTAGTCAGTGATTTTGTTTTTCCATTAAATTTTAAAGTATTAAGCTAACACCAGTAGACAATGTCAACAGAATATAAAGAAGTTATGTTGATTTGTTTGGTGCAGTTGACTTGTTTAATCCATGTTATAGTTTTTTGGTAAGTTCCATTACCTTTATGTTCAGTATGTTTGGTATAATTCATTAAGGCCTCTCATTATATAGTTGGCTTAAATCTTAAATATCTAAGAGTCTAGTTAATTAGTTCATAGCAGTGGCTGGTTTGTCTGGTTGACCCATTTTCATACGGTCAACCAGGCCAATGAAAATTTTGTGGTAGCAAAACTTAAACTGCAAAATAAAACAAACAAACAAAGAAAAATTAGTGCTGCCAATCAGTTATGCAAATAAACTGATTATTTACATTCTAGCGCTGTGATTAAACACTATTAATTTTTATGTTTAACTTTATAAGCTTGAAATCTAAAAATTTCAGTTTTTCAAAAAAATTGTCTCAAGTCAAACTTCTCTGTTTTACAAGGTTTTTTTTTTTCTTCACAGGTTTTCAAAAATCATCATATTTTTAAAGAATTTTTATTTAACAGTAATCTGACAGAGAGAAAGACGGGGGAACTCAGCTTGGGACTGAACCTTCAAGGTGGAGCTTTGGAGAAATGGGCGGGGCTTAAGGGAAGTAGGCGGAGCAATGCAGGAACAGACGATGCTGTCCTGAATGGTTGCCAAGGGAGATTCAAGGATTCCTCAAACATGCATGAATGAGTCAAAGCAACATTCTAGGTATGTTTTTGACTGAGGTCATAATGTTATAGCACAATATAGAGGTCAAAGGAGTCAATTTTGCATAATACACCACCATACTGAAATTAAGGAAAAATGAATACAAATTTCAGTATACATCAGCAAAACTAGTGGCGATATAGGCCAAAAAATACCTTGGCAAGGCGCTATAATTTCTTCACTGAAAAACTTTCAGTTAAATAGTTTCTTTATGATTTTCTAAACCCACTTTTGAATTAGTTTGAGCAGTAAACAGAACCGTGACTGAGGTTGGTATTCATACCAAGATTTTCCAAGTCGAGGACCGACTAAATGCTGGCAGTCAGCAGTCTTTTACCTGTTACAGCTGAGTAGACTGTATAATGTCCCACTAACAGCCAGTTTTTACAATACAGTCATGTATAATGTTGCATAATATCCACATTGAAAAAGAAACTCTATTTGAAGGATATTCAATGTTTTAAGTCAAACATTCACTTCCTGCTGACTGAGTCTCCACTTTGCTACATCTGCAGTTTATCACTTTAACCTATAAATATCTGCTTTCCTCAGTGTTATCCAGTTTGTCTAGCCTCTAAAAACACACAATTCTTCCCCCAGAAGGCCAAACTGAATCCTCTGATGTTGCCATAAACATACAGATGAAGATGGAAGTAGAAGATGGCATGGATGAGACAGGAGAGTGGCGACGGCCCACGTGGAAAATTTAAGGCATGGAGATCACAGACGGGGAGCACGAGTCGGCTCGGCTTGCCAGCAAAACGAAATGTTCCACTTGGAAAATATTGGCAATCCGGCATTTATATGGATGATCTTCGACGTATGCCTCCCACCTGAACACCTACAGACGAATCCCATGCCTACATGGAAAGCGGGCTTATCTGTGGAATTTCAGACCCCAACTCACAATCAACAACAATGAAAGCTAACATTCCAGGCCTGGGTAGGGATGCACCGATCTGCTTTTTTCACTTCTGATACCGATATTCAAGGTTTCATATCGGCCAATCTGATACAGAAAAAAAAGCTGGATTGACTTTAAATGTTTTTGGTCTGTAGTTGTAATTTTATGGTTAATGCAAACATGGCTGCTATTGTCCTGTAATGGACTGGCAACCTGCACAGCTGAATATTTGCTCACTTTCGTCATTTCTTTGATTAAAGATTTTTAACATGTAATGAAACACATGTAGCTCATTTTAACTTAACAGCAAAGATTTTAGACATTTTTCTCAGTTTGACAGTCACATTCACCGTGTGCCTTTGATTCTCCTGACGTCAGGCTGCACACCAGCATGTCCGGCTTGTCTTTTCATGACATCTTGCTCGTGTTGGGTCGCTCTGTGGTCCTAGGCGCTAATGTGTTGACCTCCGTACGACCTCCTGAAACTCACTTTTAGCCAGAGTCTGATGTGATCCGACACCGGGGCATGTCGGCCCACAGACCCGTCACCTCCCTGTCGGCCCGGACCCATCGGCGCCCCTCATGGTGCTGTCTGTCCGCCAAGCTGTTAACAGACCTCCTCTTTTCAGACTGCATACATTTTTCTACTCTTGTAACTGAAACATACAGGAAATGAACAGCTAAGCAAGATTCCTCAGGAAAATAAAGGTTTTAAGATGCCTAAAAAGTATGTTGTGACATTATTACATACTTGGCATGCTTCTGACAATTTCCCTACGAACAATACAAAAAGTTAGAAAGTTAGAAACCAAGAAACATTTTTGTCACAAAGCTTACCAAAGTCCCAGAAGAATGCAGCCGTTCTCTAGAAAACTGTCAGCAGGCGACCAGTTTGAACTGCAAACATAAGAATGGACCTGACTATTCCTGTGACATTTTCTTTCTTTCTTTTTTTATTATTTTACCTTCTTTCTTTCGCTGAATAGATTTTAGCAATATGTTGCGATACTGTTCTGTTTTTTTCAATCCCTTGCTATCTGGATTTATTTGCAACTATGTATAAAAATAATTTAAAACATGTTTTCATGAAGTCATCACAACATGCCTCCTCTATTAACTCCAACAATGTTTTTACCAGCTTTGCACTGAGAAGTAGCTCGTATAATGAGCTTGGCAGATGTGCAGTTCCACCAGGTATTTGCTAATTGCTTCTGGCTAGTCTGAAGGAGCTGAGCCGGGGAGTCACTGGTTGCTCTGTGAGGCCGGAGCTTGGAAATGCAGCTGCTCCTCGGAGTAACTGCGCCCCAGGCCTTTTGCACAACTGAATGGTTGCTATGGGAGATTAAAGGATTTCTTAAAAATCCATTAAAGAGTCAAAGCAACACTCCAGGTCTGTTTTTGACGATGGAATAATAGTACAACATGATGTAAAACTAAAAAAAGTTGATTTTACATAAATTCAGTATTCATATTCAAAATTCATAATTCTACAAAATTTTCACTTTAAAATGTATTCAAAATGAATTACTTCAACTTTAAAACATAAACAATAGATATCAATTTTGACAAAATTGGGTAAATTATGCATAAACTAGCATAACTGAGTAAATTTAGCATAGCTATGACCACTAGATGGCAGCAAAGTAATTCCAATGTGATCCTTGGCATGCGTTGAATATGCATCATCGGGCAGTAGAAGAATAAATCTACGAGATGTTACCGTACGTCTGTCTACTAGGGCTGGATGTGGGAGGGGGGTACTGTCATGGACCGCAGGTCTTCTGGATTCCGTTTTGTTGACCAGCTCCTCTGTGTCTGTTATTTCTCCTGGTCACCATCAGGACAAATACGGAAGAGCTGGTGAGTGTTTGGGTTGAAGCGTGTTGTACCTGAGAAGCTGAGCGGGGGTCGGGTTTCGGTGGAAGCGGTCTTTGAAGAGAGTCCGGCTATCAGTACAGCCTCCTGGCTTAGTTACTGAAATCCAGAAACACCATCTGTGTCAGATGAAACAGAGACCAGCATGATCACCTTCATGCTGTGTACTGACTCAGAAGAGACGAGGAAGAGAAAAGTTGAAAACGTTTCACTGGGGGGGGGGGGGCAGAATTCTCGGCGGTGAAAATAAAGAAAGATCCAAACGGCGTTCCTGAATAAGTAACAACGTTCCACTTGGTGGTTTTTCCCAGAGGGGCTACTCCTTAACTACACAGGTTGGGTTACATAAATAATTGCAGGCAAGAATGCTTTGTTCTGTTTTATTTTTGCTTTACAGAAATATGATCAAAGCCTGAAATTAAACGAAGCCTCAAGTTTACAAAGAATTATATAAAAGAAACTGTTATTTGCTTAAATGTTTCGAAAGGACATTCCTACTTTTCAAATCCTACTCAGATGCTGAATTATCTGGTCCTTATTTATTAGTATCTAAGTATTAACTGTTGCAGAAAACAGTTCTGACACCTAATGACCAAAGGTGAATGAATGCAGTGCAGATGATTGACGCCTCAATATGATGGCCGTTATAGGTAGAAAAATACAGGAGAACATTTCTGCCAAAAAACTAAGTTTGCCTTTTGAAATACGGACGTTTTTTGCGTTTATTTTTCTTTTTTTTTCCTAGAAAATTTCTTATATCAATCTAAAACGTCAGAGTTTTTGTTTGAGCAAATTTTTGACTTTTCAAAGTGCATGCTACCCAAATATACACCTCACTTTTTTATTACTCTATTCACTTGCACATTTTATGTAAACACAATATACTATTTTAATAAGCTACAATATACAAAATATGCACAATAGTTTTCTTACATTTTAAATGTGCTCTAACTGCACAGTTTTTATATATTTTAGTTTGAATTGACACGCTTCCATATAACTATAACACACATTTTCAGAGATGAAGCTGATTGTAGTTTCCCCTTCCAGGTGAGTTGCAGGTCAGTTTGAGTCACATTTCCTCAGTGTAACCATGTTAGATACTCAACCAAACCTTAACCTCAGACATGACTCCTGTTCTCAGTCAGATCAACAGAATCACCATGTTGAATAGTTTTCATCATTCTGGATCCTGGTGAAAAACTTTTATAAGGTATGAACCTTATAAACGCCTAAGAATGTTAATAAAAATGAAATTACAGGCGACCTTTTAGCCTCTTCTTTGATTGCTAAAATATTAATTTCGGCACACAAACGAGTCGAGGTGAATTCAGCCAAACGGTTCCCAGCTAATTTCTTAACTATCTGATCCTGGATTGCCTTTTTATTTACATTATTTATCAAATCAGCATTCCTCCTGCTCATTGGACGAGTAACGTCATCAATGATTCATCAAAGACATCAGAGCCACATATGAATTCTCCTCACATGCCTTTTTTTTTTCCCCTTCTTGTTTTTGTTAACCCAGTTCTTTTTCAAGACATTAAAATTTCATCCGGTCCAACCGAGGAGTCCTCCTGAATAATAAAATCTAGATAAGTGGAACTTTGCCACCGATCAGCAGCTGACATGCTGATGAGATCACAAAAAAAATATTGACCAGAGGAGGAAGGTGGAAACAGCTGAGAAGTGTCTTAAATTAACTTTTATATTCCTTATTTCCCCCAGAGGGAGATATTTAACCACAGTTCTATTACCATTTCCTGAAAATTAAGCTTTTAAGAGCTTAAAGCGTTTATTCTGTGGATGTTCTGTTTGGGTTTTAGATCGTTCATTGATTCAAATTACTTTGGAACCCTTCAGATGTTTGACTCTAAGCTAATGGGGCAATTCAATTTGCCGGTTGTCAGGCAGGAACGGATCCCATAATCTAAGGGCCATAATTAGGAGATATTGCGGGCACTGAGCGCCGCCGTTCTCCATCTCCACTTACACCAACAACGCAGGCTTAAACGTTTTTTATCCACACATCCTGTTTCAATCCCTGTTGATTGAATATGACACAACAGTGTTGATTGAAGTGTTCTGGTTTCCTTTGCTTATTTAAAAAAAAAAAAAAAAGGAAAAAGAGAGGAAACGACTTTTTAATGAAATTTACGTCCACATCCATCAAGCCATGAAGGCAGCGTCCAGGCGGAGGGAAGGACACGGACTGATTTGATTAGCTGCCACTTCAGCCAAACATGATTGTGCAACAGGTTTGACGGAGGGATCCCATCTGGTTAGGCAGCGCGCTGCGAGGTACGAGACGGGCCAGATGAAGAGTCCATGAGCTCAACACGGCAGCCTTTAACCCATTTAATAACTGGCCAACAACCTCTTTCTCTTACTGATGTCACATGATGGAGATTCCCAAAAAACTGCTAGCCAGCTTTGACAGCAGCTGACATACTGATGTCCAGCTATCTATCTATCCAATCCAGCTACCTAGCTAGCTGCCCAGCTAGACAGATAGCTGGACTTAGTTAGACTTAGCTAGCTGTCTAGATGGCTATCTAGTTAGACATTAATGGAAAGATGTAATTTAACAAACATAAAGTTAAATAATTAAATGTGTCTAGGGCTGTTGAAAAGAATATTTTACTAATCAATTACTTTATAGAATATTTTTATGATTATCCGAGGAATTGTTCTCTTTTTCTCAATGCCATTCCTAAAGCTGTCGTAGTCCAACCATCGCACTGCAACATTCAACAATCCTTATTTGTCCCCCAAACCCTGACAAAATGGCGCACGATTCAACACCATGCTGCTAGCGCTGCCCACCACAAATAATGATCCGGGCAGAACATGGCGCGCTACATAATGAAACATACTTTAACGAAGCTTCGAGACACAGAAATTTTCCTCGAGGAATTTTAATAATCGAGGTACTCCAATCATTCGAGGAATCATTTCAGCCCTAGATGTGTCATTAGTTTTCTAAAATTATTTCAAATGGCTAGCTAGCTAAGTTGCTAGCTAATTATCTCAGAATTAGCCCAATTATTCTGTTTTGACAAACACAATTGCAGAAAACATTGAACTCTTGGAGGACAATTTGTTTCCATGTTCAAATTAAACACATCTTTCACTTCATTCATTATTTTGAAGAAATCAGTTTTTACTTTGGTTTTAAAGGACTTTGTTCTGTGAAAAATGCCGCATTTTGTTTCTCATGGTTGATTTGTAAAAGCAATAAAGGGTGTGAATACTTTTTATAGTCACTGTAATCTCCTCCCCCCTGAATTTGGTCAGTTTCCTCTTCTCCACAAACAAGTACATCTGTTCAGTCACCGGGGGTCTGGCCTCCTGACACACACAGACTCACAGGTGGTCCGGACGGCTCGTTTTCCCCAGAGCCGGGCAGAGGAATTAATTGCTTCATTTACAGTCAGCTGTGCAGAGAGCAGTCTGCTGTGAGTCAGACTGTTCGGGTTTATGTTCCCGTCATCGGCTTCAGATGGCTGGAAGGGTGACGACTGTCTCGAGCAATCAGCCACAAACTGAGCCGAAGCGCTTAAATAACAGGCACAGCATGGCCAGGTTTAAACGAGGAAATGTAAAGAAGGATGTGAAGCAAACACAATAATATTACAAAGTTCAAGTTTAAAGGTTATGTTTTCAACTTTTTCCTTTCCTCCTTTAGATCAAAATAAGTTCAATCAATCCGCAGTTTGGCAAAAACAATAGAATTTGCTATTTGCCTTTGGCCAAACCTCACAAGAAGCCAACATGTTTGTTCTGGTTGTATTTATCCAGAATGCCCTGCGCTATAGTCCACTTCCTGCTTTTGGTCTGCGTGTCACAGAATTCCCTTCATCCGAACCAACCAGAGTTTGATTATGGCTTAACGTCTTCCCAGATTTCTATAGGCAAACAAACTAGTTTGATTAAACGGACTATCCATGGTTGGTGTGAATGCACCTTCAATGTCTTGTAAGAAACAATCTAACGGTTTTACTGATCCACAAACTGTGTTTTTAATCCATTCCTGTTGAGTCCCAGCTCACATGATTCATAACCCAAAGCTAATTTTAGCCTTCAAATAAATGTACAATCAGCGCACGACTGTGGCAGTGCCAAGAGAGTTGAAGTAATTTCCTCTGCCTTCATAATGTCTTCGGCTGGTTGTTGCTCCGCTGTTGGACCTCGGGCCTCCCTCTGTCGTGTTTTCGTGCGTGGACACACATGTGCGTTGCGGTGGATCTTGACAGGTTATTAGCCTGCAGACAGCGGCCTGGCGTCCAGCTGCTGTGCAGTCGTAGCTCTCAGCACTCAGACTGAACACTGATGGAATTCACTTAACCTTCCAGCTCTGCTCCTACCACCTCGTCCTCATCCTGGCTCAGCTTTTATCCGCCTCAAACTTTTTTGATCTTCCCAGATAGGTTCTGACATACAACATTCCCATTTAGCCTTTTCATGTTGCCATCATTTTTTTCCCCCCTCTCTCTCCCTTGCAGCTTTCAGGGCCCTGTAGTGCTTCTCAATCAGGTGATATCGCTTTTGATTTGACACCAGCAACTCTCTTAACTTATTACTTCACATGTCGGGGAGCGAGCTGTCTGCAAATTTCAGGCATAAATGTTTGCGGCCGGCGTGCTTTCAAACGCGGTTTCACAGATGAGACGACCGCCTACGTCTGGTTGTGGCACCGTCGTTGGGGCGGGAGCGTAGAGCCGTTCGAGGGACGGGAACAAACGTTTCCACTGCGTTTCCGGCAACGATGAGGGATCAAGGTGATGAAACTAACTTGCGCCCCCGACTCAGAACGCTTTCTCTGTAATTGGAGGAGAGACGGTCACCGCTGTCTGTTTTAAATCAGAACCGGAGGAGGAAGAAGACGATTGTCAGCACCACAGACGGATCCCTAATTGGGTCTAAACAGCGGCTATGAAGGAAAGAAAAATATGTGGCTTAGTCTGCGAGAGATTTCTCCCTACAAGAAAACAGAGGAAGTCTGTTTACTGCTTATACTCACACCGGACACTTTATTAGGTACACCCTGCTAGTATCTGCATGGACCTCGCCACCCACTGTAGGCCTACATGACAAATTGTTGGAACATTCCAAAGAGATTTTGGTTGCTGTAGATTTATCTGTTGCACGTTCAAGATTTTAATCAGGGCTGGGCAATGAATCAATTTCATCAATTCATCGAATTTGGGGTTTTCGAAGGTTTAATTTTTGGGAAATCTGGATTTTTTTTTTCTTGTCAGTATTGTCATTGGATGTGCGTTGTTTGCAGTAATCAAATTTTCTGAAAAATAAACTTTGGATTTATTTTCTATTATACTAGAAATAAACGTTTAAAATATATCCATTCTGTGTTTGATGGTTTGAGTTTCTCTCTTGGAAGAAAGTTTTAGTAAGTATAAATAATTCCTACTCTTTGTTGCCAAGGCTCTTTATGGCATTTTTAAAAATATTTTTTTATTTGAGATTTTTATGGGAAGATCCGCTCTGCACTCCAGTCATATTCCGATCCGAAACACACTTCATTTTTAATTTGTTTTTACATCTGAAGTAGTTTATTAGTTCTACCCATAGGCCTGTTTCTTTACAAGTAGGCTTATTTTAGACCGATACATTTTAACACCGTAGAGATTAATATGAAAACAGATGAAAGAAAAAGTGTTTTTCCCAGCCAGTTCATTTTTATATGTGTTCATGTTTAAACAGACAAAAAGCAGACCTTTATTACATCGGAGCCTTTCAAGTAAAAATAAACAAACCAAAAAAACCTTTTCCCCTTCTTGCTTCTGACTCACGAGTCCCGTGGCGTTTATATAACCGTCTCCATGCAGCGCTTTGCTTAAGCTCAGAGGCTCCACGCCACCCGCAGCACCTGCAGGTCAAACCCTTCCAGTGCCGTTTTAATGGCGTCTCCTTCCCGCCGTACCCTCACCGGAGGTATTAATAGTAAAGGCCGGCAGATCGCACTGAACCTAGTGGGCCGCGGTGAAGTCGGGGCGGCTTTACAGGCCCCGTAAACTCATTCGCTCGACGTTTAAGAGGCGTATTAGCTGCGTTTTATTTGCGGAGAGATGGACGTCCTTCATGGCGACGGCGTCTAGATTTTACAACCCCGGAGGATCAGGGAGGACCGGCGGGTGAAAACATGAGACTGCTGCAATGAAAACGCTTCACTTGGATGTTGGAGAGTTGAGCCAGTGTTTGTGGAGAAATGTGTGTGTGTGCGTGTGTGTGCGTGTGTGAATGGCAGAGAGTGACACCTGATTAGGACAGGTGGAAACACTGCGCTATTATCTCCCCACTGTTATGACAAGTAGCCAGCTCTCGTTGTGTAGTTCTTTTGGTGCTGTAAAGGAGTTTCAAACATTTTTAAGTTTGATTACATTCCTTGTTCATGTGTTATTTTATACTGCTATCATGTTTGAAATAAATAAGTTACTTTGCTCCAGTCCACTCTCTCTCTTTTCTTCCTTCCCCCAGGCAAGATGCTGCAAACATGAGCTGTGCACACAAATTTGTTGATATTCTAACGTAACCCCCCCCCCCAAAAAAAAAAACAAAACAAAAAAAAAAACACAATTTTGGCCTTTCCACTAAATAAGAAACGCAATTAAAATCAGACGGGAATAACGTTGTTCGCACAATCAGTCATTAAACAAAACATGCCAGGCCATGATCCTCCCAACCACTTCCTGTAGTCTTCTACTTCCTGGATTACGCCAAAGGGAATATTTGCCTGTGGATCATGTGACTTATGAGAGACAAAAATAAGTGTTTCCATTGTGCAGTTTTGTGAAATAAACCAATTTTGATCTGGCTGAAAAACCACCTCATCCTAGTGCCAACATTTTCTTAAAATCAAAAATTGAGTTTGTGGTTTTTTTTTAAGTTTCCTAGTTTTCCATCCATTTGTATTTACATTCTCATAGCAGCGTTTCCAGATTGAGCGTTAATCTAGCTAGCGTCGCTCCCGATTGGCTGATCGTTCCCGGGTTCTTGCCTCCGTCGGTTACTGAGATAAATTGGTCTAATTCAAGCTCCCTGTCAAAAGCGTAGGGCCGGGTTGCTTAGAGCCTCACCTCTGTCACCCAGCAACCATGTGGGCGTATGAGGAGCTCCTCTGACTTTCCCTTTGGAGGTCAAAGGTCAAAAGAATAGGATTAAATTGCCGAACGTAGTAACAAAGCATCAGAGTACAATACCTGATATCATCACAAAAAAAATCTTCTGCACCCGTTACTGTTTGCTTCTGTCCAGCCAATCAATGAAAGGTCTTCTGGTCATAAGTTATACATCCAACACTACTCCCTCAGGAGACATCAAAGGCGCGTCTTACAGTCTCTACTCTATTGTTTTTAGGTTTGCCCTTGAACATTTTCCTGCAGGCCCAAAGGCAATCAGATGGAGCGCTCAGCTCAAATCCCCGTTACCGTGGCTCTTTGAAGGCGGGGCCCTCAGAGAGAGAGAGAGAGAGAGAGAGAGAGAGAGAGAGAGAGAGAGAGAGAGAGCGGGTGATGAATTTAGAGAGCGGTTTCTTTTAATTACGCTGGGTTTTCATGTAAGTCGAGCCGTTCGTCCTTAAAGTACCGTCTCCAATCAGCCTTCAGAACCGGATTTGTTTTCGTTGAAGTGTATTTGTATCATCTGTAGTGCTTAGTAATAGGAAATAAATGTTTAAAAGTCTGTGATTTATTGAATGATGATGAAAAGTATGAATGTCTTGATCTGTTCATAAAGTTAGATAGATGATTCCTTTGCAAAAAATTAACTATTTGGAGTTCATTTTAATAAGAATAACTGAGTATATCAAGTATACTAAGGACCATGGACTTGTAGTGTACCAGAACGTAAACTAAATACTACTTTAAGTTAAATGGGGACATTTTAAATCTCATGAAAATACTATTTTAAGGTAATTTTAATTTTTATAAATTCTACGTTCAAGTTCACAGCAGTTGTACATCTAGGTATAATAATAGTATACTAAGTACTTGTGGGTCAGTTTGTGGGAGTTTAGTTTATTGAAGTATTTTTAAAGTATAACACAAGCAAACTTATGAAATGGACTTAAACTTGATTTATAGTCAAGTTACATGTTTCCCTGATTGTTCTTTTTTAAAGGTGTGTAAAGATAGTACAGTCAGCACACAAACTATTTATGTAAATGGTTAAACTCCATCATATGATCTTCAACATGGAAGTTTATGACAGGTAAAAAAAAAAATCGCAGAACTTTTGCATTAATGTTTTTTTTTTGTTTGTTTGTTTGTTTTTTTTGACAGATGAGTTTAAAGTTCAAACACCCAGATACAAGAACAGTAACTGAACCATGAAGGTAGAAGTGTCAGACTTTTGCAGATAGTTTTAGAGCCGGTTTGACCAACTAACCATCAACACAGCGTAAGGGAAAAAAAAAACAAAACATTAAAGCTGGAGCCAGACTGGACTTATAAAACCACCAAGGACCGACTGAAAAGTAAGAAATGGAAAGTACTCCGAGTGGAAGCTCAGATACTTATCCTTTAGAGATGTTTTGGGTGACTTGAAAGGAACTGAACTTGCGAGAAAGCCCTCAAACATTTGACACCTCTCAGTGAGGAGCGAGGCAGCCGTCCTCAGATCATTGTCGGAGAATGTTGATGGCTACAAGAAAGGTCTCACTAAAGACGTCGCAACCAACGAGGGAGAGAGACTGGCTGCTCGACAGAACCGCGTTCTGGGTTCGTATTCAGCTGGAAAAACACATTTTTATAGACATTTGTTGTTTACTGAGCAAAACAAGGTCAATTGTTGCTTTAGTGCAGAGTTATCTCCTGCTACTCCAGAGATGAATTAAACATCAGACACATCAATAGAACATTTCCTTTTAAAGAAGTGGATGTTTTGTCGGGTGTTCTGCAGATGTCCTGGGGTTTTATACATGCTAATGCATTGTTTATAGTTAATGTCTCAACGGTTGGAAAATTGGTTAAACATGTTTGTATTTCACTGTCATTAGCTGCGTTTCCATTACAAATGTGCACAAAACTCAGTCGAAATGCAACCAATGTTTGAAAAAAAAAAAAAAAACAATTTAGGAGTTGTAGTGTTTCCATTAAATAAAGTAAATTAAAATCACATAGTAATAAGTTTCATTAGAAAAACATGCAGCACCATCATCCTCCAAATACTTACTGTCTTCTTTGTGGTTTGCGCCAGTGGCAACATCCCGTTGTTGATCATGTGACTCATGTCAGGTGAAAAAAGTGTTTCCGTTGCAGTTTTGCAAAATAAATCAATTTCGATACACTTATTAAAAACCCATCCTAGCACCAAATCATTTTAGCGAAAAACAATTTTTTTCAAAATTGCCGTAGTTTCCACGAGGCAAATTTGTTTTCAAAATGTCAAATTGCTTGTTGTTGTCAATGGAAACGCAGCTGCTGAAGCTCTACCAAAAAACTGTGATTTGGTGATTCAACAAAATGTAAATAAATCCATGTTTACATGAAAAGCTCGGTTCTGAAACTGCTGCCAAGCAACGAAAAGGTTTCCGCACATTTACAACAAACGTTCACTGTTCTTGTCTTCGGTTTCTCTTCTTCTCATTCTGTATTAACACTTTCGAATCAGAGCTTTGGTTTTACTATAGTAGTAAGTAGTAAGTAATGTTTCTTTTTTCTTTTATCACGTTTTATTCAGTAGAAAATAAAATCATTTCAAGAATTTCAGTTATTCAGGGGCTGAGCATGAGAATAAAACATGAGTTTAAAAAGCATTTTATGGATTCAGTGTTTGACTGGATCGATGGATAAAAACCTGACCCTGAGGGCAAAGAGAGCCTGGGAGAAAGAGTCCAGAGAAGCTTGTCCGAATACTTTCAAAATAAATCTACGATGTGAAAAGCAGACTGTGTTCTCAAGAATAACCTGATTTCTCTTTGTCCTTCTGATAATTCCTTTCTTTTCTGAACTCTGGCTTTATTTAGTAACATGAAAAACCTTATTGTAAAGAAATGAGATTTAAGAAAGGCCTTGTTTCTTTAGATGAGTAGATTATTGCGGTGCATGTAATCCTATCTGATTTCCTTCTGCGGCCTATATTTCCTTTGATCACATGAACGTGTAAAATTACTCGCTGGCCCACATTAATCTCGGAAACGGACGTCGTTTTTTCCGTGCCGCTGCGTCCCTGGAAGGCGTTTGGAGCGCCTGGCAGGATACGCAGCTCCTGACTGAGGCCTAGTGTCCGTGAACACGGTGTCCAGTAGATGAATCAGAGTGAATATCTACCTCCATCTCTCTTACTTTCTTTTTTTCACTGGTTGTTGCCAAAAAGATCCAGTCAAACTGTCACAACAGCTGATCGGACCGGGTCAACTACTCACCGCAGTCCCCAGGTAAACATCTCGGCCGTAGAGTACCACTCTGACCTTTCAGAAAAGCTACGCCGCCGAAGGAAGTCCGCCGTGATACACTCGGTGCAGTATCGTGTCATTTTGTCGGTACAAACGGTGGGGGGAGAAAAAAATAGATGCAAAACTGGGATGTCAGGGGACTTGCTGGAGCTTTTCAAGCAGGATTTCAAGTGGAGGCAGCACTCTGCTCCTAATAGCTATGCTCCAGTGGTTCTGTGCTCTTGAAGAGACTATGCTCCACTGTGAAGTGCCCTCACCGAGCATGAATCACTGGATCCTTGCTTATTGCTTGCTCAGACTGCTCGCAGTGTAGGAGGCACTCACAGATGCAATTTGCCAATTGCTGCTAAGACATCAGTCACCGAGGCAGAACATAAAAGCAGGCCACATCTGAGCAACTTCTGCTTCCATGTATATTGATTCTAATGCAAATTACCTAAATGACTCTCATCATGCTGTATGGGCGATCGCAGCATCAGTAAATCAGTTGTAAAGCAGGATGGCTCGTCCGTGTTTCGGCGAGTCCCCGGCTGTCCGGCCCCGATCAGTTCTGCCTCTGCAAAGCGCGTCTGTCCTCACGGCGTGCGGCGGCGCCGCACTTTGCCTCTTTGTTGGATTGCTCTCAGACATGCCTTCAAGGACCCCTGGCTTTGCAAATGGCACTTTGATAAAGTGGTGCCAAGAATGCAGGCAGGCATCAAAGTCAAACAGTGTGCTCCTTTGGTTATTTGGGAAGTAAGGAATGACGGGGGGAGGCCGGGCAGAGCAAGGAGCACCTTTGTTATGTGTAACAGAGTTAGAGTGAAGGATGTCAAGAACCAAAATCTAAAACCTGGAAGGAGGCATTTCATTTATTAAAATGTACCTAAATACACATGAGGTTTTAATGTTCTTTAATGTTAATGTCAATTTAATGTTCTTAAAGGGGCAGCACTATGTAAAATTTACTTTTTTTAGCTTTACATCATGTTATGTTTTTAAATAATCAAAAACAAACCTAGATTCTTTTATGCATGTTTGAGAAATCCTTTAAATTAACAACCAGGCCGGATTTGATCTATTATTTTCACCAAGAAAGCCAAAGTTATTCAAAGTCTATTTTAAGAAAGTTATCTTGTTTCAGTGTCTTGAGTCGTCAGGTCAAGCCTGATTCTTTTTCTTAGAGCAAAACCCGTTCAATTTTGTAAATACATGTTTAATTTCAAGTCAAAAACCCTTCAATAATGTTTGTTTATTTAGCATAAACATATCTTTTTCCACAATATTTTTCGTTTCTCGGATTCAAGAACAGAAAATAACAAATCCTGCGTGTTTGTTGTCTGATGTGCATGCCACCCCGCGGGCGCCACGTAACGGGCCGAACGTGGCCCTCGCTTCTGCTAGACACGGCAGTTATTGCCCTTGTTTTCTCCCCTGCTGCCATCCAGCTTATAAAAGCTTGTTTA
The DNA here is from genome assembly GCF_051168715.1 of Poecilia mexicana. Lineage (NCBI taxonomy): Eukaryota > Metazoa > Chordata > Actinopteri > Cyprinodontiformes > Poeciliidae > Poecilia > Poecilia mexicana. The sequence continues at coordinate 5,363,946 of NW_028263387.1, forward strand.
GTTTCCCCTGTTGCTCCAGATTCATGCTTTTCTTCATCGCAGCTGCCATCCTGTTGAAGCGCTCGCCCCACCTGTTTGCCTGGCTTTCTTGCGAGTAAACCTCGGCAGAACCACAAACCTCCGAAGGGGACGCTTTGAACTTATAACCTCATTCATCATTCACAATAAACAATACACAAGCCTCTCTCAACCAAACAGTGTATGTTTTTTTTGTTAGAGAAGCTATTTTTCAAAAGATTTACTATATCTCCCTCCAGTCCATTCTGCAGTCTGTAAAGCCAGGCTTTGACGAAATCAGGACCTTGCAGATGGCCATAAAGGATATAGCTGAGACTCCCCGAGATTTATCATCCATACCAATAAACCACTATAAAAAAATACAGTGGGTGGAATAAACAGACAGATGACACCAATATGTGGCCTGGTCTGTATAAAACGGCAGCAGTCAAGCAGAATGGTCATTTTTTTAAAAGGATTCTGGCAGCCAGAAAGAGGTCAGCGCTTCTGGGCCATCCATGTGTGAAGCAGATGGGAGGGACCCCGCCCCATAACCCTCTTTTTTTGTATTTCAGTGGGATCATTGTCTATGTATCAAAGAGCTGGAAGATGTTTCATGTTTATCATCGTGGAGCAATAAACGTGATTGCTGCTGAAAGCTCAATCCGTCTTGCCGAATTTACGACCGTCCCCCTCCCCTTACTTTTGTCCACTGTAAATCACCTTTAGCGCTAATGGTGACCGCCTCATGGTGGTGTATTCCAACACCAGTCTTAGCAATTACCTTTACGGCCATGAATCACAGGTTTCCCACTCATCCTGAGCTCTATCAAAGAGAGAGAGAGAACATAGGCAGCCGCCATCGCTCCTGACCCAGAGCCGTAGCCTGGTCCGGACAAAGTTTGCCGCGAAGTCTTTTGGGAGGAGTGAGTGATACTCTGGCAAAGAGGCAAACACGTCCGATAGCTCATGCCGTTGAGGAATCGAAACACGTCGCAGAGTTCTTCGCATTTACTTTGCCGCGGATGATGGAAAGTTCTGACATGTTTCTCGCAGGGAGCTACGGCTCAATCCTTTCTCCTGTCAGGTCGGGACGTTGGCCTCAGTCCAAACCGCTCTCCAGTTGTTCCTTGGTTGGGTTCCCTGGGAAATCTTGAATGTCGACAGTTTCCTTGTCCAGCTCTTCAGCCCTGATCCACTCAGACAGCATGTGTCTGGCTGTCTCAGCATTTGGCTTTCTCCGGAAATCACTCCCTGACCAGCTTGTCAGGGCGCATTTAATATAGATGGTAACTGTCCTCCACCTCATCTGAGACTTGCCGACCCACCGATCTGTGCTGTGTGAGCTTTGTTTGAGCCTTACATGTTCCTCAGCCCAGTTCTTGTCAATCATGAGCAGTGCTGTAAGCCGGGAAAGTCTGATAAAACTTGTGAAAATCTTTAGTGCATCATTTCAGCTTGGTGTGGGTACAGTTTCCAAGAAAATAGAAAAAGTTATACTAAAACTGTTTTTTTGTCTAGTTTAAAAAAAAAAATTATGGCTTATCATATGTAGTGAAGTCATGTGAAATTTTGCTAAGTTTCTTCTTTGTCTATTTTAATATTTTGGAACTTTATCTGTAATCTGACGAAGGCATAGCTTATGGATTAACAAGAAAACAGATTTGTCTTTATAAGTAGTTGGAGAACCTGAGTGATGATCAACCTCTGGTTTGCATTTTCTTTAAGAATCAGATCATGAATATGTAACACCCCCCCCCCCCCCCCAGTGTTTGTAGGTTAAGGATTTGCAGCCATTTGTGAATAGCTTAAATCTCCAAGTACTTGAAATTTCTCAAAAACACTTCTGGCAATATTTTACCAGACCACAGAAGCCAATTTCTAGTTTTTCTTATTTCTGCCATTCAGCGACAAGCAAAGTAAACGGGTATTTCCAAATGCCGTACTGTATTAAGTTAAGTATCATTCCATCCAGATATTTCAGCTTCTCAAACTGCATTTATTTTGACATACTTAAGAATATTCTCTATGAAACAAATCTGTGAATAAAGATATTTTCTACAAATATCAGAGTATGAATTGTGGCAGGTTCATTGCAGCCCTTAACAAGTACAGCACAACAGTGGAAAGGACCAACTCTCTTTAAAGAGAAAGGAATCTTAAACAGAACCAGTCTTTCTTTTGACTTTTCTTCAAAGGATCATAAAATCTGAGTCCCTCAAATCAGCAGCTAAAGAAGTGAGGAATGATATAAAAGTCTTTCACAGTGCTGCATTTCTGTCTCGAATGTCGTCAATCACCTCAACTTTTCATCAGCGATTATTCCAAAGGCCCCTTTTTCTCCTCAGGAATCAGATTTGTTTTATGTACTCTATTTTTCCCCCTTTCTTTACATTTCGGTGTTCTGTCTTATTACATTTTATTTTGACACTCTCGATTTTTCTTCCCGCGGGCCGTCAGGCTCCGGGAGCAACCTTGACATATTAGGACATTAAATCTGAATCAGCACCTGTCGCCGCTCTGAAGTGCCTCCACGTTTCTGTGTTTCCTGAAGCGCATCAAGGAAAATACAATTTCACCTGCAGTGTCTGTCTCTGTCACATCCATTCTCGCAGACGTCTCCGTGTCTGCGTTTCTCTATCTCTGCTGTCTGGATATTCTGCCCTTCTTTAATGCCTCTGTATTTCGCTGGTTTACGTCCTTTCACTGTTATTTCAGATGATTGTCTTCCGCAGAACTGAATGCCTGCGGTCATTTGGTTAAGTTTTATGCATCAAAACTGAATGTGTCTGTTATGTTTTTATGTTGCAATGACCAAGACGATGGAGGAAGCGGTAATTTCCCCAACTCTTCTTTATTGTCCTTTCTCTTCCATACATTACTTCTCATGTACCACATGCCGTTTTAAGCTAATTACTCCTCATTAAAGCACAATAGCTGCCTAAGAGTGTATTTGTTCAAAGGTTTTGGCAGCAGACATTACAGAGTAAGCTCTCCAAATACCTCAGCATCATTATCTTTGTTGTATAGTTACTGGAGGTGCTGACTTTTCTAAGGAACCCCCAGGCAAACTCCGTATTAGCCTTATTAGCGGTGCTCTGTCGTACCATTGATCCCCAGGCTCCTCCTTTCTCTTTTCATTTTATTTCTCTTGCCCTTTTCATTGTCTTACGCATGACTGGCTGCAGAATCCTCCGGACTATTAGACGATGCCTTGTGGTGAGGTTTAGAAGAAAGAAAAAAGAAAAGTTGCTCTCCTTGAATCACTGATTACCAGTTTGGTGAGAGGTCACTTAAATTTCAGTTTCTTTGGAGATGGATTTACTTGCTGTACAGATTGTTGAAACTAGGGGTGCTGCACTGATTGCAGTTTTCTACCGATTGCCGATTACTGATCTTTTAAAAAGCCTAACTGACTGATTCCGATTTTGGCCGATGCAATTTTATTTCTTTTGTCTGAAATGTTGCTCAATATTTCAAGAAAGTTGCTGAATTGGCAACAATAGAGTGACTATTGTTAACTGTAAATGTGCAGTCAGGACCCGGTAGGCAGGTTTGCCAGTCAAACCTCTCTCACGGGAGAATAGAAAAGCACAGTGGTTGATTTTTAGACCTTTTCTTAGATTTTTGCCGAGGTTGATAACATCCGTGGATAAGATCAACTACACATGTAATAATCAGCCGATCACCGATCTCCCGGTAAATCTGCCGGCCGATAAATCAGTGCACTCTTACTTGAAACAACAATGGATGAATCCAGTGTTAATTGGGAACAGAAGCAGTTTTAGGATTGAAAAGTTGTGGGTTTGGTTCCATTTCCGCACACCACATATGAGTATGACCATGGGCAATTCACAAGTTGCCCATTGATTTATACACTGGTGTATGAAATTTGCAAATTTCCCAAGTGATCATCTTTCAACCTTGTCAACAGTTTGTTCAACTCACCTTTGCCAGTAGGACAACACATATTCTCCATTGACAATGGAAATTGTTGGTGCTTCCAGGCAGACATAAGATCTTAGTGTTGTCATCCATAATTTATCTTCCAGTTTTGAGCTGAAAAAGGGTAAAGTACCCTCTCCAGGTTGGGACAAAATTCTGACCCAAGTGGAGGAGTTTAAGTACATAGTGGTCTTCTACACAAATGAGAAAAAAATATTGAGTGGGACATTGATAGGTGGATTAGTTCATTGTGTTGTTGTGAAGAGGTTTACTATTTAATCTATGTTTCCTCTATTATCTATTGTCACAAGCTGTGGATGGGGAACAAAAGAACAAGATTGAGGATACAAGTGGCCGAAATGAGTTCCCGCCGCAGGGTGCCTGGGTTCTCCCTTAAAGATAAGAAGGGACTCAGAGTTGATCTGCTGCATATCTGCTTTGAGAGGAGCCAGTTGAGGTGGTTAGAATGGCTCCTGGGTACGACCCACTGAGAGGAGACCCAGAAGACAAACTGGAGGGACAATGTTTCTTGACTGGAATGGGAAAGATTTGGGGTTACCAAGTGATTTGAGTTGGCCAAAGTGGCTTAAGAGAGAGAACCCTCTATGAAGCATCTGCGCTCTGTTTCTCAATCCCAGATTAGTCGCAAGAGGATGGATGATGTTGAAGCACCCAATGACAACTCATTTCCCCTTTAAATGCTTAGATGCTTCATGATGGATGCCATGCACTCTAACACAGAGTCATCGGCCCAAAAGGCAGATGCTCCACTCTAGACTGCGTTTTGTGGATGAATACATTTTAATACAGCTTTTAGGGGTTCCTCCGGTCCTTCTGGATGGCTCTAAAGAAAAGTGTTGGATAATATATATTGGCTAACAACTCCCAGGAGGGTTAGAAGGCTTATTTTAATCAATATTTCAATTTTAACAATGAAAGACAAGAGTGCAGCTAATGTAATGGGGTCAATAGTAGCAACAAATCCTGAATATCAAATCCCATTTGAGAGAAGCTTTCATACTTGTGGAATATTTTTACACTATTATACTCTTGAAATAAACAATTTTTTTATGTCATAAATATATAACATTCTATTTTGTGATCTAAATTATGCATAAGAATCACGCATATTAGTAAGTCAAGATGGAAATGGACAGGGAAATGATACAACTATATAAAACATATTTATAAGCCTTGAATATTTTCACATTTTGTTATATTATAACCGACTTTCGACCTGTTATTGGGCTTCAGTCAGAAAACACAGAGAACAGTAGTAAAACTGTTTAATGTATAACGACAGGCTGTAACTCTACAGCAATGCATTCTGGGTACAGAAAAATGTCATTCGCTGCACCGCCACACACCTGGAGAACATGAGCAGAGGAAGTGGAACTGCTCCGGGTTCAACCACTTCAAAATAAGAGCATAAGGAATCCTTAAAAGTTGATAACCAAAACGTTAACAAAGATGTCAAAGTTTATTCAACAGATATTTTACAAAACAGCCACGTGAACTAGCGCTTTAGAATTTACCTTACTATGTTACTTTAGAGGAAGCTAAGCGCTCAAAATGTTTTCAGAGTTAGCTAAAGCGCTAAATGAAAAATTAGCTTCACTGTTAGCGTGTTAGCAGTCTATCAGATGTTTTCCCACCACTGGACAAATGCATACCACACTTTTTAGATTATCATTTACTTTAAAAAACAAGCAAAAAAAAAATCCTCAATTTTGAAGTTATGAACTTCTTTGTGTTGATCTCTCACAAAAATCCAAATAAAATGCGTAAAAAGAATTTGTAGTTATGCGAGGAAGTGTAAAAATATTCATAGGATCTGGATAGTTTTATACGGCACTGAATACACGACGCAGTTCTTTCTATTCATGATTCTTATGGCCCTTTACTCCAGTCCTCCCAGCTCGTTGGTACTAAATCTGCCAGCCCAGTCAGGATCTCACACACTTCCTCTAAAACCGTCTTGCACCTGAGCAGACCTCTCTGCACACTCGCCCTGGAGCTCTTTCACTCTGTCCACAAGTGGGTTTCCAGAGATAAGCACAAAGCTCTGCTCCTCTCTGCTAACTCAGCCATCATTCAGTGATCCTGTCCGCGTCCTCCGACTGATCTCAGGTTAAACACCACACACACGCCGGCTTCTGGGCAGATGAAAACACTCGGCGGCTCACCGCAGAGAAACGTCTCTCCCCTGCTAAGTAACTGTTTTCTGCTGCCGCGCCGCAGCTCTCTGGGAGAGCTGATTGCAGAACGGCTCAACAGGGCTTCGAGTGTGTTTGTGTCTCTGGGTGTGTGTGCGAGTGTCTGTCAGCGACTGGCGTCCTACTGTGTAAAGGAGAAAATCCTCTCATCCTTAACCAGGCTGATGTGCCAGCTCCTCGTTCTCTTTCATCAAGACCTCTCCGTCCGAGGCCCCCCTCCTGCCGGACCCTTGACCCAAAGATAAACATTGCAGCTTTTTCTCTCCCGTGTTCCCTCGAGTGCTTTTAAAATCAGTCCTTTAAAGCTGTCAAAACTGCACAAGAAACACGTTTGTATTTATCGATTCCTATCTCCGTATTGCTCTCCAGCTACGTTCAGGCTCTAACCAGCTGTAATCGCTCGTTTTCTACTTGATCCGTCTTGTTTGCCTTATTACATGAAGTGAATGTTCTCAAAAGCCGTTTTCTTCATCAAACACAATGTGTAGTATCAAAGTTTTTTCTTCAAGTAATCAAACATATGTTATTGGCAGACAAAGATAATTTGATTAAAGGTTGCAGTTTTCAAACAACGATTTCATTTATTAAGCAAAACAGCTTTATTAAGAGCAAACTGGCTCTAACTCGGAACGTGATCTCCCTTTATGAAGTATGAATAACTGTGATTAATCTGCTAAAATTACTCCAGGAGCACATCAACAACTTCCTCCAGGAGGTCACAAAAGAACGCTGAAGAACATCATTCTACTGTGAGGAAGAAACTGAGCCAAAATCCAACGGTAAAACCAATCCTAACCAGAAATAACAGACTTGTCTCACATTTACAAAAAGGACATCTTGATGATGATGCTCACTGGAAGGTGAGATATTAAACTAGCTCAGCTTTTCAAAGAGTGGTTTTCATACCAACAGTCAAACATGGTGGTGGTAGTATGATGGTTTTGAGCTACTTTGAGCTATAAATTCCACTTTGCACCAGAAAATTCTGACGGTGAATGTCCTTTCATCAGTTCGGCACCTTAAGTCCACTTTTGAGTGACTCAAACAACAAACAGCAAAGGTTTTGTAGTGGCACAGTCAAAGTATGGACTTAATTCAGATTGAAATGATGTGGCATATTTTTACTTGACATTCTATAATTCACTACCAGTTATCAAAAAAGCTTGATGGGAGTTGTTTTCACCAAGGATGGTGCAACCTGTCATTAACTTTATTGACTCAGTTACTTTTGTTCTAACACAAGGCCATTTTCCACTTAAAAATTTAACCTTGATTAAAAAAAAAACAAACTGAAGTGTGTTTTCTCATGTCATCTTTGAAATTAAAATGTCTTGTTTGATCTGGAACGTGTAACTAAAAGCAAAAAGACAAGATGTCTGTTTTTCAGAGCTATTTACGGCAAGTTAAACAATTTATATCGTTATCAATTTATGATCATCTCACATTTTCTGGGCTGAAAAACCTGCTTAAACATTTATTTCCCTTTTGTTGGGTGCACGGGAGTGCGACTTCAGAACCATTTCAGCGCCTGGCCATCAATCTCACATCCACACAACACTCGACATCTGCTTCTAAAGCTGAGGACCGGTCAGTACCTTATAGCCAGCCAGGGGCCGTTTATGCGTCGCTGGGGCAATCACAGTTTGACCAGGCGTACCTGATTTGTCACCGCGATCAGCCTGCAGAACATAAACCAGTAATGTGGTGAATGGGGAGCTGATCTGGGGTTAGCCTCCAGGGCAGTTTGAGAGAACAAGTAGGTCAAGTCTTTCACCGGCCTGCTGTAGATCCGTCCATCTGAAGGGCTCTAGTGGAGGCACAGCTGCCTGATAGAACTGTTCAGGGGCTAATGGAACAACGAAAGGTTCCAAATCCTCATTATAAATCAACATTTGCTTCAGTCAAACTAGAAAAAAAAACTATTTAGATAAACCTTGTGATGTCATGTAATTAACAAGGACATTGGAAAAGCTCAGATTCAGTCTCATTATGGACAAGAATGTCACATTAATTTAGGAATTTTTCTAATTTACTCTAGCTGCTCTTTTCTAAAGGCAGGTTGATTATGCATCGAATTGAAGCTATTTTACGAGAATTGGCAGGTTTAGAAATGTCTTAAACCTTGAAAATGCCAACAACGAGATTCATTTGCTTGTAATAAAACATTTCTACAACAACTGGAGAGTCCTGGGAACTTCAGGGAGCTTACACAAGTTGGCAAAGCCTTTTGCAACCATTACCTTAGAAAAGTACAGTTGAAATAACTATACTTTGCTACAAGTTTGGTATTCAAGCATTACTACTTTGTGACGATCCAAATTCTTCCCTCAGATGAAACATAGTGGGTTGAGATGGTTAACCAAATCTCAAGCCTCTGGTAAAATGAAAACACCAGAGTCAATGATTAGAGTCCCAGGAACTTCATGAGCATTTGCCTCCTACTAGAGTCCTGACGAAGAAACAAAATGCTGCTTGAAAATTCCTACCAAAACCTACCTTTCCAAAGGGAAAACTCAAATACCTGTTTGGACTAAGGAGACGGATTATTCTATTATTTGGCCTCAGTGACATGCTTGGAGGAGTAAATATGAGGTTTTAAGCATAATATCTAATCACTGTCAAGCATGGTGGTGGTGGCATCAGGCTCTTACTGTTTATGGGTGAACTGTAAGAGATCAATGGCTTCATTGATAACTTTACCTTAAATTGGTGACTCCAAGCGCAAAACAGGTCAGATCAGTTGATAAAACCTGGCAGCATCAAAACACCGTAACGACCTTTCCTAAAACCATGACAAAACGATGAAACATGACCCATGCTTTGAAGCTTTGAAGCTTTGAAATAAACCAGCTGAAATTAATACGGAAAAAAACGCCATTAAAAGGCCTAAAATGTCTGTGATGGAATGTAAACTTCTCACCAAATTAACTGACCGACTCCCCGCTTCTTATTTTGTCGATTGTCTTTCAGGTCCACTGATTATGGGACGACCTACACCAAACTCAACCTGATTCCAGGGACAACCATCGTGGTGACCAGTTTCTACATCTGTCCAACCAACAAGAAGAAGGTAGGAGATTTCATTTGTCTCAAAACCCAGAGTCAACTTGACACGCTGGCCGCGTTTCCATTGTTTTGCCTTGCGCGTTTTGAAGTGTCACATTAGAAAAGGTTGAACTACAAAATTGCTTAGTTTTGAAAAAACGTTTTTGGTCTTGTTTAAGGTGGTTTTTGGCTCTTCAGAAAAAGAGATACTGCACGAAAAGAGAAATGGAAACAAAACTGCTTAGTAGATTCTGACATCACAAACATTTACCTGTTTCCACTGTCAGAGTTCAATGGAATTGTATTTCTTTCTCTACATCTCCAAATGGCATGTAACATCGCCGATGACAGAACTAGTACCACTTTCCGATGGCGACGCATTGCTGACATTGTGTGACCCATGCTGGCTTGCAGCCTCCACTTCCTGTTTATTACAACACAGGCGTAACGTCAACATGTGACGAAGCTACACTTTGCACGACCTGTTTTTTTTCTGCATTATTTTAAAAGTTTGCTCAAAGTTTGCAGGACGATTGGTAAAAACATAGCTAGTGAGAGATTTTAACTATGGTGATGGTTCCCTTCTACAAACACTGTTTATAAAAGTTCAGTATAAACTAGATTCAGTCTATGACGCACAATAGAAATTACTGGAGTTGAAGTGAGGCATGAACCTGTAGTTAATGGCTCCCACACAGTGACAGTTATGGTGAATGAATGAACAGACCTGTTGCTCTATCTGGGACGTTTTACAAAAAAATACAAGAAGCTTAATTGGAGGCATTCCATTGTTATCCATTGGGGATTTTGTGTTTATTAAAAATCCTTTTTTAAAAGACTGGAGTAACTCTTTTCTTCAGCTGTGGAACAAAAAAATTATTTATTTTTTCAAAGTTTGCTGAAATGCAAAGGTTAGCACTCATACTGCTTCTGCACGTCAGCATTCCACTTGATATTAAACTCCAAATTTTCAAATCTTTGCTCTCTCTCTCTCTCTCTCTCTCTCTCTCTCTCTCTCTCTCTCTCTCTCTCTCTCTCTGTGATGCCTTTTGGCCACACACACACAGACCCTATCAAAATAACACTCATTCTGTTCATGGGCAGCTGCAGTTCCCTGGTGAATTTAAACAAGCAGACAGCAGATAAGCTGCAGCCGGAGCCAAAAGGTACAGTAGCTGACTTAAGCTGGGATGCAGCCGGACTGCCAACTGTGGCAGCCACTCCAACAGTCGGACGTTATCGCGCGAGTCCAGAGTTCCTCCAATCGATGAGGAGATTCAGAGAGATTAGATCCAGTTACTTCTCCACCCACCCCCCACTTTTTGCTCCAAGTCTCCACTCTGAGTGTCTGCGAGGAATCTCCCATCGCATCTTCTATACACAAACACACACACACACACACACACACACACACGCACACACACACACACACACACACACACACACACACACACACACACACACACACACCGGAAGGCCGTAGACCAGACTGTGCAAGAGCATTTAATTGCATGGGAATGAAGTCATCCTAATTCCCTTCGGGGACGGACCCAGACACAGAGGGAAGAGGGTGATTGGCGGGAAGCGTGTGTGTTGTGACAGTGGGATGTCTGGGAAGAGGTGCTGGGGATCAAGCTGCTCCTTAAACACACCCCCGGGCCTGTCAGGAGGCGGGTGATGGAAGCTCAGGTCCAGCGCTGCATGCCGAATGTCGGTGTGTATGTGTGTGTGAAGGGAGGACTTTGGTTAAACACAGCAGTTTGAGGGACTGTCTCTTTAAGTCTAGAGGCAGCTTGTCAATTGCTTGGGTCACTTGCAAATCCAGCAGTTTTTCCACTATTTTTCTGCCAAGAAAAGTTCTAAGTCGTCATATTTGAAAGATGACCTGACTCGCGTCGAAGATGGCCGTCCCTTAGCGGACTTTGATCAATGGGGGCTAAAGCGGGTGTGTAAGCTCTGAGCGGGGATTACACACGGTGTAAAGGGGCCTCATGGAAAAGGTGTGAGGCGGCTTCAGGTAATCGATAGGAGTCGAGGCAATTAGAACGAGGTGAGTCTTCAGACAGAGACGCTGTCTGCCTTTCATTCTCTTATTCCTTTGGGGCTTCCATTAAAGAGCCACTCAAGACTCTCTGCAGGGGAAGGCCCCCGAGAATCCGTGACGCTTTTCAGCACCAATAAAACTTGGAGTGGAATACTCCAAGCTCAGTTTCTCTGGAAGCCCAAAGTTTTTGGACAAGTCTGTTTTTCTGTTGCTAAATTCTTAGCATTTACTCTAAATGAATGTTCAAGTGCATGGCAAGAGCCATTCAGCTACTCTGGTGGTATTACTCTAGAACTTGGCCAGTCTTTACTGGTGATGAAGGCGGGAATGGTACCTTTCAAATTTTCTGCTCCTTTCAGGTCAATTTTAATTATAATTTCCGTGATGGACCTAAACTTTATCTGTGACTCTACATAAATAACCTGTGGTTTATTTATGTAGTTTACACCAAGACCTGAAAAAATATCAGATATCTTCTATTAATATCACTAGTAGAGGCAAAGCAAGCCAGAACTTGCTGGTGGTTAGATGTGGATCCACCATCGTCTCTGGAATGGAAGGAAAAAATCAACAAAATTCACAGAATGGAGAGACTGACCTTTTTATTAAGACTTAAAGCTGATAAATATAAGGAATATTGTAAGAAATGGAAAATCTACCTGAATGTCTGATCATTGTAATTGCCTTTTACTTGAATGCCTTACACTTTGTTTTATTTTTTTACTTAATTTTCCATCTTCCAACAAGATGCTATTATTAGTATATTAGTTCAGTCTGTATAATTCAAAAACTGTAAAACATGAAAACAAAAGAAAAAAGAAAGTAAAAAAACAAAAACTATAATTTCCCGAAACATGTCAAGAAACGTCTAATGGGGATACAAACCCAGCTAAACAGATGTTTATTCTTAAGAGTTACTTCCTCACAGCCACATTTTTAGAATCAACTTGACAGGACAGAGAACATATTTTATGCTTTTTATAAAAACAGTATTCCATTTAAATTGTGTTTGGACCTGTATTTCAGAAAGGTAGCATTCATTATCATGCCTAAAAGTCTAAAAACTTGCAAAAAAGAATAAAAGATTAAAGCTGGAAGCCGAGCTGAAAGTTCCCATTAAGTGGTGATGCAAGGCATGGAGCATAGGAGTGTTTGTGGTTCAGTCTTTCGCCTGTTTGTGTTTTTCTGTGGATATATAGCTCTAAATTATTTGCACAAAATCTTGCCTAAGATGAAAAACATGAACAAAAACACAAAAACAGAAACAATCACTCAGCACAATTGGCAAATATGGCAAAAATAACTCCAGAACAAATATAATTAAAAAATAATATGACCAAAGAAATCACATTCTAAATTGATCTGAATAATGGCCTTCACAAGACAATGGTTTTTCCATCTGTTGGTCCTTGAACTAGGCCTTGTGCGTCTCTTTCCAGATGGCCAGTTGCCAATGAAGTGGCCGATCAGAGGAGAAGAGAAAATCTTTCGCCTTTTGTGATTCTCTTTAAAGAAATTTATTTTAAAACCGTTAATTTAGTCCACATGATTTTTCCAGCCACTTTTACTACTCGCGCCTTCCTGTTTTTGTCTCTGACTTGTACGTTATCAAGCCAGCTGATCAGAGCAAATTTACAGACGGATCTTATCCTAGAATTGTAGAAAAAGGTTATCTTTTTTTAACCCACTCCAAATCGATTTACTTTGCAAAGGAAGTGCGATTGTCCGTTTTTATCGTCCTTTGTTCAGTGTAAGAACCTTCCCTTCTCTGCACATGTCCAATCTTTCCCAGCCTTTGCTGGTGAACAATTATCAAAAATGTTCAAGAGACACAATCTCTTGAACATGTTTTTTTTTTTTTTTAGAGCCTTGTGTTCATTATAAAAACGTGTTTGTACGTTTAAAGACTCTGGAGTACGGAAGCGAAACTCAAAAGCCTGAAATAAGCTCGTGGAACTGGAGATTTGGCAAGGCAACAACCGGTAGGAGGGTGAGGGCGAACTCACCACGGATGATCAAAGCAGAGCAGGGTTGGTGAACCTGCGGCGGAAAGACCAGATGCTGAGGGAAGATCAACACAAAGATCCAAGAAAGAAGCAAAAAATAAAGTGGTTACCAAAGGCTACAGCAACTCGCCTGACATGCTGGAGTAAAACCTGCTTTAATAAGCATCCAGGGTTTGACGGATGTGCTGCAGGTTCAGATGGAGAGCAGAAGGTTCTCTGAAACAAAGGAGAGAGGTGAAGTCAGGACGACGGGCAAAGACTTGGCTGTTCAAACGTCATGGTGTTATGGATCTGTGTTAAGAGTTTGAAGGTATACACACACCATCAGTTGTGTCCCACGGCGGTTTAATCTTTCAACCTCCGTCCTCTGGTTTATTGCCAGGCTAGATAATAGACAAGCTTACGCTATCGCATCGGTTCCAGTTCATTTGAAGCACTTTCAGACGAGCATCTCGTCCCATCAGTCTGAAGGGTTCGGCTTCACACCTGGATGAGTGTGCTGATCAATTCTCTTTTATATTCATGAGGAACAGGGTACACTACTGTAGTTAACATCCAGTAAAAAAAGAAAGATCCTTAAACTTTCACCCACAATTACAGTGCTATCAAAAGATAATTTTCCATCTCTCTTTTTTTTTTTTTTTGGTCACCGTTACATGTTTGAGATCATCAAACACGTTTTCTCAGTCTCACCAAACCCCAATTACTGCCAAACCTGTAGAACTAGGAGGTAAAAACACTACATAACAGCTTTTTATTGGATATAGGAACTCAAAAAGCAACACATCATGCTTTGAGCTACAGAACTTTAACAGATGACAAGCAAAGTGGTTGATGTACATCATTCTCCTAAAGGGTTCCAAAGGCCTAGAAAGGGTCTTATTAGAGCCCTGATTGATGAACCAATAAAACACGGAGCACGAGGCGAACCTTCCTAGAGCTGTTCGGATACTAAGATTACTCCAAGAGCACATCGACTCATCCAGAAGATTACAGGAGACCCCCAAACCACAGCAGGCTTTACCGCTGTCTGATAAAGTTCACGACTCGATGAGAAAAATGGGGCTGGTCAATGACGGACGTGAGAGGCTGAGCAAAGGAAGGACAAAACGCCCAACGTGACTTTTTGCCCCAACATGTCCTGATATTTTAATATTCAAAAGACTTTAAGGAAAATTTTCTATGAACTTGCAACAAAAATAAAATTGAACTTTCTGGAAGGCGTTCCCCTCGTTACATCTGACATTAAACTAAATCATTTCAGAAAAAAAGGCCAGGAAGTCATATTTTGTGGTAGTGCCAAAGTCTAGGACTACGTTGCAGCATCAGGACCAGGGAAACTTTCCATTATTGATGTAACTATGAATTGTACTCTCTACCTTAAAAGAGAAGGCCTGGTCGTAAGTTGGTGACCATAAGCTTACGATGCAAAATAAAGGGTTTTGAATGGCCTTGTCAAACTTCAAACTGTTTTGTCTTGACCTTAAGCAGGTCATTCATTCACCTCTGAGACAACAGGCACAAGTTTTAGTCTTTGTGGAGGAAGCTTGTCACAAACACTTGTTGCTGGTAACAATTGCTACAACCTGGTATCGATTGTAATCACACGTTGCTTTGGATTGTTTTTCCCCATTGTAAAAAGAAATCATCATTTGAAATCTGCGTTTTCTTTGTAGTTGGTTATAATCATCATGCGGTGGACCCGAGTCTAGTCATGGTTCCGTATTTGTGGAATCATCTATTTGCGTATTATCTGTGGAACACGACTCCAAATATTTGAACTATTAAGATAGGCAATTATAAATGTCTTAAGATACAACAATAACAATGTGTTTTAATATCCAAAAAAAAAAAAAAAGCTAAAACCCAAGAAATCTGTAATGGCGATAATACATTTTCATAGACGTATTAATCATGGTTTCTGCGTTAATTTATTATTGCTGCACCTCGTGCTTCCTTGGCTTCTCTCTCCACTTACTGTAGCAAAGCAGCTTAGGGGGGAGATCTGTGTCTGTGGTCAAATCACCTCAGACACCCAAGCTGAGGGTGCAAATTAAAACAATCCGGAGGCCTCCAGCGGATTCCGAAGCTGATTTCTTGGTCCATTAACGGCTTAGCCAAAGTTGATCCCTGTGAGGCGTTGTGCCTCCTGATGTCTGAGTGTACTTTTTATAGACAGAAAACCACACACACACACACACACACGCACACACACGCACACCAATCCAGGAGAACAATGCAAGAAACTTCAGCCGGTGAGCAAATTTAAATCTAGAACCTTTCCAGGGACGTAAAAACATCTGATGGCGCCATAGAAATGGCGAACAGCCTCCGACTGTACAGATCCTCGTTTTGCTCTCATGTAGAGTAATGAAGCCGTATAACCTGATTGGATCCCTCTCCTGCACTAGATTGCCATCAGTTGAAACCAGCATTAGGGTCAGTCTCTAAGAAGCAAGGACATGACCTAAAAGCAACAGAAACTTTTCCGGAGGCTTCAAAGACGAATCATGTTCTGGCGTTGCATCTTTCACCTTTTGGTTTATGCTTCCTCCTCTTCAGGAAGTCCTTCAGTGGCGAAACAGGCCCGGATTTGCTCAACAGTAATGTTTAGTCTGCTCTATAGTATTGAGCCGCTTTAATTTGACAGTGCCTAATAACTAGGGGAGCCTCTCAAGTGGCCGCTTCTGTCATTCCTGCTTGGCTCTTTAGGCTCAACACAATTAGCTTCGTTCTTGTGTGGTGTGTTAGGATGCACTGGAGTGTGCAGTGAAATGCGATACAGGGTAGGTCAGTAATGCAGAGTTCAGATCTTTTTACCTCAGTCGCAGAAGAGCATCTTTTGTTTGCTATAAACTTGTTTTGTGGCAAAGGAGGAATGGGTAACCATGGCAACAGAAGGACAAAATACCCTGTTTATCTAAAGATGGGACTTAATGAGTCTGGACAGTACTGGAAGAAAATAATAAATACGGAGGAAATTCCTAGGGGACAGAACTCGATGTTAATTGTCGATTGACTAATTATCGATTTAAATAACACCAGTTTAATTTAATAAAATATAATTTTGTCACTCAGGTCTTTGAAAATTGAATTATCAGGAAACCTAATTTGCACACTTCATTAAAGAGCGCAGAGAAATGTCTTATGAATATGTATTTATTCCCAAAATCACAATATTAAGACTTTGTTGCTTATCAAGTCATTTAGACAATTATTGGCAATTTGGCTCCTGTCAATAATGTAATCAGTTATTAACACCTGTTAGCACTCCCTCTGGGGTTTCTGTTAATAATTGAGCAATGAAATGAAAAGGACATTTTACTAATTAGAGGGAATTCTAGGGAAATTGAGAATAAACTTTCAGATGATCATCAATGTTTCTTTATGAGAAGCAAAGTTATGGTTTTCATACATAATTTTGATATTTTTTTAAATAGAAAAAAAAAAACCTTCTCAGACTGTTTGGGGAAAAAGCATAAACTTTTTCATCTCAATTCTTCTTGTGAAATTTGTTATTTCTTCACATGAATACTGGAGGTTCGCCACATCATCATAGTTATTGAAAATACTTAAAAACCAAAACTGCCATACTTGAGCACAAAATATCGCTTTTATGTGAGTATAATTGAAGTAGGAAGGAATAAAATTGCAACATGTCAACACAAAATTAAAATAAAGTTTGTTTTCTAAACTCCATGGCCAGCCCTGTAACATCCCTTATGATGGTATAGCAAGTTGAAATGGATTTTTCTCAGTATATCTCTAAATGAGTGTCTTTCTGTTTAGGTATTCTACTATTTAAACATTTTCTCGCGCAACAAGCAGTGCCAAACACATTGCAATAAGGAGCTACGTCTGTTGGTTTAGGCGTAGCTACAGGAACTGATGGAATCTGACGAAAATCACCAGACTGATGCAAAAACAAATCAAATGCATTTTTAAATTGCCTTTATTCACCTGCTGAGATGAAAGCCATAAAAATATGAAAAGAGATGGTGAGATGAGATGAGTAAGCTCAGACATAAGTAGAAAAAAAAGTTTCAAAAGGAACAATAGGGAAAACGGTAATAGACTGAATGATACTGCAAATTCACATTACTTCAGTTGCTGGCAGTTCAAAGAGCTTCAAAGATATTCACATGTGAAGAGACGGTGTTCAGAAGACATTTCTGTGATGCTGAACAATTTCTGTAATCTCAGGCAAGACTATTCAATTCTTTCTTATGACTGATGTAGGAGCAGCTCTGCTTCTCTCTCTACAGCCTCTCCAAGGCAGTCGTACGCTTATAGACACGTGTTCATCAGTAGTGACCGAGGATCGTTGTTCCTCTTGTCTTTTGTGTGCAATTCAAAAAATGTAAGGGCAAAAGAAATGTGACGACCTCAACAGGTTAAAGCACGGGACACATTTTAAGTTTGTCATATGTCCTGTCGCCATCAATCTAACTACCAGGACATGGACTACACCGAAAGTACATCTGAAGATCAAAAGTTCACAAGAGGGAAATTGATAAAACGGTGGGATGGAACTCTACATCCTAGCATAAATGTTTGGCTGTTGAACTGAACACTGTTCAAGCCAATTTTCTATTAGCAGTTTTACAAATCTTTTACATTACATTACCAAGGCACATTAAAACAAACCTTTATCTTGGCTTTGTTCTATTCTTCATCTTTCTTTTCTCCCCCCCTGAAGGATAAGTCCTTTTTTGAGACATTGTTTTGCTTACTTAACTTCTGACCGGAGCTTTGGACGTTTGGATGCTCTGTACGTTGGACGGCAGCTCATGTTACCGGCAAAGCATGCGGTACCTACTGTGGCCACCGGGGGACCCCAAGAGCAATTTTCTTGTTATTTTTATCAACCAAGTGCCTCTTTCTGTGGGAGTTTGTATGCTCTCCCCGTGTAGGAGGGGGTTTTCTCCATGTGCTCTGGTTCCCCCAAAATTTCCAAAATCATGTACTAAAGGTAGAATTAAGTTCTAGAAAATTGAATTTGTATGAATAAGTAAAATAGTTTATAGAACAGTTCTCAAGTACTTGTGGGTGTTAGCTATGAGTACGGTGGTCCTCCTTAACCCTCTTGACTTCTGGTGAGCCACTGTTCTTAACAATTCAGCTACTTTTTACACTGAAAACAGTAAAAATATTGTTTCCACACAGACTCTGATGATTATGAAAAATTCAGAGTATTTTTTCTCGCAATTTTAAGTGTGAGCTTTGCCTTTACCCTCTTGAAACTTTAAGCTAGCTTCTACTTTCCTTGTGAAACTAACCAATTTTGTTAAAACAAGGTCAAGCTCTTGTTTTAAATTCTCTTAAGCAGAAGTTAACATTTTCCCAAAATAAAACAAATGTTAAAACAACAATTTGACCTGCTAAAACAAGTGTTTCACAGTGGGAAGCTACGCTAACCTTCTGTTTCACCATTGTTTCTTCATGGCTGCGTTTCCTGCGCCATAGATAAGTGGTCCCTGTTTTATCTGCTGCCCAAACATTGATCTGAGACCTGTGCACTGCTTGATAAATCGACAGGTGTGTGTGTGTGTGTGTGTCTGTGTGTGTGTGGTGCAGCTGTGAACAGAGGACAGTCAGGGGTGAGGTTAGCCCTTGGAAGCTAAAGCTAATACTAGCTTGAGGGCTACTCGGCTGATGGATCCACCCACGCAGCTATATTGAAGCAGTGTTGGATTTCTGAGACTAAATTCTCAATGATGAATTCGCAATAGTTCACCAAGATGCATTTTCTCCTTTTTATAATGTGTCACTGCAGTAGGGAGAGAGAAAGAGAGAGCCAAGATTCATTGTATGGAGTGTTTTAAACCGAAGGCTCCAGGTTATGGTGGCGATAGATTTTCTTTACGACACGCCAGGCGCTGTCCTCTTCCTGTCTTCTTCCCAGCCAGTCCCTCTACTGTCATCAGTTTACAGTTACTGGTCCGAAACAAAAAATAAAAAATAAAAAACAAAGACATTTCAATCTTAATTCCTGACTGGGACTGCAGCATGCAGAAGCTTAGTGCATTACACAAGGATTCCAACACTTTGAAACGTTTCACAGTTTTGTCTCAAACGTCAGTAAACATAAATCTAAAACATGTCGGTACTTTATTGAACCACATTCAGCTGCAGGTGCCAGCCTGTCTTTACACATCAGTTTTGCTCAGTCAGTGAAAGTTGGCAAAAATCTATTTTTATTGAAATCTGAACATGGATTATCAAAGGGATTCGGGAGCAGAGTTTAAAAAATTCTTTCTACCACATGAATATGCTTCGACCCGTTTTAGCTTTAGCTCCAGTTTTCTGTTTCGGTTACTGAAATAATGTAAGTAGTTACAAAGAAATGAATAAGATATGAAAAAAAGACATCATTAAAAAAAAAACGGTTACTCAAACTGACCTCAAGGCAAAGAAATTGTACCTGTAACTCCTTATTTTCTTGTTGAACTTAACTGCACCGCTGATGAGCCTTTCCCAGCAACACCTTCTTCAAGCCCCCATTACCTTTGGCCATCTTGTTTTTAGCTAATTGCTAATCAAAGAAAGCTAATATTCAATAATTAGTCATCAGATCAGTATTAATCAACATTTAAGACATCAGTCAAAAAAACATGTCACAAAGAGGGGGAAAAAAAAACTTGTATAAATCGCACCTTATTGCCAGTTGCAGGAACAGCACAACTAAAGGTGCGACTTCTAGTCCAGGAAATAGTCATTTAGTTTGTCACGTCTCAGTAGGTTTGCGTCATACACTTCCTGTTTCCAGATGATGGATTAAAATGTCGTCCTTAGTATTGTTTTTGTAATCTGTGCCTTCTTTAAATCCCCGATGTGTTCCTTTGATCTTCTTGTTGATCAGAAGAGTTTAGTTATTAGGTGACGGCTTCATTCAGTATTAGAGTAAAAGTCTCTCAGCACAATATATCCTTTGCCTTCAGCTCCATAATTACGCACTACTTTGTGTTGATCCATCACATAAATTCCCAGTAAAATACATGGGAGTTTGTGGTGCGAGGCACTTTATCTAACAGACGTTATTAATGGAGGAAAGATAAGAGAATTTACAATATAACGGGAAATTAATAACAACTGCTGGCCTTTCTGCAAAAAGAGCTTAACATTCTAGGTTAATCCCGCTCTGCTGTTATCTCAGGCGGCTTTCAGCCCCTCGTTCCATGATGTCTAATTTTACATATAGTGTTGTTGCTGCTGCTGGAGCGCCATCAATCCTACCGCCACGGTCTATTCAGATGACACCGCAGCGTTAGCCGCGATCATCTTTAACCTCGCATCGATCACGCCCATTGACCCCGCCGCTCCGCGTTCAGACGGAACCCCTGGCGTTTCGCCCTCTGTTGCCGCGGCGCCAGGCCCCGCGGGGAGGAGGGATCAGCACCGCCGTCCTCACACTGAGCCTAAATGGATTGACTTGACCTCGATCCGCCGATTCCGATCAATAGGCAGAGGGACGGATTTACTGTCTCACACTGCTATCTGCCGGCCCACCCGGCTCTGAGTTATTTCTCCGGGCAGCTTTTGCAGACTCGTAACCTGTGGTGAGTGTGTGTGCGCGCCTGTACTCTGAGTTTCAGACAGGTGTGTGTGTGTGTGTGTGTGTGTATTTTCTCGACTCCACGCTTTAATGGGGCTCAGTTAATATTTCAACGCAGTCAGAGGAGGCTGAAGAAAATAAGAGGGTGGGTGCAGAAAACAGAGGTGGGATGAAAATATTTCTTCTTTTTTTTCCCCATCTTGATGGTTATGCACTGCAAAAACAGAAAACCAAGTGTTACCAAGTGTTTTTGCTCTGGTTTCTACTTTAAATATGCTAGTGCACTTGAATTAAGACAAAACTAGTTTACAAATACAAGTTTGTACACTTCTTTTACCAAGAATTAGGAGCTTGTTTTAACTCATAACGTGGAGAAATAAGTGAAATAATCATTCATATTAAGGAATGATTTACTTAAACCAGACTCATATTTCTTGCAAAAGAAGGACTTTTATGTTAGACTTGTCTTATTTCTAGTGAACTAAGATGTTGGCACCAGAAACTAGACCAAAAATATTTGGTAATATTTTCTTTTTTTTGCAGTGTGACAGGCTTTCTTCTTCATAAATCACCTGCATAAGCAATCACGTCCTCAAAAGTAAAGCATTTTTTTTTGTCTTTCAGTTTTGATTTGGCATTTAAAGTGGATTAGAAATAGAAGGCTGCCTTTAAGTACCACACAAAGCCTCGTCCTAATTAAAGCAAACTGCATTTAGTTCCATTTATTCTTGACATCTCCTATTGTGTCCGTGGTTACAGAGTCGTTGCTAGGTGAAATTCCATCAGCTGAAAAGAGATTTGTACATTTGTACCACTGAGGTCGTTCATTGATCCATCTCGCGGTGCCAGTACAACATGGCTGTTTTAGTGATTGGACCCATTTTAGTGGTTTTCACAGATGACTTTTTATTTTTTAAATCCAACTAGAATTTATTTGTCTTCCTGTAATTAATTTGTTTTTGCTTATGACTCATTCTTTGGGATTGTGACTTAGTTTTATTTTTTCTTTAACTCTCGTAGCTCAATAAGATCGTCTCTGCATAGTTGAGTCTCTTCTTGATCACGACTTGGTATTTTTGGAATTTGACTCCTAAATAGAAATAAGAAAAATAGCCAAATATTCATTTTTTTTCTTATTTTTTACTGTTAATGTTATTCTTAATGTAAAAGAGATTACTCTTGCTCCATGTCTGTTTAAAAAAATATGAATGTGGTTTTATTTGTGTCATGGGAACTTGTAAGTAACTTGTAGGATTTATAAAGTTTTAAGATCAGGAATCTTAAAACTTCAGTATTTTTTAAAAGACCTTAAAAGAACCAGGAAGTGGATCATAAACAA
Organism: Poecilia mexicana; assembly: GCF_051168715.1. NCBI lineage: Eukaryota > Metazoa > Chordata > Actinopteri > Cyprinodontiformes > Poeciliidae > Poecilia > Poecilia mexicana. The sequence continues at coordinate 5,386,093 of NW_028263387.1, forward strand.
TGTTCTACAACTGTTTTTTACATTAAAAAAAATTAGCAAAAGTTAATGTCAAATGTATATAAAAATAGTCAGTAAATTTAGAGACTGCTTTTTATTAAGCAGACTCATGGTCCATAAACAGACACATGATACACAGCAACAACAACAAATAAAAAATAAAAATTGAGACATTATTGCTTTAATTTTAATACATGGATAATAAATATCCACTAAATAATCTTTTATTTATCACCCTGAACATTTTATTTTCCACTAGGAAAACGAAGAATGCAGCAACAGGTGGAGGAGGGGCGGTGATACTTTGTTTTATCCGGCCTGAAAATGGAGCAGAGCTCTGCGTGTTAACAATCCAGTAATCATGGATGTTTCTGTGGAACGTGACTCCAAATTATTCACAGAAAATCAACTTATCTGTGGAATTTGAAAGGAAATGTATTTTGGGAAGCTGAAATCTTTGGGCGCAATGATACGTGACACACTATTGGCTGGCGTTTGTAAAGCAGCCAATCCAGGAGCGGAATTCATGTTCTTTAGCGCTGATTGGCTGTAAACTCTAAGAGCAGAAATAAGGAAGTCTGTAGATATTAGCTTATGTGGTTGTGCTAATATGGTTTCCACTGAGTGTATTAATACTTATTAAGATATTTTTAATGTTTGAACAATACAAATCATAGTTTTAAACATTTTTAGCTCTTAGTGGATGGTTGTGATCCCCAAACCCTGAATATGTTGGGGGTCCACTCTACTTCACCTTGACAAATTTCATTAATAAAGCTTTAAAGCTACAATATGATAATATTGAGTCATTTTTCAGTGCTAACATTTTCAAACAGGGTGCTGCTGGTAACAGACCCTCCCCTTTTCTTCAATAATATTTCCGTTATTCCTTCCCATATTCTTGTTATCTTTTCTATTATTATTATTATCTTTCATTCCATTTTTTTACCATATCTCAGCCTTGTTTAATCTTCCTTAGCCATTTCATCTTCCCACCTTTAGAAATTCTGTCTGTTCTGCGCCAACATCATAAATATTAATCCTCCCCCTTTTTTTTTCTTTTCCTCTCTATCCTATAGCTTTGCTCACCTCCTTGTCCCTCTTTCCTCCCATTCCTTGACAAAAAGACAAAGCCCGAGGCTGACGCTGGGAGTTGATTGAGATTGACTGTAAGCGATGAGCTCATATGTGCGAGAGCGAAGAACGAGAGCGAATGCGTACGACGGAAGTGATTTATGCTGGGGAAGTTGTTCTTAAACCTGCCGGTGCCTTCCGCTGGTCTCCGTGCGAATGTGCGGCGGTTTTACTGCGGAGGAGTCTACGGGGCAATGGAGTGATAAATAACGGATGAATGAAAGAGCAGAAGGAAGGCAGAGTGGCGTGATTGGGTAATGATGCATGGCGCCGCTGTAAATCCGTGCGCGACTGAAAGCGAGAATTACGGCGAGCGGCTTGGCTCCGACGTGGCCTCGGACCGGACGCGCCGATAAACCCGTACGCTTCAAAGGAAATCCAAGAGTTGAGTTAACATGGTGGAGAGAAGCTGCTGCTTATGTTAATGCCTCTCCCCTCCCATGTAAATAGTACAAAAATTATATATCTTTATGTAAAAAGTTTTGTCTAGACACCTTCTAAAAACCTAAAGAGACACTTCGACTTTGGATTTAATCTTTAAATGGGGCATTTGCCACACTTCTCAGAGCAATTTACCGAATAATCTAGATGAAATGTTTGCTGTGCGGTTCAAATGAATATGTGAATTCAAGGGCATCGTTGACCGCTCCAAAAACAGGAAGTGGGCTACAGCGCAGGGCATTCTGGGTAAATAGAACTAAAACAAACGCCTGAGTCTAGCACTAGCAGAATAAATGGTTTGGGTTTTCTTACTAAAGCAAATGAGAAATCCTAACCACGAAAATCCAACACCACTCCATTTCTACTTACATTTTGCAAAGAGAAACGTTGCACTCATGTCCTTGGAGGTTTTTGTGTCGTTTCCTTTAGTGGTTCTTGGTGCAGCGCCCCCACAGGCGAGGAGGGGAACAGGTTTTTTATTAATGGTTTGGCTCTGTTGACAGTGCAGAGTGAAAGCAAAGCACAGCAGTTGAAAATGTAACAAATGTTGCAACTTTGATCCCCAACCGAACCAGACTGTCAGGTGTAAGAACACCCGATGTCTCAGAAAACAGACCATAAGATTACATTTTATGGAAACCTGGAGGATTGGTGATTTATTTACTGGTTAATGTTGGTCTGAATGTTAACTGTTTATCCTACAAATTCAGTAAAGATGTATCCTGTAGCGTGACAACTTTTAAGATGAACTCCTCACACAAAATTGCATTTTGACCCTAATGCAAGCGATCCATAATCTGAGACTTTTACACATCCTGCAAATAAGTTTGGGAGCTTTCACTTACTTAGTTTAGTTCATTTGCGTTTGAATGTAATGGATTTGTTGTATAAATTGTAACAAAATCAATACGTTGAATATGCTGCAGAGCCTTGAGGTGCAGCACACTGCAACAGAGGCTACTCTCATCAGGTCCCATTTAAATCATCCTGGGTTCTGCAGTATCTGTTCACTTTCACGTTTTATGCCAGAAGCCACAATAATATTTTTCATTTTACATCTGTCTCAATTTCCCATGAAGCAGATGATAAAGTCCATAACTCACAGGAAATATTAAACAGTGTCTGGGTAAAGAAGAAATTCAGTTGTTTTTCAGTCTTTATGTAAGAAATGGCCAATGCATTATTATTTTTTCAGGAAATACATAGAGAGGAAAATAATTTGGTTTAAATATTTTCCATTCACATATTGCCATATTAAAGCACAATCAAGTCACTGTTACCATCAGTTATAAAAATGCTGTACACATCAAAGACAACTTAAAATAAATTTGACACCTTGAATTTGGGCCTCTGTCTCTTTAAGAAGCTCCTGCGCTTTCAGACACTGTTAGCCTTATTGGCTACGCATAGCATTAGCATGAAAAATACAACTTCACAATATGTAAAATATATCACTGCACTTCCAACAATCCTTTGAAGTATGTATATTGTGCAAACTCATTACATTGATGATTATACTTGCGACATATTTATGGATGTATGTGTTTTTTTTGTAACTTGAACTGAACTTTATGGAGGTAGTAGAAACAGTGAAATTTATTTGTAGGCAAATCCAATATTTATTTTAGCTGATAATGCTAAAATTTGACTCTAAATTGAAGAGTAATTTCACTATTTCAATAAATCTGTAATATTTGGACCAGTGAAAATGAAACGGTGTCATTATGAACTGTTCAGACATTTAAAAAAAAAAATGGTTTGAGTTTATAAAACGTCAATCAGATGTGCTAAAACATTCAACAAAGAGAATCATCCTCTGCTTTTCAGAATCAGGACTATCATTGATTTAGCCAAGCCTAAACATTGTAAAATATAATTTGATTTCTGGAGTCAACTTTTTAAAAATGGAATATATACATATAAAACCAAGGCTTAAAAAAAAACAAACAGTCGATACAAAAAAAAAGTTTGCTTCTGAAAAGTACATTTGAAGTCTCCTCTCAGCTCATCTTTTATGAATCCAATATTGTGTGTAATGGATTAGTTTGGCGTAGAAGAGGCGGCTCGCCCAAGGCAGCGTTCATGGAAGCACCAATGGGTATAAAACAAACTAAAGGGAATCTCACAGAGCACATGATCAGCCCTGTATAAAATATGAAACGTAAACTCAAAGAAAGCCCAGTGCTATCAATCCCATTCTCTTTCTCCACTTACTTTTTAATATGTCACTGCGTCACAGCCTGTGTTCTGCATGCCAACTAGTCTCAGGTGTGGAGAGGATTGTTTTTTCCTCACAGTGTTTTCCTGAGATCTAAATCTAACCAGCTGAACTACGTGAATAATTTCTCCGTCTAATTATCCAAATACTTACTTTTGAAGTGAAATTGGAGGAATGTACATTGTTCCGGTGTTGTGTCTGCAGTGAACCCACAATGAAATGCAGAGGTTGTTGTTTGTTATCTGTGAGTGGCTGTCTGATTTCCATTTATTTAGCATAAGTATGTCTTAGACTGCAAGGAGCGCGGAGCAAGGGCAGGACGAAAGTTTCTGAAATAGAAAATTACAGCAACAAGAAGCATAATTGCTGTATTAAAGGCTTAGAGACATATTCATAAATCAGCACTACCTTCTTTAGACTTTTTCTGTCTAACTTTATTAGACTGCCCTCGCAAAAAAGATTAACAGTTCCCTACTTTCAGCCTCCCAAGAAGCATGAAGGGAATCCTGTTTATGTTCAAGTAGCAATCTTTGTGGGCGTACGGAGGAAATATGAAAACAGGAGATCGGGTATGAACTGAGCTGGGATAAAAATGGGTTTAAAAGAAAAGTGTGCCAACCCAATCCAATAATGAAATTGTTTGAAATATGAAAACATAATTTCTTTGGTTGTTGATCTTCCCGCAGTCTTAGTGCGATGCTCAGGAGGAACCTGCAAATGTCACGATCGGACAGCAGGGAACGGGGGGCTTAACCCATCAGACCGTCAGTTCCCGAAACCACACATTAAAAAAAGAAACCTTGTAAAAGTGCAGGTTGGGGTCAGCACACAATGGAGGCTTGCAGAGTCCACATGACTTTAAAATTAGCGGTTTATGCTCAGTCAAGAACCCCATATTTATTGACTAAGTTATTATTTTTTTTAAAGAATCATGGCTGCAAAAATAGTGAGTTCCTCCAGAATTTTATGATTGCCTTTAATTTTTTGCTACACCACAAAATTACTGATTTTTGTGGTGCTTTTTGGTATTTTGGTGATATTTTGTCTTTATTAAACTCCTTCCAAAATCTGTATTTAGAAGAAAAAAGATTTAAAAAAATATATAGAATGAAATAAAAAGTAAGCACGCAAATTGGACACATTTCTATTCTTTAACAAACATAAATAGCTCAATTTTTGTTACTGATACGTCAGTGTAGAAGAAATAAGAAATACTGCCACCTACAGGTGAACACAATGTTGTTTTGGAAAACATCATCAGCCTGCAAAATTTTGTGAATTTCACAGAATTTCAAACTGGAGGGACTGAACAGTGCTAAAATGCTTTAAGGTATAAGCCTTTCTAACCTTAAATTAATTTTTTTTTTAAATGCAAGGTGGCCTTAAATACATTATAACAAGTCTTAAATTTTGTCATCAGGATCATTTAACCTTATATATTCTATGTAGTTTTTGATTTTTTTTTTTTTCCACATGGGACTTTTCCGTCAGCCTAAAGTTGGAGTCACCCCCAGTTGACTCAAACACTAACTAGCTGCTAATATACCGCTGACAGCTAGCTAGCAAGCTGTTTTTAGGTCCTTCATAGGTAAGTGCAAATTTTTTGCCAATTTGTAATCCTTTGTACATTTCTATTATGTTTCAGATCTTAAAAGTAATTAATAATGGTGTTTAAAATGTCTTAAAAAGTCTTAAATTTGAGTTGGTGACTCCAGCTGAAGCCCTGGGATTGACCTGGGACTAACCTGCTTCCTGGTTCTCATTCAACAAAGTTAGAGCATCATTCCAACAGCCAAAACACACAGAGGAAACTTTGTAGCTGAAAATGCATTTTCCAGATCCAATAACTAACAATATACTAGTGATGAACAGTAATGCTCCCAATAAAAGTCTAATCAGAGTGATTTGAATTTGTTGTTTTAGGAAACTGTGCCCTAAATAATCTCATTATGGGTACACATCTCTCAGCCACTTTAATATTTAAAGTACTGGTAGAGGGCCCAGTAAGGTAATTCACCAGCAATAAAAGGTTCTTGGCTCAGAAGTGCTACGAGGTTTTAACTTTCACAATAATTTTTTTTTTCACCTCTGATTTATCTTTTCTTCTCTGCCTCATAAACAGTTTATTTCAGCAGCGCACGGTGCTGAGTAGCCAATGTCCACAATGTGAATAATCCATGAGATTTTATTTTTGCCCCGAGGTTAAAAGCAAACTGCAGCTTCCAGTATTTCATCTAAAGTTTTCATAGATATTCCGCCGACAAAGTAATCACCTCATATGTTCTTACCAGCCGAGGTTTTCTCCGGTGCCGATATTTTCCCCAGGAGGAACGATTCATCGTCGGCTTTTACACAAACTATTTTCGCAGAAGGTTGATTATTATTATTATTATTTTTTTTTTTATCAGATTCCAGAGCTGGAGAAAGAAGAAAAAGGTTTGAAATACCTAAAAATAAATAAATAAATAAATAAATAAAAATTGACAGTTGGTGTAATTCTGGTTTTGGTCCGAAACATTCTCTCATATACATTCCCCCAATCTGTTTATTATCTCTTTCTATTTCACTCATATCTGCGCCCACACAACCCTTCCATCTCTTTCTGTTCCCTCTCCCCTGCATCATTTCTCCGTCTTACAGCTACTCTTTCTCAATTTTTCACTTATCTTCCTGCAATTACACGGCGAGAGAGAGGGGCAAGGAGGAGAAACTCGTGGGGGGAAAGAGGAGAAAAGCAAAGAGAGACGGCGAAGGGCAGAGCGAGGTGATGAAAGTCGAGGTCTCAAACTGGAAAATTGATCTTTTTCTTTGGGACTCCTCTTCTTTTGACAGCAAGCGGTACAGAATATAAATTGATACATTTGCTACCCGATCCTTGCCATGACACTGTGGGGGACTCGGAATCCGAGATCTCACCGGGATGGCAACAGGGAAGGCCGGGGAGATCGAATAAAATTGACGTGAAACATGTTGAATTACAGATTTCATGAGTCCAATGTTCATACATTTATACATTTACACCAGCTGCATTTTCACTGACTACAATTTGACATTTAAAAAATATATTTGTTTAATGGAAACGCATCGATTTCGGAAAAGTTATGGCGCTGAAGATTAGTTTTTTTTTTTTTTTTTGACCGTATCAAAATTGGTTTGCTTTGCAAAACTGCAATGGAAATACTTTTGTTTGCGTGATCAACCAACCAGCTGTTGCCTCTGGCACCAACAACATAGAAGATGACAGAAAATGATAGGAGGATGGCACGGCATTTTTTTAATGACTTATTATCCAAACAAACGTATTCACGTGTGATTTTAATTGCTTTTCTTATTTAAAGGACTTAAAGATTTGTAAACGCAGCCTCTGGCAGGTTTTTCATGGTCAGAGTCTCACCCAGAGTATCACAAGCCTGGCGGGCCACCAGGCTTTACCCCTCCACCGACCGCACTAAGCAGTTTATTTTAAATAGACGTGAAATTACGGATTAAATTAGGTTTAAAGTTGACATATTGAACTAGGCATAATGAGGTTCTCACCGTTTGCTCCATCCCTGGACCTGCCCATTGGCCTCAGACATTATTATTTCCAAATTTTGATGCTTGCTCGTACACTGCCAAATTTTTGTAAGTGTTGACATTTTTCAACACAGCGGGCCACTGTTTGACAGACCTAACACTGGACTTAGAAGGTTTTCTGGAGGAAACCCTCTATAACAGTAATTGTATCCCAGAGTTGAGATTTGCTGGCATCCTTAAATCAAACAAATCAGATGTACAGGGAAGACAGACAGTGACGTCATCCCAGGGAAATGTAGCACAAGAATTCATCTTGAAAAAGAGATTTTATGCTGCTTTATATAACTTTTATCTAGCAAGAATGAAGAATTTCAAAGATACTGAATTGGTTTGGCAGATACAGTGTTTTTCTACACCTGGTGGACGTTAGAAAACCCAGTTGTAGAGATCTTTTTAAAGTTGTATTTTGCACATGTTCTTCCTTTTAGGTAGGGTAAACATGTCTGTGGTGCAAACAGAGAGGCTGCATTTGTGTCTGTTTTCACTATATTAAAGTACATAAGAAAAACAGTGGACATAAAATAACCCAAAATGCAATGTTAAATCCCCTTCTATCTGCCCCAGCTGGTTTTATTACATTAATCATTCAATGTTAAACAACAATGTTGAAGTGACGGCAGAGAGCTCGAGTCAGTCCGTCAATCTGTTGCCAAGTAAGCCGTCAAGCTGTTCTCAGATGTACTTGTGATGGAACGGTGCCTCGCAAATGTCAAAGCAGATCAGATTTTTACTTTAACGTAACATTTAAATGTTCCGGTTTGGCATCGGGGTGAGGAGACGGGAAACACTGCAGCTCGGTCTACGCGGCTCAAAGGCGAAGTTGGAAACAATTTCTTCGTTCCTCCTTATCCGTCTCGATCCGTGTGGAGAGAAAGGAAAAATAAAAGGATTTTTTTTTCCGTGTGTTGCTTTTTCTCCACAAATATAACTTCTAAAAATAAGGAAGAGGTTTTCACTAACATCTATAATTCATGTGCCCTCCGCTTTATTTTGCATCTGTGTTGTCCCAGATAAAGTCACCTTATGGAGTTGAAAATGCTGGAAGAAAGGCAAAACTACATCGTGCTTTCATTACTCTGTTCCGAACAGAGTTAGCATTAACATCATGTGACTTATTCAAAAAGAATTTTAATGCATCCATAAATGTATCTTGTTGTGTCATAGCACCTTTTTTAACACTTTTGTCTTTGGATTAAGTCCAATGACACATTTGGTCACACCAGGCAAAATTCATAAAACCTTTATGTTTCCATATTGGTTTAGCCAGTAAAATAATGGCTTGTCCATAAATATACAGTTTGTTAAATAGATCCGATTTGCATAATAATAGCTGTGTTTCCATTGACCGTATGATTGATTCACATTTTGAAAATAAATTTCATCACACGAGTCACTTGATCAACAAGCGGATGCTGCTACTGGCAAAAACCACAAAGAAGAAAACAGGAAGTAGTTGGAAGATGATGTTTTTTAATTAATAAACTTATTCACTCATTAATTGTGTTTCTTATTTAAAGGAAACACTGTAATTGCGAAATTGTTTAACATTAGCTGACTATCGACAAAGCTTTGAGGATGTTTGTAATGGAAGTGCAGCTGGTGACACTGTAGCTAAGACTAAGAAAAGCGGAAAATGATAAAAAAAAAAGTAAAATAAACTATAATCTGTTTTTCAATCATAAATGTAAAACATAAGCTGAAATAATTTATTGAAATACCATTTGCCATGCTTGTTTTTCTGAGTGAATGCCAGTCAGAAGGACTGGCATTGCCAGGAAGAAGATGATTCTTAGAGACTCCCTGTCTAACATTTTTGGGGGGCAAAATAAATGTACATAGCTGGACATAGACAACAACATCAGGAGCCTACAGGCTACTTGTTAACAAGCTTAAGGTGATGTATTGATATTAGCTAGTCATCTTTTAGCTAACATGACCTGCATCCAACAGCTTTACTCAACTCAGTCGGTTAGTTTGGGGGAAAAACTGAAAAGTTCTTTGTGTTTTGCTGGTTTGCTGCCGTGATTCTAACACACCTGTGTAGCTCTGCACAGCAGCAGCAGGTCTCCTAGCGCTCATGTTGCGTTTAAAGGCGGCTCGGAAAAACAGGTTACAACATGTTAACAACGGATTAAACAGTTTTAACTGCTGATAAAAGTGACAGAGGACACAAATATGGGAAGTGTGGAAGCCTCTACTGTATCAAATTGACATAGGAATAACAGAGAGTTGGCCATTCTAAGGTAAAAACCCAGCGCATACAGCGTTCAGTTGTTTTGTTTTTTTTTTCATCCAGACAGCTTCCCGCGCCCCCCCTGGAATACCACGGCAAGAAGGTATAGACCAACATTTTACACTTTTATTGTGTAAAATAGATCTAAACCTTCCTCATTTACCTCTGGATGGCAACCTTCACAATAATCAACCATCGAATCAACGAAGGACTCCTGGATCACATGTTGCAAGAGCAATTCCTACATCAGTGTTGAATGTGGCTGAGAAAGCAGTGGAACATCCAAATATATACCTGTGCTCAGACAACACAGTTTGGAGAGGTTGCATCAGTCCGACGTGTCTCCCTGAAAGCCCTGCAGCAGACATCTTAAGCAGCTTCATGACAGCTGTGTCTACAAACCCGGCAACGTTTGGTGCCGTCTTGACAAAATCCGCAACATTAGACCCAACTCCACTTTGAAAAGGTGCAGCAGCTGCAGCAGGAGGAGGAGGCTCAGTAATAGAAGATCAGAACAACACTATGGTTTTTGAAATGATAAAAAAAAATCCTTTTTGCGTTGTTTATTACATTTCAATGCGTTCACCCAACGGGGAGGGACTACAAAGAGTTGTCAAGGCTGAATCGTCCACATCTTTTCTTATTTCTCTTTCTTTTTACCTTTTTGTTAAATTTTATCTGCTCTTTGTTCGCTCAGATGCTATTTTCTCTCCATCCACTGGACGTGATTTTTGTCCCTCAGACCTTTATTCCTGTTCTGTGTATCTGTGTGTGTGTGGACTCTCCACATGCCCCTTGTTAGTGCGTGATTATCTGTTTTCCATGTGGAGAAATCTGTGCCTATTATTTCATCACAAACTATATGAGTGTGTGCGTGTGTGTCTGTGTGTGGTTGTGGTGCTGCGCGTGGATTAATCTGTCCGCCAAGGCCGTACTGTAAGACCCGATTTTAATTGGAGCCAGACATCCAAACACACATAAAAATGTCACAAAGGGGGCAGCAGTGGGAGTTTTAATGCAATGCATTTGTGTGTGTGTCCATTGTAAACATTTAGCAATAGTTTGTGCACTTTGCTACCTGCAGACTGACCTGAACAGTTGACATTACCTTCTCTGTAAAACCAACAGCGCTCTATCAGTAACCACCTAGAAGCAACTGAAGCCTGAAGAAGGATTATTCTTGTTAAAATCCAACTACCTGATTGTCACACTGTAAAAATGTGGGACCACCTCTCTTGATGATCACTTCAGAAATTTGTTTAGGCCGCTTGATGACCGTTTGCAGGACGCTGGAGGAAGGAGAAGTTATGTGGTGAAGGGGATCTAAATCTGGAGCCTATTCAATACAAAAATGGAAATCAGGAAGGTATAAGTCCCATTCTCAGTAAAACCATAAGGCTTGATATGTTTAAAAAATCAATGGTGTCTGTAATTGTCTTTAGTTTAAAATAAGAGATGTTGTAAAGGATGTGGCTCACCACTTTTGGAGCTTGCGGCCCGAGACCAGTCCAAAGCCGGGCTGTGGGGCGGAGCTCCACATTCACAGCACATTGCCGTCTCCAGTGTGCAGTAAGGTTAGTTCTGCAAATTTATAGCAAGGTGGTCCCTTTTTATTGCTTTTGTAGTCGTAAAAAGCTCCCATCCTCACCCACAGTGGTCTGCGGTGCTAGTTATCTTCTGCTTTCTAATGAAGTGTTTGTCAACAAGAGGCAAGACTCAGCATCGAGTAAATGGGTGGAACGTCTTTCTAATTAAAGATCTATCTGACAATTAAATGAATTGAATTGTATTGATCGACGCCATGAACACGGATGATTCCACATTTAATTCCCCTAACTGATTCCTTCAGTAGTGACTTCAGCTTGGATATTTGGTAATATTAAAGCTGCAGTATTATGCAAAATCTACTTTTGTGAGCTATTCCCTCATCAAAAACGCACCTACTGTTGCCTTGGTTCTTTAATGCATGTTTGAGAAATACATTAATTTCCCGTGGCAACCATTCGGCTCTACAAAACGCCTGAGTCGACCTAGCCCCGCCTTCAAGGATGAAACTCCTCCTTGGAGCTACAGTTACCAAGCTGCTGAGCTTTTGCCTCCCCCATGACTCTCGCACTCAGCTCCTTCAGACTAGCCAGCAACAATTAGCAACCATCTTATAGAACATCTGCCTGGCTCATTATACGAGGTACTTCTCAATGAAACGCTGGTAAAAACATTCTTAAAGGGTTAATAACAGAGGACCGATGTTGTGATGACTTCCTGAAGGTGGAGGTTTCATAAAGAGCCTGAGCTTCTTAAAGAGACAGCCGCCCAATTTCAGGGCATTAAATTACAAAGTAACAACTGAAAGTAACATAGCTACATGATTTTGCTATGAAATGGCTGGAAAATACATAATACTGTCCCTCTAACATAAAAATAATGTATCCAGTGGTTAATATAGAACCATAAAGTCTCCATCCTTAAACCTTTTCCGTAATAGAATACGCAATAAATCATGTCTTCTACCTTGTTTTTCTACCCAATGTCTAAGTGTTTGTGACTCATCCTCATATTACATGATTCCACATCGGAAATGTGACGACAGAAACCCGAAATAACATTTCTGAACTATCGACCTGTGGGTGAGTCCTAACTTTTGAATGTGATGTGGGCCAACACACGGGACAGCTTGAGGTAGACAGTCGGGACAACTTGCAGACGCTGTGCCTGAAATCAGTCATCCATTATATTCACACTCTGTCTACTTGTAGGCACCTTCATATTCAGCAGTTTGACGTTTCTCCACCCAGCTTCACACACAACAGGGACAAAAACTGTCACCGTGGCTTAGGCTCTTGTTCTTCTGTTAGATTACTCTTTGACTTTTAGAGCAGGAACTCTCAGGTGTGGAGGGAAAGAAGAAGAGAGGAGGCAAAAGGAAAGTAGGGAAGTGACGAGGTGAAGGTTTAGAAAGGTGTACTGAGCAGCTGACCTGTCATAGAGAGTGAAGAGAGGCTGGTGAAGTTGACAGGTTTAAGGTGGAGAGGAATAAAAAAAAAGCAAGAATGCAGAGAATTCCCAGTTCTGTGTGTGCCTTGAGGTGTAAAGAAAAGCAGAAAGAACTCTGGCTCTATTCAGTCTCCGCATCTCGTTTGCTATGTTTGCCAGATTCCAACTTTATTCCTCCCATTTGGTTGATGCAGGTTGAGAAGGACGTGTATCATCAATAGCCAGACATGAACGCTACCTTCAGTCGCTTGATCAAAAGTTCCTCATCAGACAAAAGCTTCAGATGGTCACAGGAACTGACTAGAGTTTAATATTTTAGGTATGGCACCACGTACAAATGTATGTAAAAATAAAAGTTCCTCATCAGACAAAAGCTTCAGATGGTCACAGGAACTGACTAGAGTTTAATATTTTAGGTATGGCACCACGTACCATAAAAAATAAAAAACTTTTATTTTTTAAAAATAAAAGTTACGAATTTGCATACGAGTAGTATACCACTTGATATTACAAAACAACCATTCAAGATGTAGAGGTGTTTGCTTTCGCTGAAAATCATTTCAGGAAGCTTGAAGTGTCCATGATATGACATTTAGAACAGAGGTCATGAGGTCTGCTGTCACTGCCATAATTCCCAAACTTGGAAATTGCTCTTTCAGGGTTTATATAAGTTACGTTTGCACCTGAAACCTTTGTACTAAAAGCTCGACCAATCACAGGCAGTATTCAACGGAACATCAGATTTGTCACATTCAAGTTCAAAAAGACCCTACTGATCCAAAAGGGAAATTAAATGTTGTTGTAACTCGTATTAATTCAAAATTCTTCAGTGTGATTGAAGGTGGCGATGGCTGTGGGCTGGAAAGATTTCCTGTCATGTTCTACATTACAGGGAATTTGAAGAAGACTCTGACTAAAGACACTCTTACAGAACAAATCAGGCTGAATTGTGTTCAATAATAATCCATGGTTTATTATTAGGGAACCATTGCACGGTTCTGTAGGGGATGGTGTTGTCTACACAGAAGTTTATGCAGCTGTTCACACACACACACGCACACGCACACACACACACAGTCATGGCGTTTCTGTCCTGTCTATGGGGCTGGCAAAGAGCAATCCGATCTGTTGCTTCAAAACAACCCTGGTGAATAAACACACTGAAAGCTGAGGTTGTCATGGTGAAAAGAGCAGAAATACAAACTCATCGCACATTTTATTGACAATTATGCAGGTAAAACGTATAAAATAAATAAATAAATACCAGGCCCCCAATATTTATATTTATTTATACTTATTGTTAGCTTGGGTCAAGCAACCAATGTATGCCCCAGAAGATGGTTAGTTTACCATTAGAGCTGGACAAGATTTTGAGTTCAGCCAACAGTGCAATATTGTGTACAGTTGTGTGTAACTTCCTTTGATGTCCACATCAGATGTATATTTTGAGTGGCTGAGATGCTAACAGTGTGGGAACATTCTGTAATGATAAAGAAAGCATATTTAGAGAGATTCAGTTTAATTGATACGTCACAACTATGTGAAATAGAATTACAAATAAGCTACATATTTTCTTGATATTGTGGAATCCTACTTAACATCCATGCCAAGAACTAAAACAAATCAAGAAGTAAAAGATTGTATTAGGTCTCAGTACTCAACTCTGATACCTTGGCTTTTTATTTTCTTAATCTTTTGGTCTCACAATTGGGTTCTGTGATGTGGAGCTGGAATCGAGGAACCAAAGAAGCGAGGAACAGAAATGGATCTCTCTCCATAATTGCAGTAAGTAAAAAAAACAAACAAAAAAAAAACTGGAACTACAGCTCCCTTGCCAGTATAAAGATGCTGCAGATGCACAAAAGTTTTGTCAGAGCAAGCTTTCCTGGTGCATTTTCAAACAGACTCTCAAACTTTTGAAGGAGGTGGAAAGCGACCCAGCCAAGATCCAAGCAGGAAGAACGCCAGGAAGAAGCTCTGGGTAATGATTTCAACAGCCAGTAATTTATGAATCAGGGAGCAGCTCAACTCTGACCACACGAGGAGGAAATATGTGCTGTTTTTAAAACTTTGGTTGACATTTTAGAATTTGCTGATTTAAATATGAGGAAACTTAAAGTATAGGCAACCAACACATAGCTGTTATGAGGCTGTCAAAAATGTCTTTCATACTGCATTTAAAAATGAGTCACCTGCATGGCAAAGATTTAATTGTCCAAATAATTTGAAAGTCCAATAATACAAAAAAATAAACTGTTATTTACTTTCCTGAATACCAAGAATAATTTCAGCATATATATATATATGTATAAAAAGGCCTTTATGAAAGAAACAGATAAAAATGTTTGACAGACTAGCTTAGCCGTCTAGCTTAAATGTCATCCATTTGGTCATTTAGCAAACTGATTTTGATAAATAAATTGCCATCGTAGAATATTCAGTAAAGGAATATGTTAGAATGTCAACGTTTTCTGAAAGAGACAGATAAAATGTCTGACAAATTAGCTTAGCCATCTAGCTTAAATGTCAAGCATTTGGTCGTTTAGCAACTTAATTTTGATAAATTGCCATTGTAGAACATTCAGTGAAGGAACATGTTGCTATCTCACAATAACTACATCATGCTTGAAAAAAAAGTATAACTATAACCTCTGCTAATTAGGTTATTTAGAAGTAACAAAAGTCAGCTAAACTATCATAGCTAGGCTAACTAGCGTCAATGCACAATATGCTAAGTTAGCTTTTTCACAACAATTTTGTATTGAATTTGTTGATAGACATCAAGATTAGTCGGCTACAGCTACCAAACCTAGCTAAAAATATGAACAGACATAACATTTGTAACTATAGAGCATTCTGTAGGACATATAATCAAAAGCAGAAAGATAAAGGCGGCAGACTTTATCTTTCCACGAGGACCATGTATTTGGCTAACACCTTTAAATGATTATACCAGCATATTTATGTTGTGTTAAAGTCATCGATGTCTCCCGGAAAGCGTGTTTCTCTGTTCGCCCAGACCTGACACATGCGGCACAAGCAGCTCTGCTGAATGGAGGAATAAATAACAAGGCAAGTGTGGCCGCTGCAGGACTGTGTGAAAAATGGTCCAATTTGCTGTTGAGCTGAAATCAATGGGACAAGCCGAAGTGCTGGGGCTACTGTCGCCGCCACCGTGTTTCTGCCCCACAGCTGCTGGCTGTCGCGTGCCCCGTCTCTCCACACACAACCCCTCGTCTTCCTCTGATGTTCCTAAAGGGAACCCAGAACGGGATGTTGCATTTGAAGGCCGACTCTTTTTCTCTCTCTCTCACAGATTTCTTGGTTGTCAGCCGAAGATCCTTTTTCTTTTTGCTTTGACGTAATTTGTTTTAGACTCGCTAATGTTGAATGTAAAGTAGTGCCAAACATATCAGCGGGGAGTCCCATGTCTTAGTCTGAAACAAACCCCACTCCAATATCCACTTACTTCTTAGAATGAATCATTAGACACAGTGTTGTTTTGAGCTGCTTGGAAATTCAGACTTTGATGTAGTATTAAAGAGCGAACCCATAAACCCATACCTGTTGGTTTTCCACAGATTTTGAATGAATTAATACCTTATCCTTATTTTCACACCAACAGAGTTAATTCTAGAATAATGCTGGAAACTGAAATAAAAAAACAAAGCCTGGCCTAGATTATGGATAGTGAGCCAGAATCAATGCGATTCTGAGAATTTTTGTATCGATTTGATAAAAAGTAAATACAGGGCCAGTGTTGCCGAAACCAATTCCAAATATCGATATTTTTCCCTGATATCTCGTTATCATTGAATAATTTGGAAATTTGACTTCAGTTAGTCAATGAGATGACGATCATAATCATAATTCATTATGGTTATCTGGGCAAAGATTTTAGGTTAAAAAAATCATTAACTACAAAGTAACATGATGTAAAATAAAAATATTTACATTTTATCTTCTGCTACAATTGTTCAATCTTAGGTCTTTTCCTGTAATCTGCATGTAACCTATAAAGAAATACTATTTTTCTTTCAACAGTTGACACAAATCTATTTTCGTATTCAGCCATATTAATATTTGTTAACATTACAAAGGTATGAAATCCTGTTCTCTAATTCAAAATGTAAGCTCTTGATATTTGGTGTATTAGTTCTTGCATATACTGTAGCTCGACATATAGAAGAGAAACTGCTAATCAGCTTGACTGATTTTGTCAAGCTGATGTCCATCTGATACTCATACTCACATAGGGATTGATAATATTAATCTTTAAATCGATACGCCCAGCTCTACTGTACTTGCAGTGTCACTGTGAGCTTGTTAAAAAATGTAAATATTCTATATTTGTTAGTGTAGTGTTAGCTAGTGGCTCGTCAGACGTATGTAGCGGTTTAAAACAAGTTGAGCTGAAAATGTTAATGTCTTGTTAGTGAGTTCAAAGGTGAATTTTCACAACAGACTGCAGTTGACGTTAAATGTTGTTGTATGAACTGGACAACGTCCATTTGGAGTTAGCTTAACAGAATCAACCCGGCTAATTCATGAAAGATATTAAACCATGGAAACATGTTGGAAATTGTTGTCCCACAGTAGCTGTTCCTATTGAGATTCGGCTGAAATGAAGGCTATGACAAAATGTATCCAAGATAATTTGACTAAAACAATTTTTTAGTTTTTATTTCAAACAAAAACATCTGGGGTGACGGTCACCCTTCAGTTGGTGGGTCACTGGTTCAATTCCTGCTCCATGACATTAATATGAAAATATTGACTACTAATGACGGTCACTAAATGGTTTTTCTGCAAGTTGTTTTTCCGCCATTAGCACATTTAGCAGCAACTACATAAGTTTGACTGAAAGCGCTAAGACCCTCCTCCTGGCTCTGATTGGTTGTTTTTGTCTTTGAGCGATTCATTTCTTCAGAGGAAGTGAAGGAGATCATTTTTTTTCCTCTGATAAACTTTCATAACATGGTGGCGGATTTTACAAATATGTAAAAAATATATATTTCGGAAAAGTTACACACTCCAGCTTTCCCCAAAGTTATGCATGAAGAGAAATGTTTCATACGCTCTCTATGGACCATTAGCATTAATGTAACTCATCTTCATCACTGTTCTACCGTCTCTGTGTGTGACATTTTCACCTCCTCATGTCTGAATGTATACGCTGCCGGCGACTTTCATGTTAATGGCCGTTTTTTTTTTTTTTCTTTTTCTTGGCTATATGAGCAACCACCGCAGTCGTGGCCAACACCACTAATGAGGCCTCACGACGTTCTGTCGGGTCATCCTCCTCTAAATGTCGGCCTAAGGTGAGAAATGATTGGTCGATTTCAAAAAAGAAAAGAAAAAAACCAGTGATTTTTGACCTTCTTCACCCTTTGTCGGTGGCTCTCCGTGACCTGTAAGCCGAGGGAGATCCAGTCCAGTCCGCCCCGCAGCTATTAATGTGGAAACACTTCCTGTATCCTGTTCTGCCGTATAAGACATTATAAATTGAAAAGTTTAGGACGGTCCTCCTTGCCCAAGTCCTCTAAAAATCCCCCCATCTGCATTCCAACACATCCGCGGTTTTCCCAACTGCAGAATAAACAGGAGCCGGTGACTCATGGCGTTTAAGGAGAATTCTGCACAAACTCCAGGCTCCAACGGCTTCTTCGTCTGAGATCTGCGAAAAACACACACAAAGCGCGCCGCACTTCCTCTGGCGGGATTGAGAGATGATGAACGATGTGATGAGGGAGGAATAAACGTCGAAACGCGGCGGGGAGGGAGGGAAGCAAGAATTTATGCTACAGCTGCCGTCTTGAGATTGCCCTGAGAAAGAGTGATGGTGAGAGAGAGAGAGCAATGACGGAAAAATGAAAGTTGGGAAGACAAAGTTCTACGGCAGACCAGAGAAAGGGGAGCTGTGGCCGGAGAGTTCTGTGGCTGGCAGGGAAACGGCGAAGACAAGCGGCCTCATTACTCTCGTTTAAATGTCAGTGGCTGAACCTCGGCTCGTTTGTTTTTCGCCACCGCTAAAACGCGGTCCCGCGGGCTCCGATCCCCTTCGCCTCGCCTGGTTTAATTGAATCAGATGATAAACAGCAGAGGAGTGGTGATTCGTAAGCGTGCGTGTTCAGGGAGGTGTGGGAGGGGGGCAGAGGGGTTCTGTTGGCAGGGGCAGGAAAAGAAGATAAACTGAATCTGTCAGCAACCATGTTAGTATGTCTTTTGTGGTTGAATGTGTTTCTGTGGGAATGGTTTAGTAAGACGAGCGGAAAGGAACTTACACTTGTTTTCCGAGGTTTTCCGCTCACGCAAGTAGTCAGATCTCTTTCAACTTTTCAACTTTTTTTTTTAATCTTTTTTTTTTTTTTTACATTAGAACCATGATTACAGGGATTTTATGTGCTTAACCAATGTAAAATATTGTTAAAGAGGATTGGGGCCACACAAAAAAAAGGAATTTTGACATTTTCCCCCCCTGAATTCTGACCTTTTTCCAGAATTGTGACTTTTTTTTCTTTTTTTTTTTTGGAATTGACTTTTTCATAATTCTGACTTTTTTTCATAGTTCTGAGTTAGGCTCAGGGTTTTCACCTTTTTTTCCTCAAAAACGTTTAGACTTTAATCTTCTGAAATCCAAAGTTTGAGTTTAGAATTTCAATTTTTTTTTTATTTTTTTTTTTTTTTAGAATTTTGACTTTTTTCACAATTTCAACACTAAATTCACAATCATGACTTTTTTCAGAGTCTTACTTTTTTCTCTGAGTTCTGAGAGCAAAATTCAGAATTCTGAATGGCCCTAGTCCTCTTCCGTAAAAAAATGGGAAGAGAATACAGTTTTTTTTTTTCATTTTAAAGCTGAAAAGTCATATAAAACATCCTTATGACCTGCTCTATATCCACAGTTGGTTTTAGAGACAGTGATTCCGTCATCCCAACACATCAATGTGATTTGATGCTAATGCTAATTCATTTATTTGCCAAAGGTTTTCACTAAAATCCCAACGTATTGATAAAACATATTACAACAGCCATGTTTTCATTAATGTTTTAATGCACATTTAGCATCAGAAAAGGCAACATTCAAAAAAACTTCAGTTTAATTTAATAAAAAGGTTATTATATTAGTTACAGAGAGTTTTTGGCTTTTCCAAAAAAGAGCTAATGCGCTAATACGTAGTGACCGCTCCCATCCACAGGGATGCCTTACCAGAGGCACAAAAGTCAGCAAAAATGTCCATGCTTTGTTGGTGGGGTGGACTCTCCATTTTTGAGATGTGTGGTCTTTGCTAGTTTTTAACCTCTACATCTCTTTTTTGCTACCTTTTGTAGCATCAACATCAGACAAAATTATCCTTTGCGTAGCCTGGATGGTTCGCTCAAAGCTTTTCTTTTTTCTCTCTCTTTTGTCACACTTTAAAAATTTGCTCAAAATTTGTAGTTGGATGGAAACATAGCAAATGTCATTACTTTATTCTACATACACTATACAAAATAATATACGTGCACTTTGCTATTCTTGGTGCACCAAAACCTTAGACTTGGAGATAGGGGTATATTTCTGACAGCCCTACAACTTAGAAGGATGTGGAGTAGAAAATACAGCAATTGATTATATTACCCAAAAAACTAAAAGTGTCAGTTATCTACATCCTACTAGGCTCAACACAAGAAAGGACACCTTTTTGATTTTATTAGTTGTAACAATGAGTGACAGAACTACCATAGGCTAAATCTGTTCTGTCTTTAGCATGACAAGTTCAATGTGTATAAATGGCAAGAACGATGTGTGTCAAGTATTCACCACACAAAGGTGGTCTTTTTGTGTTTGCACCTTAGATTCACAGCCCATCCGGCCACACGTCGTCTGAAATCGCTACATAAACTACCTGAGCCAACGCACCGGTTCTTGAGCTTATATTTGGAGTTTAATGAAGCAGCAACAGAACAGATGTTATACCTCTCTCAAAAATAGTCTAATTTCAATGTAACAAGTAGGAATGAGCAGAGTGGGGAATGTTTCAATCTACACTTTAACACATTTCTCAATGTTTTATCTGTTTAGGCGATTGCTAAACAGACAACACAGAGTTGTCGGTGACAACACAGAGAAGTTGGTGTTTCTACTTCAGAGACAGTCGTACCTTAAGACTAATGTATAAAACACACTTCTGTTATTCTAAAGTAAATTCTGCCTTTGACTCACCAAGGCTTGCATCAGTCTGCCTGCAGGCAAAGAGGTTGAATGTCATTTTCATACTCACTTCTCATGGTTGGAGACGCATGTCAGTCAGCGGATGTATGGATCAAATAAAAGATGACTTATTTTTTCTTTCAGCGAATCATTTTAAATATTCAAATCAAAAGACGTCGACAAAAAAAGTTCAGTTATGGTCTCATCTGAATTGGTATTACTTTATCAAAAGCATTGATTTTCTTCCAGTATATGGTCAAATTTTTATTAAGTGCATAACTGATCATTTTTCAGTCAACAACTTCTCCAGCCTGAGTTGTGCAGCTTCTTCAACGTTATCGTAGATCTCTTTTTGGTTTATTGTACCAGTTCACTTCATGGGAAAATACTCATGTTGACCGCTAAAAGTGTTTTAAATTGTACAGAAACTCAAGCACACTTTAAGTTGTCAGTTGTGAACAATGTGTTTTGAATGCTGATTAATGTATTTGCCAGAGGTTTCACAAAAATCTCAACCATGTGGGGAAAAAATCATTTACAATAAACATGTTTACATCAACATTTTCTACATGCATTTTGAAGTGGCGCATTTGAAAAGGTTAGTGGAAACGGCAAAATTCAAAGTGACTTCGTCAATGTCATTTAGTTGCCGAAAGTTTCACCATAATTGCAACATTTGGGGAAAACCGGCAACAAAATCTGTATTTCCATCAATGTATTTTTTATTCACATTTTAAAGTATCGCGCTGGAAAAGGCTAATAGAAACGCAAAAATTTAGCAAAAGGTAGGTATGCTAGCTTGGCCTCTGTTGTCTGAGACGCCCCTTGGTGTCTCTGGTTGTCATCGTTGTTACTTCACAGCTAAATGTTGGAGTCGTGACTGGAATAAGACCCAACGTTCCCCTAAGACCGTGATTGGGATTAAGACGGTGCAGTGAAAGGACAGACGGATGAACTTCCTAATTGGGTTTTCCTTTCACTGGATTAAATGGATAAATCAAAAGAATTTCAGCAAAACCTAGTCACAGTTATTAATCGACCCAGAGGAAACGCTGCCCTGCTTTTACTGTGAAAGGCTGAATAATAACCCAACAGCCCAGGGTCCTTCTCTGGGAGCTTCTGCCGCCGCAGCCCAAAATCACAATTTAACGAAATTCTCCTTGATCCACTTTGCCTCCCATGATCTCTGGCTATGCCAAACCCAGGTGGTTTGAATAAAACACCAGGCAATTACTGAGCAATGTGATCTCCTTCAGACCCAGTTTGTTGATTCTCCTCTGGTTCGGTAACGCCTTGTCAGTCTGCAGACTCATTGCCATGTTTTATTGATGCTCTGAATAAATAAGCAAATTAATAATGGAACAAGAGCGCGATTCCCTTCTTTTTAATCCGGCGATGCACAAGGTCTTGTGGTTTTCTGTTTTTTTTTTCCCCTTCTTTTTTGTGCGAATGTGTGTTTGTGTGCGCATCCTGCTGAGGTAATGAGCTCACAGATATGCTGTGTGAACAAGGATGGAACGGTGACAGCATATTGAATGGAGATGAATGTGCACTATGACAATAACTGGCAGTGCTAACAATGGGGCAAAGCGAGGCGGGCCTCTGATCCTCTGCACCTCTCAGCTCAAACACGACTTGCTCCTTGACAGCTGCACAAATCCATAGTTTCAGGGCAACCAGCTCTCACACGTTTCAGATTCGCTCTAATTGCCTTACATGGTTGATTTACACACATACACAAAAAAAAAAAAAAAAAACAGGTGAGAAAAAATGAAATGTTTTCTCACCTGTGATGAAGCGAGACAAAATGCTTTCTTTGTCGGGGTTAAATTTAGATGTGGGTTATTAAATGTAATGTTTAATATTGTGGTGTTTCTTATTTTATCACATCTGTTTCTCTTTGACTTACATCCCTTGAAGTGTTAACAGTGTTAAGTTTTTATTTTCAAGCCAAAGTAAAAATAGGAGTTGCATTAGGATCCATGAAAAGAAAATTATAGTCAATGCAAAAAAAATAAAGCTTTAGCTTTTTTGCTATCTTTGAAAACTCTTAGCACAGCTAGCTTCATATCTTTATACATACATTCTGATGGTGCGTTCACACCAAAAGCGTTTTGAGCGTCAGGCGCGTCTGGCTTGGATTCAAAGTCTATGTGGAGGCGTGTCAAGGCGCGTCAAGGCCCGTTGAACATTTTGAGCGTTTGAAGCGTCCAATGTGTCCGACAGAAAACAGCAGCTACAGCCGACACGTCTGACGCGCCCTCGACGTCTCTAGATAGACTTTGAATCTAATCCAGACACTCGAAACGCTAGGTGTACAGCAAAATGCCAAGTGTCTGCATTCAAAGTGCACACGCGTCAAACTTGAAGTGTGTGATGCATTTTTGAGGCGTGTAGCACTTTTGGTGTGAATGCACCACGAGGCGCTAGTTTAATTGGATGGTCTTTTTTAACTTTATTTTTTGATTTATGAAAAACGATGGTCCCATTTACACTTTGTGTATTCTTCACTACTGTGTGACTTTTGTAAATGGCAGTGCTGGGCACACTTCCTCTAGTAGCTGAGCTAATTTTTTTGTTTCACACTTTTAGTGTTTTTGCTAACTTTGAAAACGTTTAGAGCAACTAGGTTGACAAAAATTATTTTTTACATATAAATTCTGAAACTGTAGATTATTTGGTTGTTTTTTGAACTTACAGTTGAATGAAGTTCAACACCTACCTGTATTGAAGTTTTTGTTACTGTCTGAAGATGGTAGTTAGACATTTATATTTATTCTTTTATTTTGAAGTTGATGACGGTTGATCGCGCAACAGTTCTGTTTCCTCTCCTTACATTCTCCTCCCATGACTCATTTTAAGTCTAATTTTGCCAGGGGTGTGAATACTTTAAGGATTGACTGTAGCACATGGTGTATTTTATTACAGAAGCATGGAGGAAATCTACACTGGAAGGTAATTCCTCACCTGATGCACACAACCCCGAGCACAATTTAATAAAGCTTTTCATAAGTGGATGTTGCCACTGTCACAAACCACAAAGAAGACAACAGGAAGTAGTTGGAGGATCATGACGTCCTATCGCGTGAGCATGTGATTTTAATTGCGTTCTTTTTTTTATTGGAAACGCCACAATCACTGAATTGTGTTTTTTCTACATTAGCAGAATTTGGTTTCTAATAGATCTGATTGGGTTTCAACAAACTGTTTAACTGCATTGTGTCGAACTGGAAACGTATCAAACAAAAGTGGTGACTTTTCTCAAACCCAAAACTTTGTTTTTATATCTTTTATGTTCACTTTTTATTGTGATTTATGTTGTATTTCAGTCGCGCTTCTACAGAGAAGACTGTAAAGTCACAGAAAGTAAATGACGTTTAGAGAACCACGGGGGTCCAGCTTATAGAGCTGTAACTTGACACTAAGTGAAGATCACGAAGTGTCACGTAGACGGAGAAGAAAGCCTATCCCTGCCACCGAGGGACCGTGTGGCATAATAAACGCTTCGCTGCCTGTGTCCAGACTTCAATCCCCACTGGGACGCAGCCGGATGCCCACGCAGCTCCGCAACAACTCCCACCAGTTCACAGCTCCGCGGTGTGCTGCTCCCCCTTTGATATTCAGCCAAGAATTTGTTTTTCTTTGCTGCAAAACAAGCTTTCTCAAGCAGACCTACTGGTGCGCTCTGCGCCGTTGTTTATTCCACTGTGAAGGCACCAGATAAATCTTACTTACACATGCGACACATATTTTTAAAACACTCCCACTCCCTTTCGAATATGTCTGGAAGGAGCATAAAGGCTCCGCGTCGACACTCGCCAAGACGGGATCGCGATCAATTAGCATTTATCAGCAACTTCCAAATTCGGCTAAAGACGCTTTTCAAGCTGGGAACACTGATGGCTTCTTTAGGGCTCATTTCATGGTCGGCGGGCCTGCGCAAACAGCAGACAGTATTCATGTTTGCAGACTCTTAATTACTGCTTTTGTTGTCTGATCAGTGAAGGCAGTAAAGTGGGAAAACCCAGGAGCGGGGCGTCTAATCTTGGGTTCAGCGGCACGTGAACGGCGACGGCAGATCCCAGATGCCCCTTTTCAATTAAGACGCCGGCGAACGGGTTTCTAAAGATTATTTTGTGGAAATGTGCTGCCCCGTTAGATTTCACTTTAAACCCTGCTGTAATTTAATTGGGAGCTGTTATTTGGTTAATGACAAAAATGGAACTCAACATTTATTGATATATTTTTTTAAGAAAAACATCTACATATTGAAGAGAGGAATATTTATTGTTTGTTCTTTGATGTGCATTGAATGTTACAGATAAAATGACAGTAATGCTATAAATGATAAATGTTCAAAGGAATGGGCAGAAGTATGAACTTATTAAAACCCTCCACTTATTACTATTGGTTTAATGTGCCATCACTGTAATCTCAGATAATATTTTCACAGTATTACTAATAGTAGCACTGTTAATAATAATGCTAATATTGACGCTAATAATGCTATGATAACAACTAAGACATATCAAGATAATTGCTCAGATTTGGTGTATGCCATTTTTTGTGCAAAAGTTTGAATTGTTTAATATTTGAATATAGTTAAACTGTTTCATAGTTTTGCAGCACAGACTGAGATGCAAAAATGTCATAATGTTTGTTGGTAAGTCAATCATTTTGCATACAATGTCTTACACATGACCTTAGGTTGCAACACTTGGTTTCATTAGGAACCATTTGTTACATTTGTGAATTTCTCTCTGTGATTAATAAAGTACATTCATTCATTCATTCATTCATTCATTCATTTCGGGCGGTGTGGTTCGCTTTCACTCCTCTCTGAACCAAAACCTTTGAAGAAACTATTCATCCTGTCACCAGTGGTGGCGCTGCACCCAGAACCATTGGAGGGAAAGACATGAAAACCTCAGAAGAAGACACTGAGCGCAACTTTCATTTTCACAGAATGTAACAAAAATTAAGTGGTGTGGGATTGTATCGGTTGTAGGATTTCTCTTTTCTCATTGGTAAAAGTCCACAAATCATTTCTCCTGCTACTGCTGGATACGTGTGTTTATTTTTGTTGTACTTACCCAGAATGCCTTACACTGCTATCTGAATTAGCATCTGGGTGTGGACCCCTTTTGTAAATGTGTGGACAAAAATGTAAAGAAACATCAACTTTTCAAATGATTTTTTTCAGTATTCAATAATTATTACATTAATTTATCATAAATGTTGTGACAGGTTTTGATGTTTCATAAAATCATTTATTAAAATTGTTCAGACTTTCCATCCAATGTGACCCAGTTTAAGACGCATTTTTCAGATTTGTTTATGTGAAATAATCATAAACCACTCATCCCTTTCCTTCACATGTATGTCCAACACATAACATCCCAATAAAGCCCATAAAAATTTGCAGCGTTATTGTGACAAAATGTGATAAAATTTGTCTTGTGAATACTTGAGCTAGACGGTCTGATCACAGAGCGTCTGCACAGGAGGCAAAAGTGAATCAACTTTAATTTCATAAGTCACACTGAGACGCACTCAGTGTAATTATGAGGGCAAGTTATAAGCACCCTTTCAGCGGCACCCCTTTCAATTAATCTGATGGCAACCAAATGTGCCGCTGTCACTTTCAACTCGGCACAAGTTTGTCACGTCTGTCATCGCCTTTATGGTACTTAGCCACGTTCATTACGATCAGCTTGTCAGGGAGCAGATTTCATCCTTCCCAGGAAGAAAACACAGAGCTTCACAGCACATTTTCTTTCCACGGTTGTCTTCGTACAGTTCGTGTTGAATCAGTGGAAACTAACAAAAATAAAAGCTCGTGCATAGTCGGGGGTGGATCAGAAATTTGTTGACACAAGGCAACAAAGCGTGTGCAATAACCTTGAAAAATTCTAAAAAGTGATATTTTCTGATTATCCAAATCTCTGTTTGTATGTTTTAGAAAACTCTCTGCTTTGAATTAGTATCGCCATGGAAATAAGAATTATAGATAATTCCTCTTTTGACTATATGCCTTCTTATTAGTGGTGGAACTGGATTAACATTGCAGGGTGTGTAATTAATTTTTGGCATTTTAATTAGAAATCATATATAGTCAAATTAAGTAACCTTTTCAAGTCAAAAACCATTTTTGCTGCTAAGTCATTGCATGGACATATTTGCTCTACACCAAGTAATTATTTTTTTTTTTGTATGTTATTTGGGTAATTAAACCATCAGATAGGTGTAAAGTGGTATTTTAAACAACTTGAACACAGGTTTTTGTTCCTGCGTCCCATCAGATTATTACTAGAAGCAAAAATAAACTCCCGTCAGACCACAGAAATAGCAACATGGAATAAGGTTATATAAAGTTTAGCTGGGAATGGGAGAAAAAAACAACCAATGATATTATGTCTTAAAAGCTGAGAAAATAGACAATTTGCATCGTGATTGGTTGTGTTCAGCTGAACTACCAACAGAGATAAAAGGTATCCAGTTGGATTTGTATTAATAATTTGGTGCCACCCTCCCACTAGTCAGTGGATTCGAATCTGCAGCTCATAATAAAACAGTGGTGGTGGGTTGCCTTCTAACGAGCTCATTCACTTTCTGCCCCGTTATTACACTTTATGGAGACACATCACTGTCATGTGAAGTATGATTACCAGGAAGGTGGTTTTACAGATCATGGCTGTTGCATGTAATAAAGTGTTTGTCTGTCTCCAAGTTAATCCTGCATGCCGACTGCTATGTTAATTACCGCGCATCTCTCCGACTCTCCCTCTGCTCCAAACCTTTCCAAGTTTGAGGAACGCAAGTGGGGGGTCGATTTAATGATGTTGGTTTATGTGTGTGAGGCCCGCGTCAGTGCGCGCAATGCCTGCACTCTGCAGAACAAAGTTCTTGGATGCTACTTTGTATTTTATCATCGTCTACCCCAACCTACCCTGTGTCTTTTTTTTAATTTTTATTAATTTTTCTTTTTTACCCCTTGTGTTCCTGCGGAGCCGCCACGCTGGGGTGGTGGGCTGTAACCGCTGCCTTATATTTAACTCGCTTTAGCTTTATAAGACTCCAATTACAGAAAACGTGCTTGACCTCAGAAGTCCCAGCAGTGTTCTCGCTTTATAATTCTGTATTCCGTCTTTTCGTACAGCTCCACATTCTTACTCGCTGGCTCCGTCTCAACGAGAGGAGCCCCGGCTTTGATAACTTCCAACAGCTCTTTGATACCGTGCCAAAGCAAAATGTTAAAGGACAATGCAGGGCGCTGGAAAAAGATGAATGGGAGCTCATTATTGCAGGTAGAGGGAAGTTCTGCATTTCCTTATGGTGCAGTTGTTTTGACTCGAGAGCTGTTGAACATCCAATAAATTAGACTACTGAACTCACTTCTTGTTTTGTTTTTTTTTGCCAATAGTTACATCTTTATCCCCCAGATTTAAAGGTTTGCCATTACTAAATAATAAACATGTTTTTGTAGCTATTTAGGAACCAGTTACACTTAATAATCCAGGGTTTTTTTTTGGAGGGCATTGGCAGGGTTTGTTTACTCTAAAACCTACAAAAGTATTTATACCGCTTGAAGATTGTATGGATCAATTTACATATTTTTCTAAGGAGTTGTAATAGGGGTGGGGCTTTATTGTATTGCTTATTTGTTGTGATAAATGTCTTACCATAGCAAGAATTTTTATTTATTCACAATAAATTTCAATTACTGATGACTAAAAAACCAAAAGTGCCCATATTGTTGGGTCACTGCTTTACCATTTTCTCCACTGTCCAATGAGAGTATCAGTAAATATTAATAAAACGCGCGTCCATACGGGATAATTTCCTGGCATATTTACTCCCACCAAGAGCGGGAGTAAATATTACACGGCTCTTAGCATGGAGTATGAGACATTCGCTTAAAGCCCAGAGGCAACTAAAAAAACAACAAAAATGGCAACAAAGACTGAGTGGAGTCTTTTGTGTGGAATGGCTATGAAGTCGAGCTTCTTCTCCATCACAGTGGATTCTAAAGCTAACAATTCTATGAACATCTGTCATTGTTGTTGTAATCTGTGACAAGTTTGGGTTTATATGTGAGGTTTGAAGCTGGGCATATACTACAGTGTTTTCACAAATAGGTGTTTTTGATGCCAAAAAGCAAAATTTTCAATCTGGAAAAGAATGTTGAAGAAACCCTAAAACGCCATTCCTGTGTGTATGCAGAGCAGCAACTGGTAAAAACATCCCCGTTTTACAAATAGGCAGTTTGTAATTCATTTAGAGGTGTGGAAATAAAGAGGGACAAAATTGGGTTTAGTGTTGCTCACAACATTAGTTCCACTAATGCTAAAGCACTACTCCAACACGGTATTTAGCGTAAGCTAAAGCTAACATGCTAACTTCAATTCAAATCATATCTGCCTTTGAAAGACTACAATCCTTGAGTCTGTTTCATTTCGGCATATTTTAAATGTACATGTTCTATTAAACCCTTAAATATTACTTTTATTTTTGTAGATTGTTCACTGCTGGACATGTTTTATTTTATTCCTGGATATTATATAGTTATTTTAGAAATTGAGAGTGAACGTAACAAAACCTCCAAAGTCTTCAAACAATTCAAAATAAGAGCAGGGAATATAAGTGAACTTCTTTTTTCAACTGGAAGTTTACAAAATGGGTAAATTAACAATCTAGAATTAGTTTTAAAAATGTAATTCAGGGTAAGCTAAGTGCGCTAAATTTTGTCAATGTTAGCAAAAGCACTAAACGAAAAATTAGCTCTGCTGTTAGCAGAAGTTTCCCCAATGCTAAGTACAAGACACACATTTTCACTTGTCATGCTAACGCAGATTTAGTCTTTAAAGTGATTGTGAATAGCTCAGGCGAGTCAGATGAGCATTTGTGTCAAAGTGACCGGATCCTGAACTTTCATCAGCTTATTTGGATAAAGCGGCAGGGAACAGAATTAACACTTGTGGCGCTGACGCAGTCGCTTTTCTACTATATGCATTATGTGCCTTTGCTCCTCTGTGAGGTTGTTCAGGATTTACAGCTGGGCAGTGATGGAGAAATGTGAAGAGAGAAAGTGAAAGACGGAGAGTGAGAGAGGCAAAGTAACTTAACAGAAACTAATGAGGCTCCATTAACGGTAGCTAATTGGTGCTTTAACCTCTGGCTGTGGCTGTCATGATGCTTCTCTTTGCCAGCAGGAAGACTCCCAGGAATCAGGTCAGAGCAATGTTCAGTTTTACCTTCGCTTCTTTTCTCATACTATTTTATCCATTGGTGGTCTTAATGGGCAGCAGTTGAATAAACCTAATTTTTAAGTCTGTGACTGTACCTGTGAAATACGAACAAAGGTGCGCAGCAAAAACAGCCTGATTTTTAATAAGGATGCTTTGAGTTACCAACCTTTCATTATCATGCAGGGTTGGATCTCGGATTCAAATCATTTTTTTCCTTCAAATTATTCATGGGATGTAAGAGGAACGTAAAGTGAGTTGACAAGCCACAAGAATATACAGAGAAAAAAAGTGGTCCTAAAATAATTTGGGAAAAGTATTTTCAGTCATGAAATGTTTTTCACGTTTGGTCCTGTCACAGCAAACGTCTACGTATTCGAGATGTTACGTTACAGACCAACACAGAGTGGGGCATCATTGAGAAGTGGGGGTGGGGGAAATCCAACATTGATTTTAAACCGATGTTTTAAATGATCTGAGAAACATACAGCTATGAGTCTCTAGCAGCTATGTCTAGAAACTGATTTTTTTTAGATTGGGGTGAATAAATGGACCGAATTTTTTTAGTCTTGATTGAATTCCGAATGAACAAGTTTGGCAAAGATGCAGGAAAGGGACTAATCTGATAAAGTAATGGTATATGATAATAGTTGATGAAGGTTTTCTTTTACAGAACATAAAAAATGCTGATATGCTGCTAAAACCTTGATCTTGATAGTCTGTTATGGCCATGTTTTTTTTTATTTTATTTTTTTTTATCTGTGGTGGATGACATCAGCTACAAATGTCAAGATTACTGTTTTTGTGGTCTGACTCTGCTTGAGCTACATTACTAGCCACCTTCAGCTTGATACAAAATAACACATAAAGCTGAATATAACATTCAGCTCCAGTCCATCACTGTTTTCTCTGTTTAAAAAACTAAACTCATGTTCTTCTTCTTCTTTCCTGTTGCCAATTACCAGCAGCATATGTTTGCTGCTGGCTGCGAAGCGCAGCGCTAACTGAACGCTGCTGCTCCTTCTTTTACCATTCATTTTCAAAATCAATTTGGTCTAGCAAACACATTTGCTTAATTTAATTCACAGCATTTAAATCATAATGATGTCTGACTGTCTGTATTGTTGTAAACGTAGTTGGCAAACAATGCATGATTACAACTTCGCCATTTACTATAATGACTATGCAAATGCTGTAAATAATGCTTTTGAGTGAGCTGGCATAAGTAGAAATAAGTTTCTCGTATGGCACTTTTTTTGTAGGGCTTATTGTAAAAGCTGTTGGACAAATGGAGAGGGGATAGTGTAGAATATATTGAGTGTACAGTAGCATATTACTGTTGTGCAACTGTTGAGCTCAAAACAAAAAGACATATTCAAGTACTCACCATGGTCCCTGTGTTTCGTTCTTTTCTTTTATTTCCATAGTTTACATGTTTGCAAATTAGTATTCTGTTACTTCTTGCATACTTTTATTTCCCGATTTGCTAGCAAGCATTAAAATTATAATTATTATTAGCATTAATTGCGTACAAATTGGTTTGACCCCCTAAAAAGTTTAAAAAGTTTAGTGAAGAAAAACATAACAGTTATTACACATTGTACTTAAACATTTTCCTTTAATTTTTTTATAATTAGATGCTATGCTGGATCTCCTGATGTAAACAGTACTAACAAATGAACTTTAATACAAATTTTGATGTTGAGGCACCACTATCAGTGTGGACCTAAGTAGCTGTAGAAGACGGACAGATGGAAACATCAGCTGAACCATTTTCCAGTTGTAAGCTGGGAGCTGCTAATTGTTTATCTCAACTGCTAAGCTAGCTACAGTTACTAGGCGTTAACAATGTATTTACCTTATATTTTAACAAATTACTTTGTATAATTTAATTTAGTTGTATTCCAGTCCGCAGATAGTGACTGCTAGCAGCAGTTAGCTAGTGACAGCTACTAGCTAGCTGTCTGCAGCTTTTTCACTATCCAGTGATGGCTAACTAGTAGTAGCTAGCGTCAACATCTTCTTTGAAGATACCTGGATGATGCTTAAGTTCCCTTTGAATTTTCTGTTGAATTTACTTCCTTTAGTCTGTCCTCTAAGGTCCAAATGGTCATTATGTAACAAATAAATGTTAAAATCAACTGACTGATGCTGAGGTGATAAATTCCTCTAAATTGCAGTCAGTAAATTTCAGTTTATATTCAAATGTCAGTGTCTGAATGGCACAGAAGCATTAACAATACAGGAGGCCGTACAGTCAAGGGACATAATGAGACAGGATTGTATAATGTACAGTGACATAAAGAGAAAGTGAGGTTAAATGCTAAAGGGAGAAACTCACAGAAGATCACCGCAGTTAAAGAATGATAGCAGAGGCAGGGGGGAATTTGCCCTTTTTCTGCATAAACATGAATCATAAATTAGGCACACAGCAGTGTCTGTCCTCTTAATTAATTTCTTTGTTGAATCGTAACACTGCGAATGAGCGCCTGTCCCGGCGCCACGCGACACGGCTCTGACTCCTAATGTGCGTTTTACAGCTACTGTGTGTGTTTTCTCTGGCGGAAAAAGGTCACCGCTTCCCAATTAAAGCTAATATCCAGGCGCGCTGCCGCCCCGCCCGAAGGCATTCGACAGCTTCCAAACCAAAACACACACAACCTCTCACTTCGAGCAGCCGAGTGGGGAGGAACGTATCACCGACGCTGCTGCTCTTCTTTTATCGGCGTCGGTTCTTGCAAATCAAGCAAAACCCTACGGTGATAACGATAAGAGTTTTACACTCTGAATGCCTAACAACAAGGAATTAGATCACTGGCTTCAAGCATATTTTATAGAACATCACTCATTTTCATGTTAATTACTCTCGTAGAACTTCCTGAAGAAGAGCTCTTTCTTTAATTTTTAACAACTTAAATATTGTCAAATATATATTTAAACCCTGCCTGATTGGTTACATGTGATTTTCTCATTTGCAAGAGTTGAACGGCACTATTGATGAGCACCTTGGATGTGAAGGCAGAGAAAAGCTGAATAGGTAAATTTCCCTGATTCGAGCGGTGATACATTACCCTGTCATGAAAGTCTTTTGTACACCGCAGCGATAATCACCCAATTTGTCTCCATTGAGAATCCGTGAGTTTATTGTTGTTGCCGATAAGCCGGCTGAGTCTGATCGATGGGAAAAGAAGGGGTGGGGGGGGGTTGCCAGGGAACGGTCATTTTTATGCTAAGCCTGTCATGAACTGATAGCAATGAATCACTTGTAAAAATGTAAAAAAGAATTTACTATACTATGAATTTCATACATTAACCCATACAAGTGACGTTTTAAATTTTGAGCAACGCTCAAACGTGTCCGTCGTTATGGAAACGGTGGCAGCTACCGTGAAGACATAGTGCTCTGGTGCCGATTCCTGCCTGTTCTTTTTATTTAACTTCTGGCACCAAAGTCCTTTTGCAAGATGATTCACTTGTACTTATCAGAGCCTGTTGAGTAGAAGCTGATCACTGACTAGTTCATGATCTTTGCTTCCTATGAATTGTTAATATTGGCCAATGTTTGAGACCTCCTCTACAAATTCTTAAAACTGTCTGTTTTAACATTTCAAACACTAAATATACTTTCATACGCACAGTGGAAACGGTCCTAGCATTACCACAGAAGCTAACTTCTGCAGACTCCCTCATTTTTGCACAATTAAGATCAGATAAAACGAATGTCACTCCTAGCGTGGCTGCAGTTATAGCGGTTAAGCATTTTAGCTTCACAAACAGGATTTTCTTTTGAATACTTTTGGACATGCAATGTTTTCTTCCACCAACTATCCTTGGAGTAAACCACCTCCATTCATAACATCCCCTGTGAGGAGAAAAGCAGTGGCACCGAGGCCAACTCTGAATAATTGATCATTGCTATTGAGGGAGGTCTGTATTTTTTTTTTTTTTCCTCTAAGCGTAGATCAAATTTAAATACAGACGTGCCATTGTTCCAGAAACCTTGACATGACCCTCCCACTGCTTCACACCTTCATCTCCCACTGGCAACACTGCAAACTCATAACTCTGCAAGGTTAGGGCATAGAAATCAGTCGCAAAATCTCCAACAGAGTTAAAACGGGTTGATGTCATGTTTGAATCGGCGCTCTTTGACGATGAGAAAACAATGATACGTACTCTAAGCTCTCTAAAAAGCTGTCGATGTGCACTTAAGTGGAAAACTGTGGCTTCACCCTCTCTGGAAGAGCTCCTTCAATATGTGTTTGAGTGGGTTAAGTTGAGGTCAGGTCGCAGTTATTTCACATGGGCCTGGATTACAGCAGAGTAAAGATCAATAAAGCAGCATTTTACGAAGGCTGTCAGAGCATTTTGGAAAACCAGCTCTGTTGGTAGGCTTTGCCCACACACGATTAATAGGAACTCAGAAGATGTTCTGATCTGAATGATTCTTGATATCTTGAAGTTTTACCTCTGTGGTTTTGATGCTACAGAGTCTTCATTCACATTGTGTTTATTTATTTAACATTGTCTTGTTTTTAAAGTATTGTACTTTTTATTTGTTGAAGCTTGAGAAGCAATAAAGTTGGTCAACTTTAAATTCAAATTTCTGACTAAGTCAGAGTGCATGTTACAGTTCTAGGCATAAAGTGCCGTTTTGTTTGCCTGTAAGTTGTAAACCGATTTAATTACCTGGATTTATTCATCCTTTGTCCTTCCTGACCTTCGACCTGAGTTTGAATCAAGAAAAACATCAGCAATCGTCGCCAAAATTTGGAAAGTAGGAAAGCTTTCCTAGTAGCCCTCCATTATGGCCACAGCAAACATAATACTTAGCAAAAAATATAAATATTAAATTGTTTATCATTACTTTTGACAATTTTTTTTAATCATACTAAACCAATGCTATAAATGTTGCTGTAAAACCTCTCCTCAGTAATGGTTCTGTAGTGTTCAAACACCTAAAATAGAGACAAATGCACTTGTACGCTATTACCTGTTAGCATCACAACGACAGGCAAAACCAGAGCTATGACAAATGCTAACTATTACACAATGGAAATTAAATGATGTCACTGAAAAATCTCCTTAAAATGGACAGTAGTAATAATAGAAATTGGCTTTTTACAGACTTAAAATAAAAACAAGACGTTTGCAGACAGAGAACAAGGTTTGAACTGCAGTCCTTTCACTGTCTATAGCACATCTTTATATGGCAGGTATTTGGGTACAGCCTTCCACAGGACTGCTTTTCCTAATCCCACACCCCACACTGCCCTGCTAAAATGTTTTTCCTCTTGCTCTCATGTTCTCTCTCTGATTATGTAATAGGCCTAGTTTTATTTATTTCCCCATCTCCATTAATTAATGTGTTGAGCATTCTAACAGAGGGAATCTACTTTTGTAACTTTTCTTCCCATTTAATGGCTGCACAGCTAGCTTTAAGGTGTAAAGCATTTGTGAACTCTATTTAAAAAAAAAGATTATTAAATAAGTGGTGCACTCAAAATCCCTCTTTTCATTGCCTCAGTGGAACCAACCACCTTTGACTGAACCACAGCCGATACCTGACAACAGGTTATTACCTTAAGTTATTGCCTTTTCACTGAGCTCACCTGATTATTTTTGTTTCCAGCCTCAGAGTGAATTGAAGTATAATCTGGTTGTGCGTTTATGCGGGTGAGGTCACAAAATTGCAGGAGGTTGTCTTTCAGAGATCCAGACGTTTCTGCCGACAGGCACCAGGACAGCGGCGGCGTGTGCTCGATGTGCGGGCGACGAAGCAAAGCTAATTGAAAGAGAGCTGTGCGCGTTCAAGCGTTGTGCTCCAGGTTAAAATGGGTTCAGAAGAAAGAAATATGACAAGCTAACGTCAGTGCGCACGTCCACAGTAATTCGGGTTGACTGGGGGCGTGTCTGTAGAACAGCCATGTACAAAAAGAGGCAAGAGATGCGAAAAGTGAAGGTTTAATGGAGCGTTGGTTTTAGAGGGAATGATAGGCAAGAGGATATGTAGGGCAATATGATTTTTGTGAGGCGGAAAACTGGGACTGAATCGCGGGATTTAATAAACAAAAGAAACGTGAAATTACACAGAATTATAATGTCAGCTAAGATGTGCAAGGTTCAGGGTCAGTGAGAAAATCTTTCTGTGTAGTTTGTCGGCACACGGAGGACACGGCGACTACTCTGAAACATAAAGAAGCTAGCTAGCTTATCCACATGTGATTTTTTAATTTAGTTTCTTATTTAATGGAACGTGCACAGCTCTCTTTCAATTGTCAGAATTCTGAATTCGGGCTAGATTAGGTTAGATTAGGTTTCACTTTGGTAAGAGTCACAGCTGAACTGTTGTTCAGTTGTAAGCTGTATATTTTTAAGGTTGATTTTTAAATTGGCCTTGAAGTGTTTTTGGATGAGAGTTTGAGGTAAATTGGTGTTTGAACTTATAAAATAAGCAGTTATGAAAGTTTTTAAAGGGGCGTCTCAAGTATTTGTGGATCTCAGCCGTTCCTGGGTGGTTGCGGTTCCTAATCCCTGTGAATACTGGAAGTGGACTGTATTTACTAGGATCCTCAGAATCTCTTACTGAGCTCATAGAGAACAACCTTACTCCCTGAGCACCAGGGATAATTTCAGCCATCCTATCTTTATACAACTCTTTCCATTACATTCTGTTTGGTCCTATTTGAGAGCATTTCCACCCCTGAGGCAATGTTTGAGTTTTGAATCTTCAGCCAATGGTAAATAGCAGTAGTGGATATTTACAGACATCCAGGCATTCATATGATTTTGTAAGTTACTGTCTGATGGCCGATTAATGGTTTGTTCACTTTGGTTGCTAAGAGCTTCTTCTCTATCACGGCGTTGGGGTGTTTGTCCTCTGATTATTTTACTTCAGACCTTCTCATTTGTCTTCTCCTGCCTCTGTAATTAGTTCCAGCTGTCCCTGTTGGGTATGTTATGTTCTTACCTGTACTTGTACAGAGATGGTTGTAGGAGCCCGATGCTTACATGCTGCACAGAAATCTAGGACAAAAATGCCGATGTTTGGCTATTAGCACTCATGGGTTGTTGTTATCCACCGCTGATAACAG
This sequence comes from Poecilia mexicana, assembly GCF_051168715.1. NCBI lineage: Eukaryota > Metazoa > Chordata > Actinopteri > Cyprinodontiformes > Poeciliidae > Poecilia > Poecilia mexicana. The sequence continues at coordinate 5,423,219 of NW_028263387.1, forward strand.
CAACGGTGTTATCAGCGTCTGAGACGTAGCGACAGCCAAGAAGTGATATTAGCATCTAACAATGTTTAGCTATTAATTGTAATGTTGTAATGTACTGTATGAAGCTGTTGCTAGTTGCAGTAACAAACAGTCTCCAGCTTGCTCAACTGTTGCAGAACCACAAATGAAGACTGTAGCTTCTTTTTTTTTTTCTAAAAATGGTGTGTTTCCATTGAGCAAATTTATTTTCGAAAAGCCCAATTGCGCAATTATGTTGTCAATAGAAACACAATTCTTGGTACATTCACAAGTTGCTGGCCATATAAAACATGCAGGAGCTGAAGTCGGTCCTGGTTGTTGTTCTTCAACAGGATCGGCAAAGTGCAATGGGCTCGAAACATTGAGCAAGTTTATTTTTGTAATTCCAATTTGCTCAATTTTATAGCCAATGGAAATGCATCTATAGAGTGGATGGAAAGTCAAGAAGAAAAAACATCCATAATACTAGCTTCTGAAAGTCATTTTGCAGTTAAAAATCAACTTCAGGTTTGTTGAGATCTTCTCACCTTTAGGGAAGTTGAGCCTTTTTCTTGTTCTGATTATAGATCTCACATGAGCCGCCATTTTCTAAGTTGGACGACACACAAGTCTTACAGATTAATCAGGTTTTAGGCTTTGGAAGCAACATTATCTCAAGAGTTCAAAACTCCTTGGTTTGTACTTTATATGGAAAGGTAATTTTATTTCTGTAGCACTTTTTCAGCAACAAGGCAGTTCAGAGTGCTATACATGAAATCAAAGGAAATACAACAAAACAACAAACCAAAAGAAAGCGGGAAAAAAAAGAAAATAAAAAATAAAACTACAAATTGGTTCCCCGTGTTTAAGAATAAGTAATCCGTCATTTATAAACTAGTTGGGGTTTCTCTGGATCCCTGTTCTGATAAAACTAGACGGTACATTCTAAGTTTGTTGTAGGTTTGTAAACTAACAGGAGTTTCTCTCGGTCTTGCTCCGACATTAAAAGTTTAATGCTAAATGTTGATCTAAGGTAATGAGTAGTTTCTCTAGCTAAACTGATAGGAGTTTCTCTGGATTCTAAGTTTTATGAGAAAAATGTGATAGTTTAGGTCTATCTTGTCTTGAATAGTGTGTGTGTGTGTGTGTGCGTGTGTGTGTGTGTGTGTGTGTATGTGTGTGTGTGTGTGTGTGTGTGTTTATCCCAGAGAAAGATTTCCTAATGATCTGTGTTACCTGTCCTTGCAGCCCTTGTTCTTAAGCTCGGCTGTTCTCATTACCACAGATCAGTAGCAGAAGTTGATAAGCTGCCCGGCCCTTCGTGGCCGTCTTAATGAACACATATGAGGACGTCCTTGATGTCCTTTCAGCAGGCCTGCCTGACTCCATGCTATTTACCAGCAGCTCCAATAGATTTCTCCTGCCCTCTCCTCGGTGGACGCCACCTTTAATGACTCATCAGGTGTACGACACGTCCGTCTAGCTAAAAGCACGTCCCCCCAATCTAATTTGCACATTCTGACTCATGCCTTAAAACACCCTGTTCAAGGTGTTTTTTTTCTGAAATGCGATCTTATCATTAACAAATGAATCTTTCATGTCGGACACTCATTTATTCTCTTTGGGTAAGCTTCTTGCAAAGGTGAAGAAGGTTCAGGTGCGTTTTTACAGGTAAAATTGTCATAACATCCATTTAATGAGCGGCTTCCTTTTTGCATGTGGCCAGAATCTGAGCCGGATCTTTTGAATAAACTCAAAGACAAGCGACGGGGTTTTGCTTTGAAGCACTTATTAGTGCGAATGATCAGGTATGACTCTTTAGCTGCAGGCGAGGCGGTAGGCAACTTCCTCTTCTCCTTCTTTCGACCTCTGTCCCTCTGATTTGTTTCATCTTCCACGAAAGCGTGAGATGATTTGTTTGTCCGTGTGGCTCCTGCTATTTACTTAGCGATTCTGTCTGTCCCGCCTTACAGTCAGTCGGGATTTTGTTTGCTGCTTCTAAAATCTCCAGGCGTCTCATCTCGGCGTACGGTACGTGCCCGGTTGCACAGTCCAAGCCGTTAACAGCAGCGTTTGATCGACTGTGGCTTTTTCTCCCGTCTAAGTTTGTGCTGTTGTCATTTTCCGTTATATTTTAGCAACAAGAGGCAAAAGTCTCTCACTTAGTTTGCCGTTGCTCAGAAATCAGCAGCATGTTTGTTATACTGGTGATACTAAACCTAAAGCCTTGTAGGAAGCAATATGAGGTTCATTGTCACTACAAGTTCAACATAAGTTTCTGATGATAATGACTGAGTGTGAGAGTGGGGACGTTTCTAGATTTTTTATTTTTTCTGAGAGGACCAGCAGGGATACAAACTGTAGAAGGGTGGCGCATTAAAATGAAAATTTCATCTAAATGCAATGCAGTCTTAGGATTACAATGAACAGTGGGCCAAAACCTGAATCACAAAACTATTTATGTAATTAAACAAAACACATGAATCTGTTGAGCATGCTCTGTTTGTCACAGAGGCCTACAGCACAGGCTAATTTTTCTAGTCACATGATTAGCCTGTTTAGCTTAGCATAGCTTAAACTGTGTACATGTGACTGGTGTCTTAAGGAAGTGCATTCCGATTGGATATGTTAGTTTGTAGGTCTATGATCGCTGCGTCAGCCATGCAGTTACCTAAAAAAAAAAGCAATAATCATCATCATTTTTCACATTGTCACAACAGTACCACAAAATATTCTGATGAAACTTTAAGTCCATATCGCCCACAACTAATTCATAGCCACAAACCAAAAAATCAGAGCTAACATGAGGAGTGGTGAAGTCCATGTTGAGTTATTATTTTTCTATTGATCTGGTTTAAATCTGAATCAGGAGAAAGTGTTTCATGTAGTGGTCACAGCTGCACATTAACCTGAGCCCTGCATGTTCAATAAAGACCAATAAAAACATCGTCACTCATTAATGTGATGACATGCAATGAAACATATGGTTTATTGGCCCCTATTGACTGCAACCAAAACACCAATGAACCACTTTGTCATCACTTACACACCCTGAAATGAAAAAACAAGCAAATCTAATTTTCACTTTCTAGTAGAAATGAAAAGATATGTTTGTTGTTCCTGCTTCTGTTCTGGTTTTTCTGCCAGACCGTTGCAGAAAACATGGTACCTCTCTCGTTTTGCATATCCAGTTTCATCTCAGACCTGATCTTTCAGGTCAGGGTTTGTTTGTTTTTTTTAAATGTCAGAAATTATAACAAATCTAGGCAGAATTGCTTCTTTTTGTTAGAAATAAAAGAAAACCTTCAAATAGTATCTTAAAAACCGTACTAGTACCTCATGATTCGTTCCTCATTTCATTATATCTTCATCTCGAGGTAGTGCATTGCTGTAAAGCGAAAAGGTAGGAATGTATAGTTTAAAAAAAAAAAAAATATATATATATATATGATTCTTGAGAATAGGGACAAAACAGGTCCTATGGATAAAGCACAAAATTTGAATAAAATATACACAAAATATAATTTTTTCAAATATTTGACTCAACTAACCTGAGTCATGTGAGCACAACAATGTATATTTTCCTGGTATTTGCTGAATATTTTTTTATTTTAAACATTGTAGTCGGTGGATGATGCCTGTAAAAGCCCTTGTCCAGGAGCAGAACTCAACACATTCTTATAGTTTAAAACAATTAAATAAATACTAAAATTATATATTGTGACAATTAAGTATAAGTAGTCATATAAATAATTATAGAGGTATCAATAAATTGAATTAAAAATCATTTTTATATATTTTCCAACTCCGTTAAAATTTGTCCCTAGTTTTTGTCAACACAGTCAGAAATGAAAAGAATGTAAAAAAATCAGGCATTATTGGGGGGCACCAGAACTTCTGAGGACCCCATGACGTCGTCTTTTCTCTTCCTTTGCTAGGAGGGCTAGTTAGCTCTGGTTAGCTTAAGTTATTCTTTAGTTTTTTCTTCTGTTTTATTCCTAAATTGTTTGTCACAACCATGATGTGTCAACACCATAACTGATAATTTACAAAACTTTGATAAAATTTTGTGAAATAAAAGCTTAATTTTGGTATAATGTAAAGATTTCATGGACCTGATGAGCTACAATATGGCCTCCTTCAGAATAACATCATATAAATTGAGGTAGTTTGGCTTTTTGTCAACTCCGTCAGAGTTTTTCTGACTCTTTCAGTGAAATTGTTGTCAAATCTCACTTAAATGTGCAGTTAATTCATTTTAATGTATTTTACATAAATTGCATTACTTCACATGTACCAAGTTTTTCATTTTATTCACTAGTTTGTCACCACCTTCAGTTCTGTCAACTCCGTCATGCAGTGTCAACTCCGTCAGATGGACTTTTTGTTGTTTTTGGTTTTAAATAATATTTATTTTGTTTCTTGAGAAGCATTTGTCTGTAAATTGAGTAAAAATATCACTAATAGGGTCATTAAAAATGATTTTTCATGTATTTTTGTCAGATGGTGATGACAACTTTCTAGGTCAGGTCGATTAAAAATATAATTTTTTTAAAAAAATGTTGCAACTGGGAGCCTGCACCTTAGCAGCTTTACATTTCCTAAACATTATTTGTCATATTTGCATACATAAGGTTGAGGAATAACAAAAAAAAATTATGGGAAAATATAGCCGCCTTTCCCTACAAATACATCTCCAGGACTGGCGAAGTCCTCTGGCTATGTTGCTGAATTTTCAGCCCCTTTATCTCTACAAAACACATCAATCTTGGTGAGAATATGGTTTGTTCTGAACCATAGCTGTGTGTTTGGGAGTTTTTTGTCCTGGAGGAAGGCGAACCTCCACTCCAGTTTGGAGACTTTACCACATTTTCCTCCAGAATTGTATTTAGCCTCTATAAAGCTCCATTCATCTTCCCGTAAACTCGGGACAGTTTGTGTCTATGCCTGAAGATGAACATTCTCACTTCTTCTGTGACTGAAAACAAAGTTTGAACAGAACTTTTTACTGTTTTCTCTCACCAGTCTTCCTCAGATACTTTAATTCTGCATAGTACTTAATTTTCCTTCCATGTTCCTTCCACCTGTTCTGAGGGTCTCTGTGATCTACGAAGGTTTTCATTGGTTCCGCAATTCAATTAATGCTTTATTTATCCAAAATGGAAATTACAGATGGTATTCCTCAGCAACATGTCCGGGATGATGCTGTCAGCTCTTGAACTTCCTCGTCCTCTCAGCATTTATTAAACTTCATTTTCAACTCTTCTGGGGGTCGTACTGTAGGTATGATTTGAGTTTTTGAAAAGCTGATCAGCTTCACCCAATCGTAAAAACAATACCTTGTTGCAAAGGTCTGGAAGAAAGAAGGTAAAAGCAAAAATCATTCCAGCTGCACAGCATCCAAAACTAGAGAGAGTAATTGTCAAAACATGTAATGCCTCGACCCAAAGAATGAACAACAAAACACCCCAAAGAAGAAAAATCTGAAGTAAAGTGGCAGTGTCACCATGATCCGCTCAATTGCCAATTATGACAAACTAGAACGGCCATAATCATAGAATAATAGATGACCTATCTTCTTTGTCTTCAATTTGCTGTTTGTTCTTTAATGTTCTCTTCAAACCTTTCAGTCCTGAGATTAAAGTTGCACACAAATGACTATTTATGGAGTTTTGTCACTAGGGATTTGGTTGGACTGGACATTTTTTTGAATGGGTATCTGAGTAATGGAGGTTGACGGGCCACGCTTGTTTTTCTATTGCCTTTCTCTGCTGGTTAAAGAACCCTCTTTCTTTGTGACATGCCTTACATATCAAAACCACACAACCTTCCTTCTCAACCAGCTTTTTGAGGGCAAGCGGTGGCTGTGTTGCGTTTAATATTTCAGAGCTGACAAGGCTGTTTGAGAGAGGTTATGTGATGAGAGGAAATGGAGCGGGAGCTGGAGTGACAGTGGAAGTGGAAGAAGGTGAGAGTGAACTTCAGCTGAACTTTGTCTGGACGGATTACGGCCGAGACCACGGGGATTTGTTGAAATAAACAGACGCGTCAACAACATCCGCATCAAGGGCGAGGCGACGGAGTCTTTCTGAAAGCAAAACATTTCATGTTAAAGGTCACTGCACAGGAAAACAGTGAGATTTTTTATTACGAGCTGGTAAATTTTTCCCAACAAACTTGATACTCTCATTAAATTAGCTCGACCTTTTAATGTCACTTTCTGTTCCACATAGACATACATGAATTTGCCTTGCGCCAACTTCAAAAACGGACTCTTTCCTTGAAAGCATGTAGAGATTGAGTAGTCAAAAAATGCTTTACCCAAGTGAGTTAGCACCTGGGTAAAGTGCTAACTCACTTACCCAAGAACCCAAGAAAGTATTGGGTTCAGATCTTTCTGCATGGGATTCGCATTGTGTTTCTCTCTAGCTTAATGCTGCAATTCAGAAACATGATTTATATGGCACTTTTTCACCAGCACTTAACAGGAAGTCTCATCTGTACTCTACACAGTTTGACTTTCCATTACAATTGGTTAAGTGGCTGAAGTCGTCATATAATTGTCCGAAAAGTAGCACAACGTTATCTGGATGTGACACCAATTCAACGGGACAATTCAGGACGTGGAAGTTACGTTCTGCTTGGTCTTCTATTGTCCTTAAAAACGCCAAATACACTCAATGGCTGTAGTGTTTGTTTTCCAAATGGTATGTTGGATTCTTGTGACACAACCAGTGACTCCAACCCTTAGCCAACAGCCTTCTGATGTCACCTAGGATTTCTTTTTCGTCTTTGACCAGGAGCCATTTCTCTCGCTTGCACAAGACTCGCATGTCTGTTTTGGTTGTATTTAGCCTCTTGAAGGAAGTCTGTAAGTAAGCCAGTGTTGAAATAATTTGGATTCAGAACAAGTAAGAAGAGAAGAAAATGCAAAAAATATATAATATATTGTAAAAGTGTAACACTGAGATTTTTCCTAAACTTCTAGTGTCAACGTCAAAGAATATGAAATGGTCAAAAGGAGATGTTTGAAGATTTCATTTATGACCACTCAAGTGAAAGTTAGGTCTGACAGAATATGTACAGTGTTTGAATTTTAAGCAAAAACTATAGACACGCTCAGAGATCGAAATATTTACCCTGCATTTGACATACATCAAGAATATAAATATGAATGTGAGGATACATTCTCGCCTTTGAAGCCTCCCTGCCTTTTATTCCTCTCTGTTTTCCTGTGACACCAGTCGTCTCCGTGACTTCAAAGAGTCTGGAAGGCGGTGAAATTAAATCACGACTCAAGATAGTGTCGGAAAGAGTGTTTTGTCTGTTGTGTCTTCTCATCCGCACAACACACGTTCTCATGCGGAATTATTTCATTTTATCCATTTGTTTCAATTCAGTTCTTACTGTGAGCTTTTAAAGAGATTCAGATTTTTGTTTTTCCCCCTCTCTCGTCTATAAAACGGCCATTACCGGGTTCTGATTCAGTTTGGGGATATCTGCCTCATTATGCTTGTGGGGAATTGTTTGTGTACCTCTGCTTGCTTGAATGGACACGGATAATTCTCATTAAGTCGAGATAAACAGTCGGCAGAAAATTCTCTCCATTCCATTTTTATCATGTCAAACACACAATGCCTCGCAAAAGTGTTTTTCACCTCTTGACCCTTTTAACATTGTGCTACATTATAACCAGTGTGTTTTATTAGACCAACTGAAAGTCGAGGCCTAGTTGGAAACTAATGTCAGTGTGTTGAAGTTTGAAATAATTGGATCTGATATTACCCAATTGCTAATGTTTGACCATGACATCTTTATCGTGCCAGTTCAATGAAGATTACCAGAAATTACGTGTCCTGTAAACAACTTCGTGGGAGATTGGGTCACAACATCTTAAATATCTTGAACATTCCCCTTGCTCCGACTTTAATTGCTCAGTTTTTAAAAAACGTAGCTGAGACGGACCAAATGGTTCCGTTCACTTCCTCCCCTGCTGTTATCAAACTACAGACTTCAACTTTAAAACGGCGCAGAAAATTGTTCACAGCTTCTCCTTCTGTTTGTTGGTTGGCCTGGTTGAAATTCAACCCGAGAAATCCAGTTCAATGGGAGAAACCCGAGACGAAGCACTGAAGGGAGATGAGAATTGAAGGGGACTGTGCAGGAAGGCATTGCTACAACTCACTTAATTAGTAAACAGTCTCTGATGTGTGTTATTTAGTCTTGGTATGAATTGAACTGTTCTGTAAAGGTAATAGAGGTTTGTTAGAGAACATCAGTACAGGAGGAAAACCTTGGTCTGTGACAATAAATCACTTCTTAATACCTTTGTAAGGCGCTGTTGCTCTTGTTGTAGTTTGAAAAAAGTTCAAAAGAAAGTATCTAGACTGCATGGAAACAATGATTAGCTCAGTTATAAAGTAGGTATAATCTCTCCAAATTTAGACCTTATTCTACATCAAAGCAATTAGCCTGAATACACAGGAACTATCTGAGCCTTGGTTATCTGTAAAGGCTGACTGATGCAATGTATGTAAGCTACATGAGGAGTCTTCAGTAGCCTTTCAAATCCATAAGTGGTGCTAATGACTGACAGTGAAAATTGCGAGTGTCGTTGGCCTCAAGTTGGATCCTTCATTCACCGAATCGATTCATAAATGCCATCCATTCTCATTGAAGTGACTGCGTTGTGTTGAGCGTTATGGAGAGACTTCGACTGGAAATATTATTATTGTTTTGACTTTCTGGTAACAATTTTTCTTTTCTTTCTGCTTTTTTTTCCATGTCAACCAAACGACCGGCCGCCTTCTTTTCTCCTCAGGTAAGAAACGAAGACTTGAATCCACTTTTGCATGCAACTACTGGGTGATGTATTGAGAAACATGTTCAGAGCTTCCTCTCTTCCTCTCTGCCAGTTTCTTTCTTCATTTTGACTGTTTTAGTCTGTCTCAACTATTCTTTCTTTTTGTCTTTCTCTCCTTCTATTGACTTTTCTTTCCTTTTTTTCTTTCTCGATTTAGCTCGTCTTCCCTTTGGTTTTGTCTTGATTTGTTTCTTTCCATTCTTTTGAGTTGGCTTTCTTTTTTGTTCTTTTTTTAGCTTGTCTTTTATTTTATTCTTTTTCTCTTAGATTTGTTCTCTCTTTTTTCGACTTGGTTTCCTTTTTTTCTTTTTGTGTCAACTAGTCTTTTCTTCTTTGTCTCTTTATTCTTGTTTTGGCTTATCTTTACTTTGTGTTTCTTTCTTTCTTCTGACCTGTATCTTATTTTTTTTCCTTCTCTCTTCCTTCCTTTCCTGCCTCATATCTCAGACCTTTGAGTCCTCTGCTTCTTTTAAGTTAGTGGAAACTTTTTCCCCCAGAACTCTTTATTCCTTGGAGTTTTGCTCCTGGTTCATCTGGAAGTTCCCTCGGAGCTGCAGTGACAGGAACGGCTTCGACTGATGGAAACTTGAACATTCATTATGTCTAGAAAGAACAAACTCATTCCTCCAGCCTGGTGGCTCCGACTCCCCTGGCGTTTGCCCCGCTCCTCCGCGTTTCAGCTGGAGTGATGAATCCCATCGTGGCTCAGGGTTGGGCAGTAATCGCCGACCGCACCACCGTGAGCTTTCATCATTCCTAATTGGCTAATAAATTACTTGTACTGATGAAAAACGGCACCATGTGCAAACCGGCGATTAGCTCCACTTTGTCTTGCAAAGTAGCTCAAGTTGCAAGGTGTGAGGAAGAGAGAGCAGTGTGTTGAGAAGAAATCAGAAGACGGAAGCGCTACGGCGGAGCATTCTGATAAAACCTAACCGAGAGCGAGGGAGGATTATTAGATTTATGAGATCTGAAGATAAACCGCTGCTGCGCGTTTAATTTAAGGGACAATTAAAGCGACATATCACCGGCACCGCACCGCTGCACGTTAAGCTAATCCCCATTGAGACTGTTGTAATGTTTATTTGGATACCAGGAGCCCCCCCCACCCGATCCCTCCAGGGACGGGGATGTGGAGAGGGATTTCTCAGATGACGGGTCCCGCCTGGTGTGAGAATGCTAATGCTCACCACGGGACGTCAAATAATGGGGGTTGTTTAACTGGAACAAGAGCCCCGTCTGTGTGTTTACGGTTAATTCCCATTTGGAAGGTTTTTTTGGGGGGGGCGGGGGTTTGTGTCCTTTACAATGGCGCCTTGTACAGAAAGCAGACGCTTTGTTGGCTGGAGAAGAATGAAATATTTCAGGATTGTAAGATTAAGTGGAACACAAATAGAAAATCATGAAAAAAGGGTTTAGCTGTACAATTAGGTGGTAATAGAAATTGGACTGGAGTCTGAACCCCAGCTGTGTCGTCCCACTGTGTGCTGCCACGGCAACTTTAGACGCATAATAGTCTTCTGAACTGATGGAGGTCATTCCTTTCAAAACAGAAACCATGTTTTCATATCAAAACCTAGTTTACATAGAAAGATATTACAATTGTCAGTTGATTTTCAAAACCTAAAAGACCCCATGGCGATAAAAATTCTAGGTGTTTGGTCCTACAGTGTGAACTCTGCAAAAACACAAAATCCTATCAAGTATTTTTGGTCTGGGTTTTAATGCAAATATTTTAGTACATTTGAAGACAAAACTAACTTACAAGTAACTTTTCAGCAAGACATAAGAGCTTGTTTTTACTCAATAATTCCTTAATATAAATGAAAAAGTATGAGTTTCACCAGCAGGCATTTTTCCTATGGTGTAAGTGAGATAATCTGCCAGTGGAACTAGTACTTTTTCATCAATATTAAGGAATTATTGACTAAAAACAAGCTCTTATACAGCTCTGGGAAAAAAATCGAGGCCATAAAAAATGAACAGTTTTTCTGATTTTACTCTCTATAGGTTTATGTTTGAGTAAAATGAATGTTACTATTTTATTCTATGAACTACTGACAGCATGTCTCCGAAATACCAAGCAAAGGATTTTGTATTTATATGCAGAAAATGAGAAATGGTGAAAATAATGAAAATGATGCAGTGCTTTAAAACCTCAAATAATGCTAAGAAAACAAGTTCATATTCATTTAAAAACAGCAACGCTGATGTTTTAACTCAGGAGGAGTTCAGAAATCAGCATCTGGTGGAATAACCATGGGGTTCAGTGGAGTGGTGTCTTAATCTTTTTTCCATACCTGTTTATTGCTGGAAAGTTACTTGTAAGTTAGTTTTTTACTCTTATTTCTGGTGTCCTGACATATTTTGCACTAGAAACTAGATCAAAAACACAAAGTACAAACCTGTATTTTTGCAGTGCACATCCACTCAGCAAACACATCACACCAAACCCAGATTTCACTCAAGAAAATTCAGATTTCTGACAGGGAACAAACATGGCTAACGGGGGGGAAAACAGCGCTGATAGATTTTGGACTGTTCACAAGTTAAAAAGAAAAAAAAAAGCACACTACAAAACGATGTGTATGATGACCACCGGGCTTTCTGGTGCACCATGGCCGTTGTTCTTTTACTTCAAACACTATGTTGCCGTGTGACAAAGGCTTCAGTCATCACATAGTTATTCAGATGAGTTGGCATCTTGTCTATTTAAAATATTTCTTTCATATATAATTGAGAATTCTACTTCTTAAAATTGTGGTGCACAAGTTATGTTTGATTTTCTCTAATCCACAAAGGGACAAAATGATACCAGCTGTAATGTTTTTGATGGTGTATATATTATATCAAATTTCTCCACTGTTAATTTGGCAAATGTCCTATACAATTTCACTGGAAACCAAACAGATCTTTTAGAGAGAAAATAGCCTTAAGCTAATCTTAAATGAACTCAACAATCTCTCTCGCTCTGCCTCTCTAATGTACCTCAGACATGCTGAGTTGTGAGGCCCGTCTCATCCACAGCTGCTTTACTTCACTGATGTTTCTACTAGATTTACTTAGTATTTCTGGTTAGATCAGTTCAAAACTTTAACTTCCTTCACATGAAATCATTCTATTGTTGTTTTTGATGTATTGTAGGAAGCTATCAACTGGACAACTGGAGGTTTTGGACCAAACTTACTGTTTTTATGTTCACATTGACATAAAATCTAGTTCTGAAGAACAAATCACTTTCTTCAGATCCTTTCTTTGTATATTGAATGTTAAAGTTTAAAACATTAAATTTGGAGAAAAGATGGACCAATCTTGGCGTGTTTGCCTTTTAGACCTTAAACCAAAATAGAGAAGTTTTACTGCCAACTGTCATGCATTTCAGTGGACGGATGATGGTTTGGTTTATTGTTTGGTTTGGACCATTTTTAATCATTGAGTGGCGCGTAGGCTCCTTTGCCCGAAGCGTTGTGGGGTCAAAGGTGAAGGGTGTCTGCCAGATGTCCCAAACTGTGTCCTTAACAGGACGATGAAAGGAAGCGTGGCAAACGAAACAAAATGTCTGAAAGCCAAGAGATTAAAGGCATTGCAATGGAGCAGTCAGTCAAGATTGTCCCATTATTTGAACATATTAATAAACGTACAATATTGTCATCAATACACCAGATTTTGCAAGATGCCAATTTCCATCTGTAGTCAAAACAAAACAAAACATTCAAAAATAATAGTCAGACAGAAACGGCTTCAGCTTACGGCTGCTAAAAGTGGTTCTACAAACTTATACATTATTGAACTGAACTTATTTTAATGATCTTTGAAACAACTATTTGATCGTTCAATAGGCCCAGTGTGGAATTTGTCGTGGGGTTTCGTACACTTTAGGTACAAAAACATTAATCACATTATATTACACAAAGTAGATTCCAGAAATATCTACAGCACTGCCATGGCAACTGCCAAAAAAGAAGAACGTGTTGAAGAAAGCAAGCGAGTCAAAGCCATGTTGAAAGTGGGGTGCAAACTGCTGGAAGTTAATTGTGCCGAATGACCAGAGGGTCAGACGAAGCGACTTCAGAGACTTTAACGTACACAGCAGTCTTCAACGCACTGGTGACGTTCCCCACGGTCTGTGCAGGGATATTTAAAGAGTGCCGCTTATTGTAGTGCAGATCATGCGTCCAACCCACCCACCTTCCCTCCTGGCGAACCTTTAAACCTCCCAGAGAACATGGTGACAAGAGCAGAGAGCAGTGAGAACAGAGTGGATAAAAATGGACTCTTGCAGTAGGTGTTTTTTTTCGTTCCTCTCACCAATTACTTACCCTGCAGGTGACCGCACGCTTAGCTGATCATACTTTATTCCATCCTTCTTCCCACCTTTTTTCTCAGTCTGTATGTCCCGCTGTTCATCCAGCCTCCCCTGATCTATTCTTTTCTTTTAATGTGAGTCCCTGCTGTTTACCACCAGAGGATGGTGAGGTCAACCACACAAACTCTCTTTGCTGGATTTTCATCTCGGCGTAAGAATGTTGCCGTCATACCATACTCACGCTTAAGGTTCTGTGAATTATTTTGCTTCATAAAACCCTTTTCTGTCACCTTTTGTGAAAGGACTTTGGAATCAAGTGAGCGGGAGGTTAAAGTCGACCCAACACTGTTTTGTCCATGTCTTACTTAGCAAAGCATTCAAAGCCAATATCAGCTGATGTTCTAAGAGATAGGCTTGACTTGTTTACAGCTTACAGGTGATGTTTGCGGCCTGCTGCTTGTCAGGGAATTACAATGAAAACAAAGACCATCCATGTGTGATGAGTATGTTGCCAATTACAGAAAGAGAACCTTCCACTACCTTAGCTAAAGGTTTTCTGTAGGGATATAACGATACCTAAAGCTCATGAGACGAGACGAGATACTGATTTCACAAGAACAAGATGGGGCGGGACGAGATTTTAATATTGCTTTCAAGAAGACTTAAAAGACCAAATGTATCCTCCAGAAAGATCTTTATTCTGTATTATTACAGATCGCTTTGTTGTATTTGTAGTTAGAACAGGAAACCCAAAATTTTAGGTCTAGTTGGGGCTTCTTTCTATTCCAACTTCTTCAGGCAAAACCATAGTGATCGCAACTAGCAAGTGCTTTCAAGATGCCATTTAGCATTTACCTCAATTAGAGATATTCTGAACATTTAATATCATGAGATGTTGTCTTGTTACACCCCTAGTCTTTGGTAATGGTGATGCCTGAAAACAACATAAATGACGAGGCATTTAAAGGGCCCAGAATGGTCGTACCGAAGCTAAACAGTCCGTGTTTGGTCACTGGATGTTCGTTGTTTCACAAACCCTTCAGGGTCCACAAGATGTACCAAGTTTTTCTGGTACGTACTTCCTCTCGGTCCACCAGTCTTCAGCCTTTTCAAAGAGAGACTTGGTCAACACACGTAGGAGTTTATCCTGTATGTGAACTGCACTCACATCTACTCCAAATTGTTGGTTTCCGCAAGGAAACTCTGTTCTTGTAAAGCCAGAGATGGGGACTTGAGTTTCTGATTCAAACTCAAGTGGCACTTGCTTGTTGCAAAAGCAGTGATTCCAGACTTGATGAAACCTTGAACCTTAAAGGTAATAAACCTGAAACTCTTGAGCCTTGCATACAATCTTTTTCCTCAAGTAGTCAGGAGTGACAGTAAGCCAGTATGTAAAATACTGACCTCAGCTCTAACAGGTGATGCAGTGTCTGCATGTTCTACAACAGTCTGTGACTTTATCAGATAGCGGTGTGCTAATGGTTTATAATATTCTGTTCATGTTTTGTGTAGCTGGAATTGGTCATTTTTGAGTAAAATAGTCCTCCTTCATCTTTTTCTCTCACTCCTGACATGTCTGCTTATCAAAATAAAATCACTTCCTCTTCTATTCATTCAGAAGGTCAATATAATGCTCTTCTACTCATGACGGTCAGCCATGCTCATTATATTGGAAGCATGATGTCACAGCATCAGGATATTGGTTTTTCTGCAAAGCCACTTTTATTTTGAGATGCGAGGATATTGGCTGCTAGAGTTATGTTCAGATGGCTGCAGTACTTGTAGAGACTGCTTGTACATCTATTATCAAGAAAATTTGCATTAGCAGGAAAACAATCTGCGGTGTGGTGGTTTCTTGAAAGTTAGCCCAAACTTTCAAGTAACCACACAAAATGTTTCAAGAAACCACTTCAGTGTTTGGCTAGCATTATGTTTAGACCTCCAGCATGCGGCTACCTTCCAATGTTATGTTTGGCTAATGTGTCTGTTGTCTCTGGTGTTAATCTCGGGACACTGTTGTTTTGTACATAGATTCTTTCTAGCCACAGCCTGAGTTGCGAGTTCACTTCTTGGTTGAATCTTTTTTTAAAAGACGGTAAAATCAAAGCTAAAGATTCCTGTCACACAAATACGCTGAATTTTTGTGGCTATTAACGAGGAGAACATGAAAATGCATATTAGAGAAAAAACTAACTCTAGTTAATAATACTAGTTGTATCCGTGTTGGGTATTTCTCCATTGGCAGTATGTTCTTCACTATGTGGAAATGTGGTTGGGCCTTGAATACAACTTCAGTTTTTGTCAATTTGTCACTGTTTCCACAGGCACATGTACCGTTGATACTGTATTTGCTCTTCCGCCACAATTGTTAAAAAGACGTTTTCCCACATAAACAAACCTTTATGCAGAAGGTCAAGGAAGCTTGACCTTCCGTGATAAAACTTTGTTCATGCACCCATGGAAGGTCAAAGAAGATTTTTACCATTTTAAAGATCTAAGACTGTTTTGACCTTCCATGGTTCCTTTACCATGGAAACTTAACGTTCCATTGTTAAACCTTGACCATCAAGTTTCCATGCTTACGGAACTATGGCAGATCAAAAGTCAAGATTTGACTGTGGAATTATTGATTTGCAGCTCACTATGGTCTCATGGTGAACTGGAAAGAGTTTGAGATGTTAGAGGAGTTTGAAAGTTCTGTCTTCACTTATCCATTGATGTGAATCCGTGCCAATCAATCCATGCCAATCAACAGCATGCTGTCTGCTGTCAGTCGCGCTTCGCCGGGCTTGTACCACCAGGCTTGTACCACCAGGCTTGTACCACCGGGCTTGTACCGCCGCTAAGGTCCTTCTAATGAAAACCAAAAAAACAAACAAACCGGGGAGGAACCGTGAAGGATCTTTATTAAGCTTTAGTCAACTTATTCAGTTGGTCAGGAAGCCTCTCCTCTATATTACCAACACATCACCCATCTGGATAATAGATCACATTTAAAAACCTAGCACAATAGACCCAAAAAATAAGTCTTTTTCCTGAAACAAGAGATTCCTTGGCGTCATTCTGAAACATTAACATTCTGATGCAGCATGAACGACTGACAACGCAGCAGTTTTTAATCTTTCTTTCCTTCCCATTCCAGACTGGTATCTTTTAATTGCTGCTCTCTGTTTCTTGTGGCATTCATTTTGAGCGCTTTGGCTGAACCTGTAACATGCACAGGTTTTTTTTTCAGCTGGGTCTCTTCCGATAACACGGATGATCAGATCAGTCAAGTAGAAAGGCCAATCTCCACCAGTACCACCAGTACCACCACCTATGAAGTCTTTTCTCTTTCTGACGCCTCTATGTTATCAACACATCACATCCAGGGCAGAACAGGAGAGTGAATCACCATCATCACCCTGAACACTCTGCCGCACTCCAAAAGTGACAAGAGAAATGGGTGGCGGGGGGTGGTGTATAGGGGGTGTGTGTCATATAAAAAAAGCCTTACAGAGGCAAAGGGGTTCAGTATTCCCTTCTACTCTCAGGGGGCAGTTTTTTTTTTTTTTTTAAGGGGACCAGTGCTTTTCCGGGGATAAATCCCCTCTTTTTTTTCATTTTTTTTTTTCAGGCCCACTCACCAGCAGATGCCAAAAAAACACTCGAAAAGATTGTTTTAAGGCATCTGTGGAAAGACTGTTTGCATATCTGACTTCATCTATAAAAAATTTCTATCCATGTTTTCAACGGTAGTGTAAAGAAATCATAAAGTATGGGGGGGGGGGAGTAAGAGGTTATCCATTTCACAGCTGGAAACACTCCATTCTGTATGTTGTTTTTTTAATTATTATTATGCCAAATTGCAAAAACAATTCTATAGATTCACCGAGTGCTATTGTCGTAGATAATTAGCGGCATAATAGTGGATAATTAGCCGTATTAGTTGAGTACAGAGTCTTGCGTAATATTGCCATGTATAAATGTCATCTAAATATAGCAGCAATTACAAGTTATGAAATATTACTGAACAATATGGCTGAGCCAAGCTGTTGATGCTTAAAGCAAATCTTTGGAAATGTTTTATTGAATCTAAAAACGATTAGGGCTGAAATGATTATTCAGATTAATCATGATTATTGAGATTATCGCCAACTCATTTAGTGATAGATTAATTGCGACTTGGGGTATAAAGACAGAAAAAGCCATTTTCTGAAACTTAAGCCAAAACTGTGTGAAAATATGTTTTGCTTTTAAGATTAAAAACCATCTTTGTCTGTAAATATGTTCTATACGGAATGCCTCAAGTGACATAGTTTAGTTCAAATTCTGTAAAAAAATAAAAAAAAATAAAAAAATTGCTATAAAATAAATTATTAATCAACAAAATAGACATATTCTTTATCTACAGATACATTGTTTGCTACAAATGATCAAGCATTCACTAAAGAAATGCTCTTAATGCATTTTAGGCAATAAAATTTAATATTTTTATTTTAAAAAAGTAATTGAAATATTTGCTTATTTATTGCTTAATTAAATGGTAATTTTTATTTTTATTTTTTTTTTTAATTCGGGCAAAATCATTCCCTATAAATTAAAATCTTCTTACAATGGAAAAATATTAGGTACAAATGATCTATTAATAAACACACTTCTCCACATTCGCTTTAGTTTAATCTCGTGACTTTTCTTTTTGCCAGTAATAGACTAATTTTTGCTGTGCATTGCGGCATAGTGAGAGGTGGAATAAATAAGGAGGGAGAATGTCACATCTCTGAACAAACACAACAGGAAGTAGTTTTGTTTAAGCAGGAAGTGACCTTGTAACGACGCATCAAGCTTAACAGCAAATGAGAATAAGACGCTGAATGCAGTTTATATATTTTTTTCAGCTGAAACAACCAAATATATTTATTACAGTCATCAGTTACAGAGACATGTTCCAACAAACATGAACAGATTGCTGTGAACCATTAGCAGCCTCAATCAGCTAACTGGCTAATAAATCAAGCTAACCGTTTCACAGTCAAATACGAACATGAGGCATATTATGAATCAATGTGGCAGTCTGTCACTTATATAGCTGCTTGCTTTCTCTCCTGATTAGACCTCATATTGATTATTAATTAAAACTAATAAGTCTTATTTACGCGACAATCGTTGGAGGGGCAACTCATGTTGGAAGTCTTTGTTTATCCAACTACGTCCAACTCCTGTAACAATTTAAATCAATTTTAAGCTACAGATATTCATATTTGAGGGATTCAGTGCTATATTGCTTGATATAAAGAAACTATGTTTTTATAAACTGATGTTAACAATCTGTGTAACTGTGCCAAAGCTACGCTAATCATGGTTGCTAAATCCTAGGTGCACAAAGGAGCATTATCACATATCCTTCCTCTCAGCAGCTGGTAGACTTTACCTGAACTTCTCCCAACAAAATCGATAAGTGTTAACATTCCTGTTCGTCTTTTAACTGTCTTTTTTTAATAGTCTGCAACTTTTTTCTGTACATTTCATTAAATGTTTAATAACTGCAATATTTTTTATGCTGTAAATTTTCCTTTTGTACAGCGGTGTATTAGGGCCATTGGAGACAGAAATATACAGGAGTAAATGTTGCAAAAAAAGAAAAAAAGAAATTTTCTAGAAAAAAACTGAATTCTTCTGAGTGTCGCAAGTCAAAAAAAAAGGGGGAAATTTTTAGATTAGTCCCAGAAATATTCTATAAAAAACTTGGAATTTTTTTTTGTTTTACGATGAAAAAATTTGCAAGAAAAAAACTCAGAAATTTTTAGTTCAATCTCGCAAGTTTTTCACTTTTGAAACCAAGACATTTCCCATAGTGTTGTGGAAATGTACTCATGTTTTTCTATGTTTTTCTGTTTTTTTATTCCTTAGTTTGTATACTCATACTTCCACTTACCTTCACCTTACTGGTGATACTCCTGAATTTCCACTTTGGGACAACGAAGGAATATTTCTTCTTCTTCTGCCTGGCTGTAACAATCCACCTGATCAGCTGCAACACTTGAGTTCACATCAAGTCAGCCGAGAGTGGAATAGACCTTGGACCCTTTTTTCTTTGTTTTTCATTTGTTCTAGAACATTGAAGATGGTTTGCATCTGTGCTTTTCCAGGTCTCAGTTGTTAGGAAGTTTTCCTGGCAGACATAATCTAGCAACGTTGCATGTGTGTGGCATGCCATGTCTCGCAAAACTTAACTAAAGGGAAAAACACCTGACAGCAATCCAGGATTCCTGGTGGCTGTATTATCATGAAACATGAAAGACAACGGAAGGAAATCTATCATCTAGATCAACTGGTAATTACAATCAAAATGCATCTTAACATTTTGGTTTTATTTTACCTTCTTCCACTCTTAAAGCTGCTTGCCTCTAAGTGTAATTCCTGTTTATCCCCTCATCAATTATTCTTGTTTTTTCCCCTCCCTCCGTATATTCAGTCTGGAGCGCTCCCTGAGGCCCTGACCTGTTACAGCGGAAATCAATAGCCAGCAAATTGTGCATAGTCACAGGAGAAGGAGCAGGGAATTAGGACAATGAAAAGAAGTTTCGACATGGAGCAAATGTAAAACAGGCTGAGTCACGGTGGAGATTAGGCTGCCGCTGCTGTTGGAGTCATCATTGTTGCAAATTATCATATAAAAACATCCAGAGTGAACAATGCTATGCTAATATGCTGTCAAACTGCAACTGGTGTTTGTGGCTCTGCTATGCACAAAACACACATATACACACACACAGACACTTTGTTAGACACACCTGTTCGATCACATGACTTTCAACATTCATGCAGAGGGGCGGGTGTCAGCCGTACCTTTGACACCAGAGACCCTAGTTGCTTTCAAGATTTTCTTTTGCTTATGGACCCAATAACATGCATTGTCTACTTATTGTTACACTGGTACACACAAATAAAACCCAAGAATCAATAGTGATGATAATAAAGCCCTCTATTGAATACAACTACAGCAGTTTTTTGACAGCCACTATAGTGTATGAAAATGTATCAGTTTTAGTGTTTTATTTAAAAAACAATAGCCAGGGAGAGGGAAGTAGGTCAGTTACGCTCGCTTGAATTTGACAGTCTTAACATGTAGGTGTGCTGTGGAATCCCATGTGTTTTGGTTTACTTAAAAATGAAGACAAAACAAAAGTCAACCCACACACCAACTCACCATTAAATTAACTGACTCACAGCTGTCACCTATTAATAATTGTAAAATAAACATCAAGCCTGTAAATATAAAACTGTAATGGTCTGAATGTTGTGCTATTTCCGCGGGAAATGTTTGAGTGTTTTTTGGTGTTGAGTTCTGAAACATTCGTGGAGCTGTTGCCAGTCTGTTGCTATGACAACATGTCTGTGTATAGCATAGCCGACACAGAGTGAGAAAAAAGATGGATACGAGTGGTTTTGAGTTATTTTTCAACGGTTTTTGTGTTGTTTTCCCTTTGCTGTTGCGAACTGCACTAAATTAATAATACCTACATCACCTCCAGGTTTAATTTTAACAGAATGATTGCACCATGGCACCATGGCTATGGATGGCAAGTAAAAGAATAGTCGTTTTGCTCTCCAGCGATGTGCGCATGCACAAAATTTCCGAATGTAAACAATAGCATGCAACATGTTTACAGATGGATGGATGGAAAATGTAAACTTTAAGTAAATTCATTGATATAATTTACAGATTCCAGAAGCTGCTTGGTGATGTTGCATATCTTCGTTGTCACGTAAATGATTCTTCCCATTATTGAAGCAGAACGCTCCATCTTGGTGCGGCGCCTTCATTCCCCCGTCAGTACCTCATGGATGCTTTGCATTCGCCTCGGTTCCTTTTCCTTTCCTTTCTGTCATCCACATTGTGTGGAATATTTAAACCAGCGGCCCTGGAAGGTTTTCCTCTGGGATTTGACTCACCCCCCACCTCCCAGCTGCCCCTCTGACTAGCGCTCTCACACATCCATGATTACATACTGTTTTGAGCACAAATTTGAATGTTTAATCGCACGGCGAGTTGATGGGGTTGCACCGCATTTCAAGGGGAATGATAGAAATGGTGTGTCAGAACAATCAGATGGAGGAGGAGCGGCCTGCCATTCCGATTCACATTCATGGGAATATCTCAGCGGGACGCCTGCTTTGATCACTATCATCTCCCCCTGGTGAGCTCTCTCGCAGTACAACAGCGAAGACGTGGATTTGGCTCGGCGCTGCTGGCAGCCAGTAGTTAATCCGTGTGGCTGCGTGTGCGGACGTACTCCAACGCACTGGGAATTCAAGTTCCTATCCCGGAGTTTACGTTTCCCTGTCCGCTCCCAGCCTTGCTAGCCTCCGTTGTTTGACTGTTTATTTGTAACCAGGACTCATAAGTATAGCAGGCTGCAGGGGGGTTGGCAGTTGCACCGCCGGCGCTTCAGGCTGAATATTAAGCTGACTTTGTTTTGACTGGGTTTAACACAGACGTAGATGGAAGTCCGTAATCTTCAGGTTGAAGGAGAGTTGAACAGAGCAGGCGAAGGCTTCGGGATAATACGAGGTGAGAGAAAAGACAAGAGTTCAAAGCGGAAAAAATGGTTTCAGAGCTTTTCAAAGAAAAACTATTTGAAAGACGGCATAATTAGGAAGGAGTTGGGATAATACTGTGGTTAATTAAAGAACTTCAAAATGCTGATAGGAACTTTATTAGTGTATTTTATTAGGATTTGACGTGAAAGACCAATACAAGCTGGTGTGTAAGGGTAAAGTGGAGGGAAAATTATATGTTTCTTCAAAATAAAAGTATGGAATGGTCTCCTCAGTAGCTGTGTTTCCATTGACCGTTTCGTTACAAAATAAAATTTGCGTAATGGAAATGAGGCAATTAAAAAAAAAACAAAGATCAGGGTTTTCAACAAAATGTTTTGGTGCCAGGATGAGGTGGTTTTTTTTGGCCGTATCAAAATTGGTGTATTTCACAATATTAAAAGATGCACTTAGTTTATGAAAGCATCTGTAATTCAAAACAGAAAATAATAAAAATGTTCTCTCATTGTTCTGACACTTGGCAAACAAAGGTTATTCTGGTGAAAACATTTTATTTTTCCAGTTTGTGATTACCTACTGATAAACTGAACTATTTTGTTGAATATTCTCAACGAAGTGCCACGTTTACACGCACAATGTCTTCAAATACCAGCAGCTCTTTTCGTGTGTTTCCTCCACACCCCTCCTCTTACATTTCAAGGATTATGCAGCCATCAGTTTTCTCCGAGACAACAGTGACACACACACACACACACACACGATCACACACACCCACGCACCCCATCTCATCTCATTTCTACAGCTCCTCCAATAAGCCTCTCCGTCCGGTGGGGGAGGCTCAGGCGACACGAGGTCACATCTGACTTTATTAAAAGCGGGGTGTCTATTAATCTGCAGTCCGAATCACGGCGAAGAAGAGCAGGGTGATGAAGAAAAATGGGTGACGGGAGAGAGAGAAGTATAATGAGGAGGAGGTGAAATGGACAGGAGGAAAAAAACCATGGAGTACTGAAGAAAAGAGGAGGAACAAAATGTAAAAATGAATTTCTCATTTGGCTTTTTCTTCTTTTGCTGCTTGTTTAACCTTGTATTAATTGTTACCTATATTGATATTTAACTTATTTTACTGCTTGAAGTAATAGAAGTACTAATGTTAATACATTGGGATACTAATACCAGCACTTTAACGCAATTCTTTCGGTTTTGATGTCACAAAGTACTGGATAATTGTGAAAAGAAGGTCAATCTCTAGGGGTTTTTTTATCTCTGAAAGTACAAGATTGAGTGTATCTTTGACAAAAATCCCAATCAGAATAATGGAAACCACGTACCATTTACAAAGGTCTGGAATCCAAACATAAAATGACTAATTTGTACAGTCAAAACTTGGTCATCTGTTGTCAACTCTAAGAAAATAAAAGATTGTGCGAAGACGCTCACTTCGCTGAGTCAACGTAAAACTCCTTTGAATTCCAAGCCAATGTTGTGCGTTCCTGTCCGATAACCCGGCCTGGATGTTCGTTTTGATCGATGATGCCGTTCCTCCAGAGTTTCCTAACTCTGCCAATGAATTAACATGAAGCCCGGCGCTTTCTCCACAATCTAATCAGAATAAGAGCGCTCCTTATTTCGACTTCTCCAACTAACCTCCGTTTCCTCACCTTGGTAATTAAATCCACTCAATCGCGCTAATTCTCTAGAAGTGAGTGGTTTGATATTTTGCTCGATGGCATCTTGTATGTGAAGCAACTGGAGGGAGATGGATTCAGCAACTTCTAGGGCTAAAGAAACATGTGGGGGAGGGGGAGAGTTAATGGTTTCTAACCGTCATCAATGTGCAGAGTGTGGAGACATTTCACACTTGGCTTGATCAGAGCTTTGTTTAAACACAGCAGCAGCGATTAGACCGAGCCGCGGTTTGATGAATTGCTGCGATTATAAGACATTTCTGGCTAAAAACGCAGTCATTGTTTGTAGAGATGCTGTAGACTAGTCCAAGTAAATTACGACACAATAAAATCTCACTCTGAAAAAGTGTAGAAATCCCTTTCCTCTCCCAGCATTCAGTCTGAATAGTTATTCAAAGGGAAAAAAGTCTCTACAATAAGATTTTAACCCTTTTCCCTAACATAGTTATTTGATTGTGCTATATAATGATACTATGTTCCTAGATAATAAATAATATTCCACTTTTAAGGGTATTTACTAATAGTCTGGTAGGCTCTGTTCGATTGGGGAAAAGAATTGCAACATTTGTTTCATTTTCAGCAGGTGTGGTTCGTTTTCACACTCAGCTGTCAAACTGAACAAAACACTGAAACTGAACTTCCTTCTTCACCAAATGAAAACAAAAATGGAGTGATGTTGCGATGTTAGTGCTTTTAGGAGTTCTCTTTTGTCTTTGGTAAAAGACGAGGAGCCATTTTTCCCTCTTTTGCTAAGCTAGTATGTTTGTTTACATTTAATTTACCCAGAATGCCCTGGGCTACAGTTCACTTCCTGCGTTTGGAGCAGTTTGTAGTTCGCTTGGTGTTTGTATGTGAACCAAGACCGAGATTTTTAGGCAGACCAGAGTTGCATTTCTTAGTCTGCATCAGAGCTCGATGGCATCTTAACAGCTTCTCAAACAAACCGGACTTTCCAGACAAACTGTCTGGAGTTGGATTAAACCGCAGGCATTTCCTACAGGAGTCAAAGTTGCCCACAAAGTCTATAGATGGTAGCTTTCCTATAGAAATGTGAACACTGCAATATTGGAGCCAAAGCTAAAACAGAGCAGAACAACATTAGTTTCCCTCCTGTCATTACTTTACGGATAATAAGCAGAGGATTTTCCTAATTTAAAGCATAAAATAGAATATTTAATTTTGCCTGCGGATGTTTTAACATCAGAAACTGTCTTAATTTAAATGTATATATATATATATATATATATATATATATATATATATTACCAAATTTATGAGCTGAATAATTTCAGTGTTAATGTTTGTTTGAGGTCACAAAAAAAAAAAGAAGTCTGCAATGCGTTCAGTCAACCTTGTTGAAACCAGCAGCAGACGGCTGGAGTCAGGCTGTCAGCTGCCACGGTGAATAAGGGCTGGGAGGCCAATCTGCCATAATGACTGTTTGATGATGAGCCTATTTAATTATCATTAGGCTGATCACACATCACCGTCCCCTTTATGGATCCCCATGGAGGTAATAAGACAGGTTTGGAGGAGGATTTGCTGAGTGGATCGGATTGAGGGGAAAACGTATTTGGGGAAAAAATCAAGAGGGCGACTAAATGAACACACACCCGTTATGTGAGCATGAATGTGACGTGTATTATTTTGAACCCGTTTTAAGGTGGAATGACAATACCACAAATGATGAGTCATTTTTTTCCAAAACAAGAATTTGGCAAAAAGTTCAGTTTTCTTTCATCCAGACAGGATCAGAATTATACATACAGGCTTGAATATACATCAAAACTCAATATTTACTTGTGTGTGGTCTCTAAACAGAAAAATAAACTTTTGTGAAATAATTATTACCTTCACAGCGTCAATAAAAAAAATTGACGGGTGTTACACACACTGTTGGTTGCCTGAATTTTTAAGCGTGGTGGTCCATTGCTTTTCAAAGAGGGTTCAGTTATGAGCTGTACCAAAACCTTGACATCAGCCGGTTTTGTCTATTGCCACTTCCTGTTTGTCGCTTTTGTGTTTTCCAGCAGGAGTAAAATCCTGCTGTTGCCCATGTGACTTCGTGCGAGGCGAAAAAAAAATATTTTCACTGCAATTTCTCAAAATACATCTTTTTTGATACAGAAACCCCCCCCCACCTTATCTCCAGTGCAAGAAATTTTTAACCAAAAATATGAGTTATTTCAAAATTGTCGTGTTTCCATTGAGCAAATTTCACTGTGAATGGAAATGCAGCCAGTGAAGATGGCCGACTAGCTCCAAAGTCACCATGCTTTCAGAAAGAACAGGGGAAATAAACACACAGAAACTGACCACTGAGAAGAAAGTAGACGGGGAAAAATCGGTGAATGACATCTCGAAACCGACTGGAGAGCGAAGAAACGAGAAGATATTAAAGACAAGTATTCAAGAACATGAGGAGTGGTGGTGACTGGAATCCAGAAGAAAGATACAGAAAAGTGGAGTTTCCAAAAAAGGTTGGTGGCATACGAGAGAGACAAAGAGAAAAGTCAGCTTAAAAAAAAACAACTGAAGATCAAAAAAATAAATAAAATGGGAGGGAAGGTGTGAGTAAAACAAGATAACGACAAAGAATGGAGATGGTGTCTGTGGAGGGAGCGTCGGGAGAAATGAGTGTGATTGTAACAATTAGACTGATTAAACGAGGGGCACCGTGCAACTGTTCACCCTCGTCCCTCACCTAATTTACCGTGCTCTGCTTGGCTTCCCAACATGCCTGGGAGGGTAAACAAAGGAGACTCCCACCAGCAAAACCCACTCCTACAACACACACACACCCACGCACACACACACACACACGCACACACACACACACACACACACACAATCTGTATATGATTCCCCTCACTGGTGAAGGATTCCTCTTAACCATGTGGCTGGCAGCTGAGGGGGTATTTTTCTAGGTTTTACCAGAGAGAGCCTGTGTCAGTGTCTAGCTAATAACCAGAGCGATGGGAATGAAAGTAGATGTTCTCTGAGCAGCTGCTGTGACTACACTGTCAGAATGTGGAGAAGTAACATACCAGACAAGGATTGGCTATCGCCAAGGGTAACCTGGAGCATCGTTATTGGATCTGACATTAAAAAAAACAAACAACCCCCAGCAGGACCAGCGTTGTGACAATTCATCATACTGTTATGGGGTGCTGCTGGTGAAGTTACACAGTCCAAAATTAGCAGAAATATTTTGGTTTATTTGGCCTGGCAGAGAAAATGTGGGTGTTCATTTTTGAAAAAGTCCTGTTTTCATGTTAGCTAATCGAGCTAACATGTTATTCACACATTTATAAATGTTAGAGTTCCAAACTAAATGTATAATTTTCAAACTAAATATTTATTTTCTAAGCTAAACACATCATATGTTCCTTTACTTTTAAATATATTCATCAAGTTTTGCCATTGCATTTGCTGTCAAT
Organism: Poecilia mexicana; assembly: GCF_051168715.1. Classification (NCBI taxonomy): domain Eukaryota; kingdom Metazoa; phylum Chordata; class Actinopteri; order Cyprinodontiformes; family Poeciliidae; genus Poecilia; species Poecilia mexicana. The sequence goes on from NW_028263387.1 coordinate 5,450,054, forward strand.
CTTAAGGTTTTATTTAAACCAATTGCTAAAGGTCCTTCTATGGGCCGGAGTCACGAGTTAGCTGTGGCTAAAAACACTGTGGCGCAGGCTTTAGCTTGTTTTGTTCTATGTTTACTATGACTGTCCCTATTAAAATAAACAGTAAAATATTTTAGTTGTAGCTCAAAAGCCAGGGATTATCGGGCCACCGGTGTTTGAAGATTTATACAAAGTAGGTTTTATCTTCTGTTGTCCAACAAACAACTAGAACGCTAACATTCAGGTTGGCGCATCGCTGCAGACCCCTCCTCTGGCTGTACTGGTTTCCACTGTTGATTCCCAGTAATCTCCTGACGCCTGTTTGACACAGTGGAATGCTGGAGGCTGTACACTGTCGGCCCACGCCTGGATGTGCTACACCGCACACACGGCTATCCGTCTTCTCGGGACTGCAGCAAGCAAACCACAGAAACTTTTTTTTTTGTTGTTTTTTTTTGTTATATTAAAAAGTTTAACCAAAAGAAAATACAGTGAGTTGTAGGTCATGCGGTTGATGATTGTTGGCTTAGAGAGATCTGTGATGGATTACGGGTTCGCTGTGACAAAATGTCAGATTGTTGCCATTGGCTGTTCCATGAAAAGCAATAGATTATGCAGTTCAGTTCTCTCTGTTTTTATGTGGCTGTAAACTGGAGCACAACATTCTAAGTAATGTTCAGACTATATAAAACTGTATAAAAGATTATACAGCGATGTTACACAGTTATAGGTCTTGGCTGGCGCTTTCCTCTCTGCTCAGACTTGTTGAACCGTAAGACAAGTTTTCAGAGTGAAACCGTTTTATCTACTGTCAGGGCTCTGCATTTGTTCACGTTTGTCACTTTCAATTCACTTTTAGTGGTGTTTTATGTGAGTCAAAACAGAACAGTGAATAAATGTGAAATTAAAGGAAAATTATCCATGACTTTCTATTTTCTTCAAAATTTTCTTTTCGAATAAAGAAAAGACAAGTGTAACAAGCATTTGTTTTCAGCCGTCTTAAACAACACCCTGTTTAACTGTCATCCAATACAACTACAGCAGCATATATAGAGAATTAAATTTCATTGGTAAACATCATTTTTTAAATCTCAGTTGGATTTTGGTCTGGATTTTGCACCACTTTCATTCGTGCATTTGGGTTGACATCCCCATGTTTTATATTTCCACATCATCTTTTGAGCTGTTGAACATGGGACCTATAAGGCATCTGGAAGTTCCACATTTCCCCTCCTGATATCCTGGTCTTACACAAAAATAAGCTTATATAACATCACCACATTGTCTGGACTTCCTCAAATTGCTTGGTAATGTCAGTGTTTGACAAAACTTTTGACTTTGAAAATCATAATGATCTAAAAACCCTCTTACTCTGATAATTATAGCATATAGAAGACAAAAAATATTCTCTTTAATCAGCTGTGCTAACCCTAAAGCACTAATCATAAACATTTGTTCCACTAACTCTAAAGCCTATGCCAACTGAGTGTTTAGCAGAAGCTAATGCTAAAGCGCTAAATTCAACTGTATTGATTCTCTCACCATGCCACAAAGAGAACATGAGGAGGCTCTCAAAACGAATCATAAATATTAATTTTTACATGTATTTCTATAATTAACACACCTGTTTGCGCTCGATTTGTGTTCTTTTATAAACCTCTTGTTTGTTGTATACTTGGCATTTTGCCATTTAAGTTTGTTGAAGAAAAAAAATAATGTGAGAAAAGGAAACAGAACTAAACTACTTCAAAATAAGAGCATGAATATTAAAGTCTTGAAGAACCAAAACCTTAACAAAGATGTTGAACTTTTAACTTGAACTTAACAGCCAAGAAAATTTGCGCTTCGGGATTTGTCTGGAAAAGTTATTTTAGGGAAAGCTAACAGTGCTAAGTTAGCAAAAAGGCTACTAGCACATTCATGAAATGTGCCCACCGCTGTCCGTCATCCTAAATGACCTAAAACCGAAAAAAATCCATCTGATTTCACATCAATACTGTATAAAAATAAAATTGCTTTATTTTCTTATGCAGAAATCCCAAAGCTAGTCCGCATAGTGTTGTTACGTAAGGTCAACCGTAAATTAGCCTTATGGTTAGCCAGTTCTGTTCATCATGTGTAGGTCCAGTTTCATTGTTTTGTATAATCTGCCGCGCTGCTCTTTTCTTATTTTAAACTGTAATATTCAAATGTTCCAGACATAGCGATGTGGTAAGAACGTTTTTCCACGTTGCTCGTTTCGTCCCGTTGTAGTCTTTCCCACTTTCGGAGCGCTAATTGCCGCTAAAACATCTGTTCTTCGGCTAAGGTCGTACTCATTAGACGCGACAATCTCATTACAGCGTGCTTCCTGGGTCTGCCCTACGTCAGCACATAATTCCACCTTCTTCGTATCGAACCGACTCTGCCGAGGAGCTCCGGTATAATTCATCTGTGCTGCAGTCAGAGCCAGCCGAAGACAAACAGCCAAAATAAATAAAATACTACCTCTGACTCCATCATGCTGCTCCTCACCCTCCTCCTCCTCGTCTGAGTGAATCACAGCGGAGGCCCGCAGCGCAGTGGCAGAGGGTTTTGTCTGCCGTTGGAGGAGAGCTGAGGAAAGTGAAGTGTTTTTATTGAAAGCCTGCCAGAGAACAGTTTGAACACACACACAGGGACTGTATGTGGAAACGTATTTTGTCCGCAGATGTTCCAGCTTCAGGCTCACGCTTCTGTTTAAAAAAAAAAAAAAAAAAGTGGAGTTTAGTGCTTCAACTTGGATTATGGTTAGCTTTAACCATCTTCCTGGATGAATGAAGTTCCCTATATGAAGTTTTAATGTTCATGAAAAACTTTAAGGAAAGGCTTAAGGATTATTCATGGGAATCTGTTTTGCTTCCCAATTTTATTTCATGTTTATGAAATTGAATTTCTACGACGGAGCCTGAGGGCCATACTAAGACAAAATAAACTAGTAAAGTTATAAAACTGCAATAAAAGTATAGTATTAGTTTATTATAGTGGAAATAATACAAGAATAAAGTCATAATAATATGAAAACTGTCATAGTATTTTAATATTTTGAGATAATATTGAAAGTAAATGAATATTACAAGAATGAAGACATATCAGGGGAAAAAGAGTCTAAATAATGATAATTTATTTTTCAAATATTCCGAGAATAAGGTAGAAATAATACAGCAATAAAGCTGCATTATTTCGACTTCATTCTTGTAATGTAATTTTTCTCATTTCCCTTAGCCTGTCCCTAATACTCTGCTGCAGAACTAATTACTAACTATCATGACTTGCTTTTTTTGGAAAATAAAAAAAAAACTCCTCCCTGGTCCATACTTTTCTGAGATCAGGTGGAAAACTTTTTACATTTTCCCAAAAACCTCTTCCTCCTCCTCCTCTTCCTCCTACATTCCGACCCCTAAATTGACAAGTGACTGTTATTTTTTTGAAAAAAAAAAAAAAAAGAAAGAAATTGGGAAAGAGAAAAAAGAATGTGATCGGTTCCAACTTGAAAGCTCGTATTTCCGTCTCCCGTTTGCGCCTGAAGCAGCCGCCGCTTTATCAGCAGTCAGTGTGAAGATGAATTTCTTTCTAGTGGAGGAGGCAGACTGCTGAATTCGAGTCAACAAGACAGGAGTGCAGCTCACTGACAGTCATATTAGTCATCCTGAACCATGCTGTAATAAGGGGCTCTATTTTTAGCCTCATCATGGGGGGATACCAGGCTGAAATATCTTATTATTATGCCTTCATGCTCACAGCATATGTTCTCAGAGGTGTCAGCCTGTGTGTGGGAGATGTTGCGCGCTCCGGTTTGTTCATTAGAGCAAAAGTTTTTGAAACGCTTAGCCAGTTTTAGCCTGGTTTCAGCGACCTGCAGGACATGGAACAAGGTTGTTTTTTTTTATATCGCGTTTTTTCATTTAAAGAAAAAAAGAAAGGTGAATAGATTGAGTTGATGTAGCGCTTCTTGAAACTACAGCCACATTCAACCAAGGCTTCTCACTAACTGCGTTTCTGTAACAAATGTGTGCAAATCCTTGTCTGTGTTTGGCTAGTGTCAAAAACAAAAAACACAATTTGAATGTTTCCATTATATAGGAAATTAAATTAAAATCAGACATGACTAAGCTTGTTCACACAATAAGTTGTTCAAAATAATTTCAGTGATGGGTGTAAACCTTACATGAAATATACTGTAGCTCAGCCACGGTGCTATTGCTCATCTATTAGCTGTCAGTGGAGACATCAGCGGTTTATTCAGGCTTTGGAGCTACAAGCCCCGCCTACTCAGGAGGGGCTACGTATGCAGCGATTTAGAGAAATTATATTCCACAGTTTTGCATAAGAGCGATGGATTCAACACGCTGGAATGACACAACTTTTTATGAAGTGTGTGATGCTGTGAGAGCAACTTAAACAATACACAGACAAAACACAATTAAATTATTTAAAACTTAGCTATAACTATCACTAGTTGGTTACCACTTACCAATTTTTTTTTTATTTTTTTGTTTCTCAACATAAACTCACTTCTCGTCAACTTCCACATACCAGAGTCAGGCGGCCAATTAAATCCTCCATATCGGTTCAAATCAATTATCTCCAGCGTACGGGCGCCCTGCACCACTGTTGTGAAGTGATTGAGGAAATGGGTTTTTGTTCCCACGCATGCAGCATGAAACCTCTCAGCAGCAATTAAGATCATTATCCACCCTTGTGTTTTTTGTTTTAAGCCCATTTCAGTTACTTTCTGCTAACTTGCAGTTTGAAGTCGGATTGAATCGACACCAGGGAGACGTTTGGGTTTCTCTTTAGCCACCGGAAAAGAAAAAAAAAAAACACAATGCGAGCAAAAAAAAAAATGCACCGTTTTCCTGAACTGTTAATTATTTAATCTCAAAAGCAGCCAATGACATGGATACAGTAATTGACTTAGCGGTAGGGAAAAAAAGCAACAGCAGCTATTAGCTAAGCTATTGTTGAAGATGTTGACGTTATTTGCAGACCGGCGTCCTCCAGAGAACCTTTGTGTCGCCGCACAATGTAATTATAATTTGTTTAGGAAATGCTTGCAATAGTGTGGGACAAAAAATAAAACAAAAACTTTTTTTTTCTTTTTTGCTTTCAGTGCTGGTTTATAGTAAACAGAAAATAATATAAAAAATAAAACAAAAGTGTTCAAAAGTAACAAAGCAATACTGTATAAACATAACAATTTTCCTTTATGGTTAAATAAATAGAAATAATTTAATACAAATTGCATATGTGTTTAAACATCAAAGAGCAGTTAACCACACTGTTGCTAAGCTACGCTTATAATTACAGTTTTTTGTCCTCTCTGCTCCAAAACAAACAGTTTTCTTCCCAAGTCTTTGCTGTCTGTCCCTTTCTGGTACGTTAGCAAACTCTGCAATATAGCTACATATCTTTTTTTTTCTTCTTTTCTTTGAAACTCCTGTACTTGCGTTACTCAAGGCTTCATCTGTGATTTGGCAAAACTTACATTTAAACTTCAAAAAGTGCGTGTTGACCATGCACCCAAAGTGAAACAAGAATTGGTCATGTAATCAGTGGTTTCTGCTTCTACTGTTTCACCAACAAATGAGGAACCAATGTGAATGTGACTGAGGAATCTGAAGTTCAAGCAACCACTGAAGACCCTCATTTCAGTTCATCAAAAAAATGACCTTGGAATAAAAACTTCAGGTATGTGTTTTGTGCAGTACCTTTACAGCCCAGTTGAGATTAGATTATTTTTAGTCTCCAAACGTACTTCTGTTGTTTTGTGGACAGTAATAGTTCATCATTGCATGACATTCCAATCTTCTCCACTCACGTCAAAAAACGTGACTTTGACAATGCACCTAGACGTGCTAATATTTGTGCTTTATGCTAATCTTTCACCCTATTTGATATGTACTTTAGACAATTTAAATGCTAATTAAGTATTTTTGCTGTCAAGGCATTTCGTATATGCAAATTTCACTAGATCTATCATAATTTAACATTACTTCCACCACTGGATGGCAGCAGTATCTACATTGTACTTCCTTGTAATGTGTGGAATTTGCACCAGCAGATGTTGCTCCTATAGATATGCCACCTTAGCTGTATGGCGGTTTGAGGCAAATTCTCAACAGTCGTCTCCAAAGGTTTGTTACCATCCTCAGCATCTTGGGCTCAAAGTTCAGTGCCCTGTCTGTGGCCAAATAGTTAGCAAGTGACCTCATCAGAAACCAAGGCAAGGCCTGCTCAGCATTCAGCATGCCGAGGTACTCGACTCAATCGTGGTGTGGACAAAGTTTTTGCATTGCAAACCAGGAGAGTAGAAAAATGTTACGACAGCGCCACGACATGTTTTGTGTAGCTTTTCAGTAATGTAATTGACTAAGTAGAAGGTATCTTGGGGTAGAGGTGTACAAGAGTGACAGGGGTATTTATAAAAAAATAGGTGCCAACATATAGAAACCTAGTATTGGAGCTGCTGTTCTTTCTTAAACCTATTTTTTGCTAGGAAGTACAGCTAATATGTAAAAAAAACAAACAACGCAGTAAATCATTGTTGAAATTGAAGTGTTTTTAATTGGCCAGCATTCATCAGTCACTGCTAATGTCATTAACCTCCCACCACTGCTGATATGTGACAGCAAATTTGTTTTTGTCTCAGTTACAGTAAGTGCTCTGGTGTTTCCTTGGCTGTATAACTCAGCTGCTTTGTGTCTGTAAAATGTTTTTTTTCGGAGGTCACTGCTGAAAACTTAGCATCATTTTCCTAAGTTAGCGCTTCAGACTGAGAAGAGTTACCACATGAAGTGCATACCCTCCAGTGGACCGCAATGATAGTGTTTGGGTTTGTGTTTCCGTCCAGGTGTTTGTGTGTCCAGCAGCAGCAGCAGCGTTATGTATGCCAGTCAGAGTGATGCTCCCTGTCACTGGTGATAAGTGGTAATTGAATTTTGCCAGGCGGAGCTGACAGGGCAGGGCAGACACACTGCTGTGTGTGTACGTGTGTACGTGTGTGTGTGTGTACGTGTGTGGGACGAGACGGTCTTGGCAGGGTATAGGGCTTTTAATTGTGTCTGTCAGGGGGTCGCCATGGAGATCCATCTAGTGTAATATTAAACAGACACTTCGTTCTTTGTCTTAGCCTCAATTTCACTTCCTGTTTGACTCCATTGTTTTTGTTCAGTTAACTGTAACGACCGTACATAGGGGTCATTAATTAACTCTTTGATATTAGTAATTTAACTCTCACTGACTTTTAGCCTTCGCATTAACCAAGGATTTGTCTGAAACTGCTTCCAAACTCAGTTTAATTATCATTTTACCGAACGTCAGTGTGTTTTTCATCGAGTCTTGTGGTAGCTGGCGGATGAGTTTCACATTATTTTGAATTTTCTTTACAGCATTGTGTTAAGTGGAAAAAGTATGAATCTGAAAAAGATCCGTTCACAAGCATCTCAGTCTGTTTTAAACCTTGACTAGGCCGACTTTAAAGTTTTATTAGATTTAAAAAATTACTCAGTTAATCTTTGATGTTAAAATTTGTTTGATCAAAGACATTTAAGTGCGACAACGAAACAAGAACAGAAGAAGTGTCAAAGGCACGATGTAGCACCATTCACACAGATATTCTTTACACAAATATCAAAGGAGAAACATAAAACCCCCAAACACTTGCAAAAACCCTCCATAAACACGTTTCAAATTTTGATCTAATCTTAAATCTCTTGCTTCAGTCACTCATTAGTGAAACTCTTTGATCAAAACCTTCAGTAAACAACGATGTTTTTCAGCACCGATATAAATGAACCGACAGACTCTGCATGTCTCTGCTGATAAAACTGCTGAAAATAAAAGTTTTCACTGGAAACCACTTATTCTGGTCTTTTGTTTTTACACAAATGTTGAAATTGAGATACTATTATAGACCTACACCATAGTTTCTTGACTCCTCGTTGCCCAATTGAGTCTGTTGAGGACTGACCCCAACCTGCAAGTTGCATTTTTGAGGCCAGACGCGACGGTTTCAGTACTAGAGGAAACTATCCACTAAAAAAAAAAATGTCAATGATTTTTAGACCAAAGTGCGATTTGTTCCGTCTTTTACCGTAATTTGACAGACGTGTACAGCTTGATTGTCAGTTGGTGCAAAGTAAACAAGACTTCTTCTACATTTTGGCTCCCTAAATCACTGCTGATGTTTAATATTGATACAGTCTTGTCTGTGGTACTTTCGCAGATGAGATTGCGAGGTGTTTTTCAGGAGCGGGTGAACTCGGAGCGACTCGGCGCTTTTACACGAGACGGCGAGAAGGTCGAAAGCAGGGCAGGCTGACGCTTATTGAAAATGTCATTGAATATTTATGTGATAGACGAAGTGAGAAAACACACTAACTTCCCTCCAACAACCACTGCGCAGGCTCACGACCTCCTTCAGCTTCCCCCAAGTTGAGCAAGTCAAAAAAGAGGCATGGAATATCTTTTTTCTCTTTGTTTTTTAACTTTAGGCGTCACATACAGCAGGCTAACACAAACTTAATTCATATATATCATTTAAACAAGTGGCAATGGACAGGGGATGATCAAATCACAGCAGAAAAAGATTAATTGTATAATAAGTCAATGCCTAGCAAGTAATTAAGTAAGCATATTCCTGAATATTTGAATCACATTCCTACCTTTATGTTTGCTCAGTGTGACCAATGTTCTTCTACAGAAACAAGGAAGTAAACACCGTTCAATGACTTGATTGGCTGAAAGGTAGCGAGCAGTAAAGCTGTCAGAACGGATCAAACGTTGCGGCTTAACTGGGCTGTAAACGTTGTGAATTTGTGTTCGGCACAAGCTGTACCTTCCCCGCTTGTTTTTTGTTTTTTTTACCATCGTTTTATTTTTGCAGTGATTAGGATTTTATCCAGACATTTGGAGATGATTTGCCACACGTACTGACTGATGATTCAAGCCGGGGTTTGTTTTTCTCTCCGTGTGTTGAGTATAAATAACGTCTGTATTTCTCGCTTTAGGAAAGTGGAAGTGACTTTTTCCTTTAGGCTTTAAGGGGTTTTCTTATACCTGTGGTCATGTTGCAGTTGTTGGGTCATAACTGTGACGTCCCAGAGAGGCACCTCGATCTCTGCTACTCATCAAAATCTGACAGACAAGAGAAAATGTCATTTGAAGAAAGGGACGTGTAGAATGATGGTCTCATGTCTGGAATTTGGCAAAAATAATTACACAGCTTGTTGTTGTTTACTGCAGTTGCAGTGGTTAATCATTTTGTTGTTATGGTTTTCAGTTCGGTTCATTCTTCTTTTTTTTTTGTCTGACTTTCAGAGAGGCAACAGAACCACCGTTTGCTGTCAACAACATGTTGTGAGGTCTGGAAGCAGTTTAGTATTCTTCATTTTATTTTGACATCTAGGTTAAAGCTTGTGTCTGTTTTTTTGTGTACAGTAAACTAGAGAAAGACTTAAACAATATTTGACAAATTTGAATCACAACTCACTTTAAATTTGGGCAAAAAGAATGTGTTTTTCTTGCCACCATAACGCTTCTGAGTAATTTGTGGATGTTCAACAAATGAAGACTGTTGTGAGTTAAAAGGATTTAATTTTGACTTAAAACATGTAACTGACTTTGATTTATATAAAATTCAGACTGACTCACAGTTAGCCAGTTAAAGGCAACTATCATCAGCATATATTGTAATATAAGATCAACTCTTAATAGTTTGCTCTCTTTAAAGTAAACACAAAAAGTGTTTAAGACTAAAACTGGCGCTGTTTTATACAGTAAAGTAGAAAAAGATTTTAAATTATTTGACAAATTAGAATCACAGTTCACTTGAAATTGCTGTCCAGACCTTGATCAGTCATTCTCTGCCAAAATAAGCAAAAAGAAAGTGCTTATGTAGTGCCCATGTTCAACAGAAGAAGATTGTATTGACTTAGAAAGCTTAAAATTTGCTTTAAAACCTTTAACTGGCTTTGACTTGTACAAAACTCTGAAATTAATTCAAACAGATCGACCTAAAGTTGACCAGTTAAAGGCAAATATCAGCAGCATATATTGTAACATAAGATAAACTATTAATAGTTGGATTTCTTTAAACTAAACTCAAAAGGCTTTTCTTTTTCTTTTTGGGGTTAAAGGTGGTGTTTGGTATAAATTGAAATCACAGTTCAGACATTGTGTAGTAGTTCCGAAAATCCTACATTCATTCAAACAGACTGACCTAAATGTCATCAGCATATATTGTAACGTCAGATTGCTTTCTTTGAACTAAGCACAAAACGCCTTTTTTCTTTTTTGGTTTTTGATTGTCAGTTCTTAACAGATGAAAAGAAAGCTGAACAATCAGTTTTTTGGGGGGTTTCTTTTCCACCTAAGAGTTTGGCATTCACAGAATCCCCCCCCTGTGTCTTTTTATGACACGTCTTCCTCCTGAGTGATGCCGGACAAAGGCTCCTGGCTTCCCCTTCCCCTGTTCAGAAGAGCTCCCCAAATAGCTTAGCCATGATTTTCAGGGATGGAGATGATATTTTTGATGCCCCTGGCTGTGATGAACTGGATATCTGAACTTCACCCTCTGGCATGAAAAAAAAAAAAGGCAACCAGCAAAACCGTGTTGAAAATGATATTGGCAAAAATAATAATTAAAAAAATAAACGGTACTAATAGCTGTAGTTCTAAAATTCTACTATTTTTCTCAATTAAACATGACGGCCGTATATTAAAACGTAAACGGTCAATTCCATCTTGTCCTTCTAGATTTGTTTAGGGCCGTTGTGACCGTTCTCATTTTCACCAGGACTTGTGGAAGCTGATTTATTAAGACGAAGTACTTGGCTGCATAATTAACTATGTGGAAAGCATCCAGTTGGTGGCACCAGTCCAGCTATTGCATTTACATCAATCACCATTTTTTTCTAACTGTCTGCAGCATCAGGCGTTTTGTCTCTGCTGCTAAAGATTGCGGGTCTGTTAACGGCTGATTGTTGTTTTTGGTTGTTTTTTTGTTTTTTTGTAATCTCATCACAGGTCAAGCGTTCGCTGGCCGTAGAGGTTTGTCAATTAGTTGAAAGAGCCACAAATGAAGTTTTGTGTAAATTTTTGGAGTTCCACGTCGGGTTAAAGTCTCAGGATATTTGTTTCAACTTACTACACATTACAAATGTTTTAATAAAACTTTACTACATGATTACAGTTGGATTGTGTGCTACAGTCTAATTTGCACTGGATCAAAATTATTTAGCAACTTTTGCCTGAATTCAGTATCTGGCATATTTCGTAAAATCAAAGATTCGTTTAGACTTAGAAGTATTTAAAGTTTCATTGTCCACATATTCACTTAGATTAAATAAAATATTTGTAATATTTACAATTGACCATGGAGAGCATGATTCAACACCAGACGATGTGTCAGACGTAAGGCTTTGGATCATGCAGAGCAGACTCTAAAGGTCTTATTGCATTTTAGATGACGTTCCACAGCAAACTCCATTTCTTTTCCTATCATACAAAGAAGAGATGCTTAAAATGCAGCAAACTGCATGAAAAAGAAGAAAAATCAATAAAGCACCAAGTCAGAAACACCATTTCCAAGATTTCGTGTAACAGGTAGTTAGCCCTCCCCGAAATCCATCCTGGGTGATTAGAGAGGGTCTAACATTACTCCCTCCAACGACAGATGAGTGACATCGACCAGCGTTTTTGTCCGTCTTTGTTGTCTGTCTTTTTCTTTCTTCTGTGAAGGTGACACACCACGTAATCAAAATTAATAAGCAGATTTCTGTTTCCTTTCCTCTGCGGGTAAAAATCGTAGTGAAAGAGGCCGTGTCACACCCTTAACGTTTCACTCAGCTCATCAGAATCGAGTTTCCAATGAATGAGAAAACATTTGCTTTTGACACATCCTTGGGAGAACAAAAAAAACTTTTACATTGATTTGACCTCATGTGCTTCGACAGCCCACACATCTTCTGCTGTGAGTTACAGGAAATTAGGATTTTTAAATGTTTAATGTGGAGGGAAAAAAAACAGCATCCGAAGTTCTTAACCCTTGTGTTTACAAATGGGGTCCAACTGACCCCACACCCGTTTCGCTTGTATCATTTGGCCTCGCGCGCACAAGGGTTAAACATAGACAGAGCACTTTCTCTCGTTTGTTCTTTGCTTGGTAAAGATATATCTTTCAGATCATCAGAAAATAATCAATTGATAAATTTATCAAGGGAAATAGTCCTTGTTTTTAATGAGAAATACCTTTGAGTATAAACGTCTGTTAGAGGTCACACCTTACCGTCTCAATTGGATTGAAGATGTGAAGTTGGAGATGGACTTGCTGGTTTGCTTTTGACTCATTTTTAAAAGGCTAAAGTCACAACTGATGGCCAGAAATGATTCTTCAGAATTTTCTGTCAGAGCTGAATTCATGGTTCCACCAGTTACCTCAAAACATCCAAGTTGTGATGCAGAGCAGCAGCCCTGTGCCATCAGTACAATCCAGTGTTGGATTGTTTTGATGGTGTTTTTGTTTTTGATTCTTTTCTGGAACGCTGTTGGTTTTACCAAAGGTATAATGGATGCACATGTTTCACAAAGTCACTGTTTTCTTTCTCATTACTCCACAGTAAGCCTTATTCTTAAGATATTTTCTGATATCTTCAGTTGGACGTCTGTGTTGGTTTTGGTCAGCAGTGATTTTGTCCTTGGAACGATGCTAAAGACGCTACAGTCACTTTATGGTTGTTCAGTCATGCAATGCAAAAAACATAAACTCTTACCAAGTAATTTTGGTCTAGTTTCTATTGCAAATATCTTCATTCTCTTGAAATAATGCAAAGCTAGCTTATAGGTAACTTTTCAGCAAGATGTACTAGCTTGTTTTAAGTCTGTAATTCCTTTATATTGATGAAAAATTACTAGTTCCACTGGCAGATTATTTAACTTAAAACAAGACATTTTTTCCATGTTACAAGTGAAATAATCTGGCAATGGAACTGGTAATTCTACGCCAATATTAAGGAAATGTTGACTTTCAACAAGCTCTTGTATTTCCTACAAAGCTACTTTTGTCTTATTTTAAGTGTACTCAAATATTTGCACTAGACACTAGACCAAAAATACTTGGTAAAATGTTATGTTTTTGCAGTGAGAACATTGACCTTAAATGTGACAAGCGAGGCCTGTGGTACTTTAATGTAGTTTTTGTTTTTTCTGACCTCTTGATGAGCCGACCATGTGCTCTTTGAGTATTTGGATAGATCAGCCCCTCCGATTGAGTTTCAACATGTTTTTTTTTTCTTTGTTTGTTTTTTTAATATATTGATAGTGGCTCTCACTGTGGGTCATTGGTCTCCCAAATGATTAGGAATGACTTTTATTTTTATCTGGCCCTGTTATGTTGCGTTTCGAGGTCTTTTAGCCGACGTCATGTTGTCAGACTGGATCTGTTTGAGCGCTTCCTTGATTCTATAGATCTGCGAGTAAACGGATTAGATCAGTTACCTGGCTTATCAGCTGGTGAACCAACATGGCTTCCTCTTTAGGGTGCAGCTTTTTTCCCTGTAGAGACCAAATCAAATTGGTGTTTTGTGATAAAACTAACAGTTTGATCAACTGAAAGATGAGTCTGCTGGGAAAAAAGAAAAAAAGTTTCTGAAAGATAGCAAATGCTTTTTTTCACAGCGCTGTAGCTTTAACTGTCTAATCAGCTGCAAGTTTTGAACCGATCCGTCTGAAATAGCTGTTACGCACCTTTTAAATCAAAATTAACGAAAACCTATCATTTAAATCCTTTGCAGAAGAAGACATGTGTGAAGATCCTTGTATTACTTTATTATCACGTAACTTTCTCCCGGTCACAGTCGAGCTGCCGAGGAGATAAATGCTCCTGCGTGTGAGTGTGTGGGCAGCTGACACCTGAGTGTCAGCCTCCCATGAAAGATGATGATCTTTAAATGTAGAGCTCTGTGGTGAAGCTTAACTTGCCCCTTTATACCTCACACACACACACACACACACACGCGCGCGCGCGCGCGCACACACACAAAACTCCCCCAAACGTAGTTTTTTTTTTCACTTTATGTAATTAAGTCTAGAGTAATTGCTCAGAGGTTCCTCTCTCGCAGTCTCCTCTTCACTTTTTATTTGACAGACAAATGTAATTAAAAAGAGAGAGAGAGAGAGAGAGAGAGAGAGAGAGAGAGAGAGAGAACGCGTTCCTGAGGTTTGATCGTTGTCTCTGTCCTCCACAATGGAGAACTCAGACCTGCCGTCTATCATCGACGGGATGGAGAGAGACGTGGGGCGAGCAATGGAGATGGAGAGATCCATCACTGAGAGCAGGGGAGTGAAAGATAAAGACATTAAACAGCTAAGGGGGACGGAACGCAGTCAGGGGGGGTGGGGGGTAATCCAAAGAAGTGAAGTATGAATAGAATTAGATTTTATTTGTAAGCTAAGACTCAGCAGAAAAACCAAGAGAGTGTTGAAGTGACAATGGGGAAGAGAGATGTTCATTCAAAAGAAGTGACTTTAAAGGAATACAGTCACTGCTTTGTTAGGTAAACCTAATTAAACAAATATGGAATCATCCAATGAAATGTCAGCAACTCCATCCATTTATTATGACAGTGATGGGCACCGTTAGCAAAAGAGATATTTGTGCTAACCCTAAAGCACTGCACATAAACTTAAGTTTGGCTAATGCTAAAGAGCTACATCAACGCGGTATTAAGCTAATGTGCTAAATACTACAGCCCCCGAGCACCAATTTACATTATAATATACATGTTTTTTTAATGCCCTTAGTTATTATATTTATATATTGTTCTCTATTGTTTGTGTTTTGCTTTGTTTCTGTATGTTTTTTTTTTGTTTGAAACAAATTTATTGGAAAAGAGAGAAAATGATGAGAGAAAATGGAACTGCTTCTTAAGCGGTCTTCAGCCACTTCAAAATAAGAGCAAAATAAAATAACTACTTGAGCAGTAGTTAACCAGTACAGTGAAGTAAATTTAGCACTTCATTATTTGTCAAGACAAACTCATTTAAAGAAAGCTAAGTGTGCTAAGTGTTTTCAAAGCTAGCAAAAGCCATAAAGGAAAAATTTGCTTTGCTATTAGCACATTTGCAGATTAGCGGAAATGTCCCTGCCATTGCATTTAAGTATATAGACATGAAGATAAAGGTGACCACCAGACAGGAGAAAAAAAATAATTTAAGTGACTTTGAAAGTGGAATAGTTGTTGATTCTAACAACTATAAACTGCGTTTATTTCACATCTTCAAACAGCAAGTAAATATGCTCCCAACTTGTTACCACGTTAGATATATGTTACATTAACTCTAAGAACAGAGAGGATTAGCTTATCTAGTAAGTTATTTAAGGAAATTTAAGTGAGCTAAATGTTTTCAAAATTAGCAAAAGCGCTAAAGCACTAAGGGGAAAATTAGCTTTGCTATTAATAGGTAAACAGATTAGTGGAATGTGCCCACCTTTGTTTTTGGGGATCTAGAGTCTATATCCACATATAAATAGACACATAAATGGACATTATGTGAATATACTTCCAACTTGTTGCTGCCTGTTAGAAATAATATGCATTATATAAACTCCAGCAGCGCAGAGAGGATCCAAGGCCTTGTCAATCATAATCTGAGCCCTTTAAAAAGGCATCAGATGGAAGGTGCAGCAGGCAGATAACAGGGTTGAATCTGGGACAGCCAGCCTGTCTTCTCTGTCACTCCTGAGTGTTAACGCGCATACACTCTGTTCTCGATTTTATTCCCTCGAGTTCAATTTAAAGAAACTAACATATGTTTAACTGGCATGCGAAAAGCTCTAACTTTCTAACTCCCAGCGCAAATATACTTTAAAAAGCAGAATTTTACAGCAATAAGAGAAAAAAAAGTACAATCCAAGATTATGGAGAGGGAAAAAAAAAGCCGATATATTTATGAAAGCTAAACATACTTCAAAGTTTGAAATAGTTCTCAATATTGCGGCTTTTTATTGAAAAGTTTGCCAGCGTGAACCTCTTAGTGTTTTGACATGAGTTCCAGCTGAGATTTCTGCATCTGCTGGTCACCTCTCGCGGTCATAGAAAAGGCTTTGGATGTATAATGCATGAGGATGCATCTCGGTAATGGACTTGTGTTGTTGCAAAGGTGCATTAAAACAGAAAGAATTACCAGTACCTGGTGGTAGTTGCAGTCAGGACATCCCTTGATTAAAGATGCAGGACCTTCACACCTCGGCGTCACACGGGTGTAACTGTGAGGTGAGAAGAAAATACAGAGGAGGTGGAAAGCAGGGTGAGACCAGACATGCTCTACAGCTTTCAAATACAACACAGTATTTCTGAGGTTCTTGATGTCGTTATATAACAGCGAGTTCTGAGACTGAGACCCAGTGGTGCGTTCCTGCTCTTTAGATGGGAGTAGGCTGATTGAAAACATATTGGGCATGCCCTGAGCAGTGCAACACTGCTGCCTTTCACAGATGGGACGAGCAGGGATTTGAAAGACGCAATTCTTTTAGTCCCATTAACAGCTCACACCCGAGCGCTTTCCAACGCAGAGACGGGAAGTTTTCAGGCTGCTTTTATCTGTCACACACAATAGCACCGCTGTGCTGCAGGGAAGCAAGAGTTATTACAGGACGTCCTTATGACAGAGGAACGTCAGTCCTCTTCCAGTCCCCTGGTACCGGAGCTTTCTGTGAATCTTTACCGTCGTCTCTGTGAGCTCAGTTTAGGTGAACAGCTTGAAGGAGAACTTACAGTTTGACAAGAGTGCCACTCGTTGGCAAATTACACAATTGCGTGAAGGAGACCGTAGGTGTGAGGTTCTGACAACATCTGCAACATCTGCTTCTGCGTCATCTGATGACTAGGCCTTTTTATTGGCTTGAACCACAGGTGTGTTGTTGGGAAACGAGTTACTTTTTTTTCCCCCTATTTTCAACAGAATGACTTGTTAGGAATATTACAGAAGTGGAATACAGCAATCAAAGATGCACCTTGTCTTTTTTGTGTTACTTTCTTACTGAAGATTAAGAATCACAGTTACTTCATTCAGGCCCAAGGTGTTCCCATTCTTGTAGGGATTCACACCAGAACTTTTTAGTCTGCTTTAATCGAACTCTAGTCTGTTTGTCTACAAAGTCTGGTTCATTTTGGGAGTCGAATGCACAATCAAACTAATGCAGACAAAAAATAGCGGACTCTTTTCCACCTACTCTTTTTGTTCCATTGAAGTGAATGCATATGTGAATGCCAGGTGGACCAGAGACCGCTCCCAAAGCAGGAAGTGGACTATAGCGCAGGTTTCTCTGGGTAAATGCAACCAAAGCAAACATGAGAATCTAGCATAAAAGTCTAGCGCTACTGGCAGAAATGGCAGAAACTTGTGGAGTTTTACCAAAGACTAAAGTGTGATCCTACATCCGCTGAAATCTGACGCTACTCCATTTTGCGACAAAGGAAGTTCCGCTCATGTCGTCTTCTGATATTTTTTTGTTGTTCCCTACAGTAATTTATGGAGCAGCGCCGCCACAGGTGAAGGGGTGTGGAGCGGTACAGGTTTTTCAAAGGGTTTCGATTGTCTGACTCAATTCAGTGTGAAAGCAAACAGTACCAGCTGAAAATGTAACAAATGATGCAACTTTGGTGCTCAATCAAATCGAGTTTACCAGGCTATCTTGCATGTCCTTACTGCCCCTTCAGTCAGTTCTGGTTCTGCCCAGCAGTCTTCTTCCAGTGTGATGTGCCTGGAAAGCCTCTAGGGGGAGTCATCCAGTAGGCATCTTGATCATCATCTAAAGGATGATGACCTAGCAGTTCCACTTCAGGCTCCTCACGATTGATGGATCTATGCGCTTTATCTCCAATGCTGATTTCAGTCTCCATACACAGAAAATTCATTTCAGCTCCTTGTATCCAGGGTGTCATCTTTTCAATTGTGATCCATTTCTCACCACCGTAGATCAGAGTTGGAACGCAGCTGGATCTGTAAATCGAGAGCTTCGCTTGTTGACTCAGCTCTTTCTTCTCCTTTACAGCCAGAGCCCTGATGCATTTATCCATTGTCCTCTTTCATCCTACCATCTCTCTTAAACAAGACCCAAAGATTCATGAACTCCGCTTCAGGCAGTAACTGACTTGCAAAAATGATGAAGTCATTAATTTCCTGGAGACAGATTCATTTCTTAGCTGTTAGATCAGGATCTCTGTGATCTCAGCTTTACAATAGACATATATATATATCTTTTTGTCATCTCTTCAGCAATGGGAAGACTGCAGCTCAATGGGGAGAGCATAGTCTTCTTGCAAACAGGAGATTGTGGATTTGATTGCAGCTTCCTCTCCTGGTTCATCAGTTGTGTTTCTGTTAACCATAAAATTGCGCAAATTGGAATTCCGAAAATAAATTCACTAAATGGAGACAGGGTGATTTTGACAAAAATTCTAGTTTTTTTGATAAGCTTTTGTGATGAGATGGCTTCTTGGCTGTATTAGCTGTTTTTCGCAAAACTGCATTGGGAACACCTTCATCGCATCACATAAGTCACGTGATCAACAGCTGGATGTTACCTCTCGGCAAGGCACTTGACCCTAAATTGCCTACTGATCTGCGTATCGGTGTATGCGCATTTGTGAGTGCGAATGGGTGAATGTGACTCTAGTGTAAAGCACTTTCAGTGGTCAAAATGACTGGAAAAGCGCTATACAAGTTCAGTCCATTTACCATTTTACTACTGACGAAAACGGCAAAGACGACGACAGGAAGTGGTAGGAGGATGATGTGTCTTTTTTTATATTAGCAGAATATCAACAAAGATCTGCACACATTTGTAGACAGTCCTCTCTAGGTGCTAACACCCTCAGATTCAAAGGCCTGATTGTTTTCAGGGTTTAAAGCCCTGTTCATATACCCGATGGTCTGATCTGTGTGTGTGTGTGTGTGTGTGTGTGTGTGTGTGTGTGTGTGTGTGTGCTGATGGAGTAGGATGCTTGTGTTTGAGGATGTCCATCTGTCAGAGGTTAAACTGAGTGATGTCCTTTAAACAGGGACATGCTGACAGAGGCAGGTTGAGCTGATGGATGTTTCTGCCTTTCAGGAACTTAAAGCAGAAACCACAGTGAGACATCTATCAGAAGAAAGACTGGGGTGCGCAATGAGGCTAGTACTGTAAGAAAGGATGCAGCCCTGTCCTCAAACAGACCATTTCTGGCACTTGTGCTTGCTAATAGAAGCAATTTTGATCATTTATTAGTGGTTTAAAAACTGAAAATTTAAAATTTGCCATAATATTTGTTTTGCCTGCAACAATGCTATTTGTTTATTAGGAAAAAATAGTTTTAAAAGTCTGGATAGTTGTGAAATAAAAATTACATTTTTCAGCACACAGGTTGTGTGAGAGCTTCTATTTTAATGTTTAATTGACCCAATTTGTCTAATACTAGGGTAAAAATTATAAATATATATATATATATATATCATTAGTTCATGCATGTTAAACCTGGAAATGGCATGACCTCACGTCAAATTTAATTTTGCTACAGTTGCAGGTTGGAAAACCTGTGGGACTTGTTAAACATTTTTGCTCAAGGTCCAGACCAACAAAAATTAGCAACAAAAGCTGACGGCAGTGTTTTTGTTTTTATTTTTGTTGTTGTTTGTCGTTTTATGCATGCTATGTGTGTGACTTATCTAATGAAGTGCAAACCTTCAATAAACAGTTTCAACATTCTCCAAAATCTTCACGAGTCATGTTTGATGTTTAAGTAAGAGTCGAGGAAAAATGAAGGTCAGAATAATAGTTTTATGGTTTAAAGATTTGTAAAGTCTATTTTAATTTAAGATTTAGATTTTTAGCAGATTCCAACTTTGTGGTCAAATGGAATCCATGTGAGGTCGAGTGAGATTTAGTCACATGCATTTTCTTTTACAGTAATTATCATAAGAGTTTAGCAACACAACTAAATTCTAACCCTGAAGCACTAATCATAACCCGTTCTGCTAAGGTTAATATGCTACACTGACTCGATAATTAGCCGTGGTTAACACTAAAACGCTAACTCAATTCAAATTATATCTGCCCTTGAAAGACTACAACCTTCAAGCACCAGTTTAAATTTAACTTAATTTACATGTTCTATAATTTCCTTAAGTATATAATTTATGTTTATATCTTTACCGTCTGTGTTGTACTTTGTTGTTCTATATCTGTTGTTTAAAATAAAGCTATTGGAGAAAGAAAGAGCGAGAACAGGAGAAGAGGAAATAAAACTTCAGTGTAAACAGTCTTCACCCACTTCAAAATAAGAGCATGAATACGAACATCTAATTACTTGAAAAATTCTTAAGAGTAAATAACCAAAACTTCAACGCAACTTCATTCAGCTGAAAGTTACCAACAGCCAAGCAAGTAATTATGGAGCAATTCATACCTTAGTCCTAAATCTAACCCCTGACCCAAAAACAGCGTTTCCCTTTGTGGGGTCCAGGCTTTGGACCCCACAAGGAGCAGCGGGTCCCCACAACGTAGTATGTGTCAGGAAAATGGTCCCCACAAGGTATTAAAAACAAACACACCCACAGAGCACTTAAGCATTCCAGCCAGAAAGATGTGAGGCGTTCTTCACACGCTGCCTAATTGCAGTCATGATGAGAATACCAAAAAGAATTTGCGCCCTCTTAGTCGCTGCGTGTGCGTCTCTAGGCATATAAATTTATTTAATTTCTCTAATATAATATAGAACCAGTACGCGGCTGCAGCTTTACAGTTAAGTGCATTGCAAGTGTGAAGCTTATTTGATGTTGAACCTTTTATCTTAACGGAGAGCAGAAAAGAAGAAAAATAATAAGGGGGAAAAACATTTTAAAAGTATTAAATAAACACAAACAACATTAGTTTTGATGAATCTGTCTGCTTTATGATTAAAAGGGATGGAAATGCTGGGCAAACTGTAAATTCATATTTGGCAAAGTGCTTTTTTTCTGTTTAAACATTGCAGTACAAGGCTGCCTTTAGTTACTTTACTTTGCTTATAAATGAATGTTAGGAAGAAAATAACATTAAAGGATTCTTGGAGACCCTTCTTAGTTCCTTTTGTTTTCTGAACAAAGCTCCCATTTTTAACAATGATCCCAAGTTTGAGATTCCAGTAGTCCAAGTGTTTTAGTTTTTGGTAAAAATCACAAAGCATACTGATAATTAAATCTCATAGAGTCTCTCAACCCAAAAAGCCAGAGGGATAAAGGTTGCCTTTGTTTTCAATTCCAAAGACCGTCTTAATAATTGATTTCAACAGTTTCACCAATTCAATCAATCAACTTTAGGCAATAATTCACTGATAGGTGACCATTAATTGTAGCAGTTGACTTAATATCTTCAAAATCAGAAGTTTGCATACATGTCCTCAGTATTTGGTAGGATTGTCTTTGACTGTTTATTAAATGTTTTATGTTTCCTTCCTCATTGTTCTCACAGTAGTTGGATGAAGTTCTGGTCTATTCCTCCTTACAGAACTGACAGAACTAAGTCAGGTTTGTAGTCCGCCTTGTTTCCAGATGCCTTTTCAGAGCTGCCCTGATCTCTCTAGGACTAAGATCAGGGCTTTGTGATTAGCCACATTGACCTTGTCCTTAAACCACTTTGTAACCTCTTCGGATGTACAGTAAGGGTCATTGTCCATTTGGAACACCAATCTGTGCCCAAGTGCCATCTTCCTGGTTGATGTCTTTAGCCTTTCCATAGTGTTATTTCCTCATGATGCCATCTGTTTTATGTAGTGGACCAGTTCCTCGTGGCGCTGCCTCCTCCGTACGTCACTGTTAGAATTGTTTTCCTAGGCTTACAAGCATCCCTGTTTTTCCTCCAAATGTAACAATGATCATCACGCCCAAACAGTTCCACTTTGGTTTCATCAGACCACAGGACATGTCTCTGAACATGAGAGTCTGTGTTTGGGAACTGCAATTTGGTGTTTTGTTCATTCTTTTGGGGTAGAGACTTGTTCCTTGCCGAATGGCCTTTTAACCCATGTCGGTACAAAATGCGTTTCTCTGTGGATAATGATACTGTCTCACCAGTTTCACCAGCGTCTTCACAAGGTCTTTGGCTTGTGAAAGACCTTGGTGTCTACCTGCACATTTAAGACGCAGAACTTGTCTCCTTCCTGAGCGGTATGAGGGTTGGACATTGCATCATATCTATACTTGCGTATAAAAGTTTGAAAAGAATGTGATGCCGTCAAGCGTCGGTGATTAGTTGTCATGGTGATCCAGACTTGTGCAGCTGCACAATTCTCTTTCTGATATCTTGGCTGATTTCTACAGACTTTCCCATTGGGTCAAACAAGAAAGCAGAGTGTTCCAGGTTTGGTCTTCAAATACATCCACAGGTCTGCCTCCAACTAACTCAGAAGTTTCCAAAGCCATGATTATCTAATTCTGAGTGTGGTCTGATACAACTTCAGGCGCTGAGATAAAAAGGTTTGTGTCTTTTTTAGTTTGGTGAATATAAACTTCCGGTTTTAACTGTACATGCCGTTGGTAATAGATGTTACATTTTCACACTTGTAGCCTTAAAGATATTTAATCAAAAATGTGACAAAACAACCAGATGAAATAGCCTTTCCCTTCCCAGGTTCCTATCCCTTAAATTTGTCCACAGTTCTTACTTATTTGCAGTCAGGCAGCTGTGGTTCAGTTTGGAGTTTAGAAGTCTTGCGATTGGACACCTCCTTTTGCACGTTGATAGTATCTTGTACACCAATAGTTCATTTTGATCTACTTGTTGGTGCAGGATGTGAGTGCTGCTGGGTTAATAAGACTTGTAGTGTAAAGGTATATTGAGTTCCATCCACGTACAACAATCATACTCACTGATTAAAACCTTTCGAATTGTTTTATGTTCACATACTTCTTCATACTTTACTGCTCTGCATTATTTCATCTGACACCAACAGCAAACACACACTGACTTAAATATAGTCTGGTGTTGCGGATGGAAAGTCTGGATCATAATTTACACCAACAAACCCTCGTTGGTCAGCGTCCCGCTTCTCTTATGCGGCGCATGAATGGTCCTGGCTCATTAATTGTTATTGATTTCTGCTATTGGTAGCTTTAAATGGCTCATAACTGTGATTGGTGGTTTGGCAGGTCCTGGTCTGGCCCGTGTTTAGTGCTTTCACTTTGTGAGCTATAAAACTCTAAATAGATAATCAATGCAAGGTCGTCCGCCTCTGAAGCTGATTTTTAAAAAAAAGTTTTTGAGGTTTATAAAATGGCTGAGTAAATGTAAACGTGAAGTCGCAAAATTCATTTGTGTGAGAGATAATATGCACAACTCTGCTACAGAATATCAACTTTTAGAATGTCTTATAGTTACTGTTCAATACTTGCTACATTCATTTAGCATAAATGCTGCCTCATACTGATGGCCGTGAGTTCATTGGTGGAAAATCTAATTATCAGATAAGATATTGTGGATTTATTACCAGATAATACAGTTTTTCTTTACAGTCCTTGTCGCAGCTTTCAAACGCCCAAAACTGACTTTTTTCCGAGAAAGCCTGTGGGTGACAACTGGTTTGTTTTTTGAACACACTTTCAATTTGTTAGTTTATGTCTAGCAAGAGAAACAAAAGAACATTTCAATCAATTATTTTATTTCACAAAGATTGAACAACAAAACTAAATAAATTATGCAAAAAAAAAAAAATTAAGTTAAAAAAAAATTCTAAGATTTGTTTCCTTTTTGCAATTTTTCCCAACTTTCTGAGACCACCCCACAGCGCCCTCTGGCAGTCCCCACTCTGAACAACACCACTGTAGAACATTACCCTTCCAGGCGTTTGACCTCTGACCTCTCTTTGCCTTTGGTCTTTCAGGTGGTCATGGTGGGCTCGTCCATCAACGAACGAGACCAGATGCTCTTCATCAGCACAGACGAGGGCTCCTCCTTCCAACGGCAGGCGGTCGCCTTCACACCAGACACTGTCATCTTCCACCCAAAGGAGGAAGACAAGCTGCTGGCGTACTGCAAGGACGGACGGGTGAGGGACGAGGGACTCTGAGACTTCCTGTTTCAAGCACACCAAGTCTGTCCCCGATTCGAAAATCCGTCTTATTGGTATCTCTGTCATGGACTTGGCAGCTGAGCGTTTGCGACATGGCTGTTCTTGTTCACAGCGTGGTGGGAATGCTGCTAGAACAAGAAAATATGAGCAGCGGACAGACTGGCGTGCTGTTAATTTTCTAACATTTGGCCTGATTATATAAACTGCTTCCTTGGGAGACGAACTGAAAGTGAGCAGCACATATTGAGTCGACAATTATCGTGGAAGTAACTCAGGCGTAGAGGGCGTCTCCGAATGCAAGACAATACGTTGTATTCTCATGCAACTTCAAAGCCTCGCGTTCTCATTAGAGGGAAATTGTCAGTTACAGTGCAAGCCTTAAAACCGGCTATTTAACGGTGACAGATGTAGGGCAGGGAGGGATCCTCAGGTGCTGCCTAATGAATGTACACACACACATGCACACGCACACACACACACACATCCACAGCTAGATAATAATGTGGCTTCATGGCTCTGAAAACGTCTTCAGATGCTGTTTTAGTTCCATACTCTTTGTAGCCGGGAGGCATTGCAGTCGCTCAACGACCGCACCGCACAAGTAGAGACCCGTCTGTGTGAAAGGCTCTGCGCTCCTCTATAATTGAGACCTTGTGTCATGCTGGTTGTGCCTGATATCAGAGGCTGACATTTATAGTTTATCACATTCAGTTGTTCTAAGTTCATGAGGAATAAATTATCGTCGTTGTGTCTTCATTGACGATAATGTGAAACCGGAGTTAAAATTCTTGTTTGACATATAAATACTTGACGTATAAATCTGATTCAGATCGCCAATCATCATCATCATACATATAGTGAGTACAATTTTCATACGATGTAGATTTGACTTGCAAAGAAAAAATAATCTTTTGCTACAATCATTTTAGGCCTTTGTACTTAAGTCTGGATGACCAAAGTCTTCAGTCTGGTGTATTGGTCTCAACTAGCCCTCATTTTGAAGGACAGTTCTGTATACAGAGACTTCAGTGTCCATTTTATTTGTTGTTTTATTTATTTATTGTGGGTATTTAAAATGTCTTCCAGTTCCAATGTGAAATGTTCATTAGAAGATAAAGTTAATGGATCTTTGAGAGGTTCCACTTGCATTACGATGCCATCACCAATATGTTACTTGGAAACGGTCTCAAAACTACAATAACATCGTTTATCGCAGTAACTTTTGGGAGAATTTATCGTCCAGCAAAGTTTGTTATTGGTAGTTAAAAGCTGCACTCCACAGAAACTGTAAACCACAACTTAAAAGTGGTGCAAGTGGAATCTCAAGTGCCACAGCTAAATAAATGTCTCAGTGCAAAAAAAAATTTCTTTCAGGCTCTTTCTGCTTCCTAGAATTGAGTCCCGTCGTGCAGCACCGTTCCTCCAAATCACCAGCAAGACTCTCTGACCTTTTCTTCTGAGTTATCCGAGACATCTTTACCAGTTCCTTCAACCTCTTGAGTTTACTGGCTTGATTTGGCAGAGGCAGATTTCACTCTGAGCCTTTCTAACATGGATTAAGCTCTTAAGAGGAAAGGATTTAGTCCTTTTGGTCACTACCCGTAGCGCCTGACCTGCAGTCAGAGACACGAAACAACATGTAAATATGCAGTTTACTCATTAAGTTCAGTTCTTGTGTACTAAGTCTTGCCTACTGGAGTTGAGACTTGGTAAATTTCTGACTTCGCCTCAGAAACATCTGGAAACGTCCTGAACAAGGTTCTTCACACCAACCACTTCGGTCTAGATTCAGCCACCTAGACTGTGAAGCAGCTTTTCCCCCATCGAAAGCAGCCCGTTACTTTGTTTCCACAATGTTTTCTGACTGAGTCCTCTTCACATTTATGGGTAAATAAATGGCACAAAAAAGGGTCCAGGCTTCTTTATACTCAGAGCTTTAAATATTTAACAGGAAGAGCCTTTAGTGACGACATATTTCACAAAGGATAACTCACATGTTCAGGTGATTATGAGAAATGAGGGTAGGGAAGAAAGGTGAGGTTTAATGAAATGGTAGTAAATCTTTGTCAAAGTCGCACGATAGAGAGAGCTCTGCGCTCAAAACCTTTTCTGACTTTAATTATATTTCTTTAGATATCGAGGACAGTATGAAAATCGATAGAATTTCATTATAACCACGATCAATGGTTCAACCAACCTGCATATTACTACCAACACACTGTCCTGAGCATAGTTCAAGAAGTTTCAAACACACACACACACACGCGCACACACACACACACACACACACACACACACACACACGCACGCATGCCCACCACACATGCACTTTGCAGTCCTCACCTGTTATGATTAATAATTAATTGAGCTCAATCTTGACTTGGTGAACCATGAAATTCTGTAGCTTGATTGGATGATTTTTTTTTTTTTTTTTTTTTTTTTCATATTCCATCCCATCAATTTAACCTCCATTGTGAGCGATCCAGCTGGTAATAAGCTGCAGGTTATGGCCATGATTAAAGCTAAACGCACTAAGTGTTGGGTTTTTCTGTCTCACTGTTTTCTCGTCTCCAGCTCTTCGCTTCAACCGATCTGGGCCGCAAGTGGACTTTACTTCAAGAGAGGGTGACCAAGGACAGAATCTTCTGGTCAGTAATGCCTTATTCTCCTAATAAAAAAGGCACAAATTTATACAGTAAAAATACATTTTCATAAATTTAAGACTAAGTATCAGGCCATTACATAAATGATTTGTAATTTTACAATAACGGAGGAACCCTGGTGTAGATTATTTGCGTTACAGTTATTGACCATTAACTGAGAATTTGTCTGGTTCTAAAGTTAAAAATAAAAGAACTTTTAATGGACTGTTAACACTTTTAAAAGATGTATACTTTAAAGAAAATCATTTCAGAAGCATTTAATTAATTTGCCATTGCTTTTTAAGATAAAATGACAAGAAAGTAGCAGAAAATGAGGTCTCAGATTGTCAAGGTCGCAACTGTTCCAGAAGGTTTTCGATCTTTCTGAAAATTATGTTGACAAAATACACAAGCCTGTTTTATTTTCGGCTTAAGAAAAAGCTCTTTAAAAAAAGAAAAATTATTGACAGAAAACTGGAGAGTGCTTTGGTCAGCTGATGCATTGTTCTCTTTAGTTACAGCTGATCTGAAAAATTCCCAGATCAGCTGTATTGATTAAAATGATTGTATTTAATGTTTAAGTGTTATTTCACAGCATTAAAATGAGCCCTAATTAAGACAAAGGCATATTAGATCAAATACATTTTAATCATGAAACCCATTTGATTTATATAAAAAGAAATGGAACTCCTTTTAGCAGTCTGATGTTTTTCTTCCTTCTATACACCCTTATATGGTACTAATTGCTCTTTAATTGTCTATATAAGAAAAGTAATGATGTTTTAACTCTCCATTAAACTACAGAGTTCTAATCAAACGTGCTGTAAATTTTACACATCACCAAAGGGCTCAAAGAATGAGACTGAAACTGTATTTAACTCTGAGTGTTTCAGAATGACATGGAAGCTTCCTTTTTTTCACTTTCCCTTAAACTAAAGCTTTATTTATTTACTCGGGCACCTTGGGGGCTGGAAGGCAGTTCACCAGCATGCTTTGATGTCCTCATTTATGACTCAGTTTATTTATTTCTCATATATTCTGCTGGGATGACATTATTACAGAGTTTTAACTATTTTAAGACAAATACAAAAACAAACCTGTCTTTAGTGTCTTATGTTATAGATGCTATTTGCGTGGTTAGCATTACTAGCTCTAAACAGCAGTGTGTTTTCACTACGTATTTAACTCGCTGATTTCCAAAACATTGCCAAATCTATCATAACAGACAGATGTTGAAAACCTAAAGGCATAAAGCAGTGCTACGTTGCTGCTATCCCTTCAGCTAATGTTAGCTGAATCAGCTAAGATTTGCTTCTTTAGCAGTTCATCAAAAAGTCCCCAAGGTGAGAACAAGTTGATGTTTTGTAGCAGATGGCTCCTTTTTATACCTGAAACAATCAGACAAAAAACAAAACAACATAAAACTAATAAGCAAAAGTTTGTTCTTTGTCGTAGCACCCTAAATGAACAACTGATGTGTAGGAAGCATAGCTATACTTCTAAAAGCCAGTTAAACACTAAACTATCGCTATACCTAAATCATTCATTTTGTTAGCTTCGTTCAATAACAACTTTCACACCAAAGAGTGGAGTTAATGTGACCTGGTATTGCGTCACCATTCACCAGTCTGGAAAATATCTGACTTTGATAAATCTCTGATGCACTACTGTGCATACATACAGTATTTGAATGACGAACTAACATCAAACCAAACGATCAGAAACATTTCATAATAATGGAATTCCTCTGTGTGTCTTTAGGTCTGTATCTGGTGTGGATTTGGATCCTGATCTGGTGCACATGGAAATGCAAGATTCAAGTGGAGGTACTGCGATGATTCTTTTATTTATTGTGTTATTTTCACTTAGTGGTACAACACAGGTCGATATGTTCCACTACGCCATTTTCTGTGTTTAATTGTAAAAGTGGGTTATGCAACCAAACCATATCTCACAAATCCTTCAGTTGTAGCTTCACAGGGAAATGGTTTAGGATAGTAAGATTATGGTGGAGCTTCTGGCGACACACAATGCTGTCCGTTGACTAGATGACAGAAAAACATCACTGCTTGCGACAAGTGTGAGACATGTTGGATCATTTATGATGGCTGATGGATCAGGCGTTTGGCTTTAACCCTTCCTGTCCAATGAAAGACCAGCTGGCAGTGGGAACACTCTCCTCCTTTCAACGGCTAAACAGCCAGGTCCTGTCTACGACGCCACAACAAAAACAAACTCTTCCAGATGCTCCAGTTTGCGTGGAAAGTGTGAATTTTTAAAAACATTTCTGGAAAAATATCGACGAATACGAATCAAGGACAAATTTTGAGAAGCACTAAACACGACAGATTATCTCCACAAACATTGCTTGCTGTGCCAGAAGAAACAACGTATCCCTGTCACCAAAAACATAAGTTGCAGTGATTTATTTATTTTTTTCAATGTATGTATAAACCTCGTAGCCATGACGATGACAATGGTGTCTAATTTTTTTTTTTACTTGAAAATTCTCAGTATGGTGAGGAGATTTTTTTCTTAGACAAAATAGCATCTCAAAGAAATGCAGCAAAGTACAAGGGGCTCGAAGATGCCTCAGAGATCAACTCCACCTCAAAATGAAGGTTTTATGTAAATGCACACAATAAAAATAATTCATGTGAAATATTCACGGAAAAGTGTTTGCTTAATTTCTTCATTCTTAGACCCAAAAAATAAAGTTAGCAGACACGCCAGCATACAGTTGGTACGATTTGAGTAGTACCAACTACTAATTACCTTGGATTAACTACCTTAGTCTGCTTATTTATTTTTCCCTGTGGATGTTCTCAGTTCCCAAAACTGTGTGTGGTGAGTTATTCTCTGCTCCAACCACCAAGTCAGCTGTTCAGTACAGCTGCTAGAAAAGATAAGTGATGATAAATGTTGGACTGATGTAAATGGATGCGGGGGGGAGGGGCTAAAAAGGGCTTGATTTTGTAATTCTATGTTCTGCGTCCATAAAATGACCAAACAGATAATCACATTGGCTCAGTGATGGGTTTGTGATCTCCTCTGTGAGGGCAAACATGGAAGCATGCATGTGAGATTGTAAATGTCCAATTGTGTTTATCCATTATTTACAAAACCCTCCAACTATAAATGAACCTGAAACAGGCAGATTCATTGTGAATGGCAGCCAAAGGGCATGAAAAAGCTGTTTTTAAATGAATACCATTTACTGTTTCTTCATTAAACTGCCCTGTAGGGGAAAAAAAAAACAAAACACAAACACCTCCCAAAAGCCGAACCTCTTGAGGAGAGTGCTGTGAAATCTGTCGGCCTGAACAGGGACCGCCTGTCTTCGGCGAGGAAGGAAGAGGAAGAGGACGTCTGTGCGGGCCGGGTGCCCAGGCATGGGATTGCTTCCTGGGACTACGAGCAGCGCCACATGCTCCTCCTGCCTCTCTCTTTTTCGATCCCCTTCATTCGGTGCCCAGATAGATGCCGAGTTAAAGCGGGGCCGGGGCGACCAGGCGTGCAAAACCATTCTGTTCAGTCCACCTCTCGTCACATGCGGCGGCGCCAAGGTTAAACGCCGAGCGACAGCGAAGGACGCAGAGTCGAGGGGATCTTTGCGAGACGAGGAACGGCGGGCCTCCGGCCGGCGAGAGGGTACGGGACTCCAGAAGAGATCGGCGCCGATCGATTGATGGATGAGCCATGTGTGCAACAGGGTCTTACATGGAGAATAACCGTGTGTGTGTGTGTGTGTGTGTGTGTCATTAGGGAGACTAATGTATAGGGAAGCATGTGTAGATACATACAGGCCTAGAAACACCGACCGACACAGAGATACCTACACAAACACACATTTCCCTCAAGTCTAGATGTTCAAACAACCAGTTTATTAGACAAAAAAAACAAAAAACATCTAAAATCCTGTTTACTTGTCCTCTTACAGTTTTCCCTGGGATAATATCTCAGTTGCTTTGGGGAAGAACAAATATGCGCGCTCATTACCCAACATGAGCGCGCTTGCAGATGTGAAAGGACGGCAAAAAGGCATGAGGAAGTGCACGAGCTACTAGCCGGAATTGAACACTTAGCCCGCCGTAATAGTTTTTTAATGAGTTCCTCGCCATATGCTGCTTTGATTAAATGTCTGGGCTTTTCAATAAATTAGCCACTCCATTTGTTACAGCGGACACCTCTCCAGTGTCTCAGGGGGGCGCCGGTGGGGGAGGGCAGGGTACAGTGCCAATAAAGAGGGCTGACTAGGTGATGCAATGTAGACTTTTTTTTTCACCCTGGAGCTAAAGTCATTACTCTGATTGTCCTTTCCTCTGCTTTTATTCCTCTGAGAAACAATGCTGCCACACAATGTATGATGTCACCATTAAAGTACTTTCCCTTAATGGAGGAGGTCGGAGAACCAAAGAGAACCTTCCAGAAAAAAGGCTACGTTTGAAACCGTATCAACAAGAAAGACATTGTAATACCTAATATCCACCAGCAGGTGGCGATAATGCTGACGTTAAGTACTAGCATCAAACGAGATTCTGAATTGCTATATTGGCGGTAGGCTAGCTAGCTATTTCGCAGTTAAAAATTCTTCCAAAAATAAATGCAGTTTGTTTTCTTTGACGCTGTTTAGCGTGTTATTACTTGTTCAGCTTATACGTCAAGTAGCCGTGTAACCATAGACCATAGAAGAGTGGACGCTACCTTGGCTTTCATGTGTACAAGTGAGATATCAGCCATATTGTGAGTGGAAAAATCTTCTTTGAAGATTTTTCCACTCCCCCCCCCCCTGCATATATTCATTTATTATCAAATGTAAAACAGTACGTGCTGCTGGCTCAGCAGATAGAAAATAACATTTGTTTGTCTCTGATGGATTTTTGGTTAATATATGTTTCACTTTTACTTTCTCAAGTAAGAGATGTGATAATTCATAGCAATATTACTCAAAAGTAAATGTATGATTTTTTTTTTTTTTTTCAAATTTACCCAAGTATAAAAACCACCTTTTCTTCTATGTAATATTTTTTTTCACAATCTCTCGAGATTAAGTTTACAAAAATGACTCCAGGAAAGGTTGTTCTTAAAAATCCACTCTGGAAAGCCATTTTAAACATCTCATTTTTCTTTCGTAGTGTTATGTTTCAATTTGGGCAGCAGGGGGAGCTACACATAGTCTGTTTGGCACAAAATCTATGGTTCTGCAATATCGGAGTCATGTATGAAAACACACATATGACTCATGAACACCTGGAGGCGGTTCAATGAAAGGTTCATCACCTCAAAGCAAATTCAATTATTTGGCTTACACATGTACAGAAATTAAATGTGAGACCAACAATTTAAAACGGACAGCATAAAGTTGCAAGAATGTTTGTAACTTTGATGTAAAAAAGACTCGTATCAGTGGCTGAGTGTGTAAAAAGCTTCCTCCCACTGCAGAGGTCGGAAGTCCAGACTCATCCATCCCATTGAAATGTTACATTGTACCAAACCTCACACCTGTGTGGGTGCATGAAGACTTAGAATGGGATAGTATGCTGTTATGTGTGTGTGTATGTGTGTGTTATCATTTTTTTCCTCCGCTACCAGCTTGTCCCAGCCTCTGAATAGGATAATGTGTTGATATTGCTGATGCAGCTGCTGGATTGAAATTCAGCAGTGGGTGAGCTCTGCAACAGGTGCTAACCTCGCTGTGTCTGTCTGTGAGGATTAGCTCCCCCCCCCAGGCCCCCGGCCATTTGGACGCTGCAGCGGCCAGATTTCCATGGAGAAGCTGTCAGATCTTATGGTGTTTGGACAAAAAAGATGTCTCAATTTCTTTTCTTTTCCAACTCTAACACTCTTTCATTTTTGCGTCACGCTGTGTGGAGCCTCCTCTGCTTTTTGTGTGGCAGGTTTACAGTGAAAGCTGAAGTCTTATTACTATTCCTTCATCTTTGTTTTGCTCATTTAATATCACTTGAATGGCTACTTGTGGGGCAACTAGAGTTTCTTATATGTTTTAAGTAGCAAAAATCTGCAAATATCCCCTTTAAAATTCTTTTAACTGCTTATTTTAATAGTTAAAACACCAAACACACCTTAATATGGATTAATGGGCTCAGTGGAAACTGACTTGGCACATAAGCTAACATTTCCTGTCTTCCTTGGGAGTACAGTCAATCAACTGTAAGAAAAACGAGTGGCGCTTTTCAATTGGCTGCGCTGAAAATGCCAGCCAATAGCGTGTTATTTTATTAAAACAAAAATAATTAAAATCCAGAGCAGATTTTTAAGAACAATAATTATTCATGGAAGTTTCCATGAATAATTTGGATTTTTGTTCCACAGAAGAATCAGCAAATTGCTGAATCCACAAATACTGTGAACAGCAAATCGGAAAGTCTTAATTGCTACGGAATATCCAATAATAATAATAATAATAATAATAATAATAACGGTTGGCTAAATATTCAAAATAGACATAGAAAGGACTGAGTTGTTTTTATTCTTAAACGGTAACCAATGTTTCTGTCCTGTTCCTTCGTGTCTCTCTGCAGGTCACCTCTACGTTACCTGCCTCATCCAGAACTGTTCGGACAAAATGCTGACCGCCCAGTTTCTGGGTAGAATCGATCACAATTCGCTGCTGGTGCAAGATGACTACATATTTGTAAAGGTAATTATGACCAATAAAGGATTCATCTATAACAGGACATGTTTTCCATTTTCCAAATGAAATATTTACCCAGTGGACCTAGTAGTTTCTCATCAATGGTAAGGAAGTGTTGGCTTAAAAAAAATTAAGTGTACCAAGATGTTTGCAGTGGAAACTCGAGCAAAAACTCTTAGATTTTGTTTTCTCAGTTATATCAGCATTACCTGTGTTGATTTTACTAACAAACTAATACGAACACAGCCATCTTTGTTTTAAATAACATATTTTTAAAAAAGCACCTCCTAAATGCTGATACGACGCGTCAGACAAGACATGCATTTATTTTATTAGTAACTTCGTTTGCCTTCAGAGTTGAGCCTTTAACTTTCAGACAGTTTATTTTTCTAGATAAACTCTTCCTGGCCAGATAACTCTTCATGCACTGCGGTGTGCATAAAATCGAAAAAGAATTGCTATTCTGGGATTGTGTGCTGAATTAATTTCCTCTGTAATAGACTTGCCATGCAGTACAGTATACTAAAGCATGCAAACCCAATAAGTGAATCCCATTTGCATGCGATAACAGGAAGATATACATGTGGTACGGCAGAGCGGAGTCCTTGTAATGAGATGAATTGGTCATATACTGCTGGGCTGTGCTCCGTCTCTGTGTGTGTCGCGTCGTATGTGGACGAATGTGTGTAAATGTGTGTTTGCAGCACTCGCTTTTGTTATTACTTGTTGGAGTGAATGAAATGCCTTGGAGCAGCAACGTCATGTATAGTTATTCTTCAGAAATTCACCCAGTTCTCCCAGTATCACTCACCCACCACAGGGTCAGATGCGGAGCTATGGCGGGGGCCCGGGTCTGGAGGTGCCAGGGAGGGAGGAATGGTTTCAAGTCGCTTAAATGTCTGATTATAGACGAAGAAAGTGCGCCCTCGCCTGTTGAGAAAGGTGTATTTAATGTTAAAGTTACTTTCCCTCAATGGAATATATACTAGTCAGTCTCAGTGACTCTCTCACTCACGGTTTAGCCGATGTGCTTCCTGGGTAAAAATCAAACGACAAACGTCAACAGTTTCCAACAGTGCAGGTGATACTCGTCAGGGGCCCGGTGATTCGTTAGGGGCCCAGTAATTGGCCCCGCCCCCCCGGCCCGTCGCTGACTTGTTCCGCTAGTGCACAGGGTTATGAGTTATAATCTTAATAACTTTACTTGATAGTCTGGAACCGTTTTCAAATGTTTCCATCTTACCGGTCTGGAAGGAAGTTGAGGATTCCCACAAATCTGTTCACATTTGACCAAGCAGATCTGATGTTTGGGGTTCCTCAAGGTGCAGTGTTGGGACCTGTGAAGTTCCAAAATAGAAAATATAATAAATAAAACCATGAAAGCAGCTTGTTTCCTTGTAAACATGTAGTTTTGACTTGGTATTCCTCAGTCATTACTGTAAACTGTTAGCAGGGCGACTTTAATAAGATATTTAATCTTTTTCATGAAAAAGAGCTTGATTGTATCTGGATACAAGTTCATTATGGAATCCATTTTGCATCTCTTGCTTTAACCTTCAGAGCTTTGAAGAAACAAACTCCTTACATGTAAGAACAGTCATGTAATTATGATGCATTGATTAAGGTCAACAAGCCAGAACTCAGTGGTTTCCTTAGTTCTCCTCTTTACTCCTTTCATGATGCCGTTTGAGTTTTAAAACTTACTGGACATTTTTCTTTTTACACAGAGTTAATTAAATTCTGGAGGTTTCTAATGTTGTTTTTCTGTTTTGTGAATTATTTTTATTGCTTCTAGCCTAATCAAGTTGTGTTACATTTTTACTTTGTGATTCTGTATACGATGTTGCCATATAATTAACAATTACTTTCCTTAATGAACAGAGAAACCAGAGCAACAAAAGAGCCCAAGACGCTTAATTAGCCTCCAGGTTTTTTTACTTAAGTAAAAGAAAAAAAAAAGTTGCATCACAATTAACATCTGTTTTAGTTACACAATATGAATGTAACTCACAGAACAGCCTTTTAATATCAGATATCGATCACAAATATTCATAGGCATGTATGCATTATGTTAGACGCTTAAGAAGTAACTTTAAAAAAGCCCCTGAACTACATTATGTGAATTTTTGTTTGTTCTTCGACTGAACACTTTATCATTATATTATGGAAACATTTGGTTATTTTATCCATAAGTGCCATATGAATCAAAAGAATTAAAAGAAACCAAGCAACTGACTTAACCTTCAAAACTTTCCACACTAATATATTTCGAATCCTTTCCACTGGAACCGAAAGTTCAAAAAATGCCTTAAAACTATCATAAAAGTCAATTTTCAGGTATGAATCAAATCGATGCTGAAAAGCTTCAAAACAGAACAATTTATAGGTACAAATCAAATAGTGGAGACTCATAAATGTTTGTTCTGTATTAAAATAAAACTTGTGAAAAGTGGAGTTTATGAGAAAAAATATGTGCATTTAACTTAAGGTGGCTGTCAGTTTTTACAGTACACAGGACGATATGAAAACGGGTTTTCATCATTTTACTATCGTGGCTTATTGTTATCTTCCTGTACAAAATCAAATACAGCAAGAGAAAATACTACTAACCTACTTCTGCTCAGATATAGATCAGTGAAACAGAAATATCCTGTCAAAAGCTGAGAATAAAGTCTAGTTACACTTAATTGTTTCGCTTCTCTTCTGAAATCCCGTCAGTGTCTCCTTCCTTTAGCCGATTCTGTTTTAAAAACTCGGTCGGTTTCATCGCTTTTTCTTTTCTTTTTTTTTTTTTTTTGTCAAATCGCTCGTTAGCATTTCAACACATCCCCATGCTCGTCTGCTCTTTTCAATCAAAGCCAATGCCTCTCAGCACAGCTCCTAAATGAGCTGACAAAAATTCAGATTTGCTCAAACAAGAGCGGAAAGAAACAGAAATAAATTCCCCTTCTGTAGATGCTTTCAAAAGCATTTAATTATCCATCAGATGCAGAAAGGATTTTAAAAGATTTACCGTTAGCTAAAAAAAAAGACAATAAAAGAAGATGACCGGTGATGTACAAG